>NW_027069569.1:676678-765203 GCF_002906115.3 Quercus suber
TTTTTTTTTTTTTTTTTTTTTGAGAATCTGTGGGTTTGCTACCATATGTAATCTGTTGGGTTTTCTTTACTTTGTTTTTTTTTTTCTTTAGATTGGGTTTGCTTTACCAGTTGTTGTTTAGGATTGATGTTGGGCTTTTTTTCCCTACTGGCCTTGCTCTGTTACAATTTTTTTTTTTTTGCTTGAAAGTAGAACAAATAATTTTATTTATTTATTTGAGGGTGTTCCTAATTTTGATT
Source organism: Quercus suber (assembly GCF_002906115.3). NCBI lineage: Eukaryota > Viridiplantae > Streptophyta > Magnoliopsida > Fagales > Fagaceae > Quercus > Quercus suber. The sequence continues at coordinate 676,918 of NW_027069569.1, forward strand.
GAAGGTGTTCCTAATTTTTTTAAAGCGTAAACAAATAAATTTTTTTAATTATTATATATAATTTTTTTTTTTTTAGGTTAGGGTGTTCCTGGGAACACCTTGAACTGAATGTGGCGCCGCCATTGCTTCAAAGGTAGAAGAATGAAGAGTGTTTCCAAAGGTAGAATAATGAGTTTAAGAATCTAGCACAAGCTTGCAAGAATGCTTCTCTCTAGTGAAATGGCCTACATGAGTGAGTAATATAATAGGAGAGAGACGAGCAAGAGATATGATTTTTTTTTTCATGTCTTGAAAGTTGTTCATTGAAGAGTTCGCTCAAGCAAGAGTAGTTCGCTTGAGCAAGATAGTTACAGATTGTTTGCTCATTTTCTCTCTCTCTATATATATATATATGTATGTATGTATGTATCATTTTTGTAGAAAATGAGTGAGATAAATTTGTTTTAGAATGTTTGTCCTAACCCAAGTGACCTTTCAAAAGTGTCTTTTTATTATTAACTAGTCATTGCTTAAAATTAAACATCCATATTCCATTTTTTTTTTATATAGATTTTGTTCTCGAATAGGAATCATCTTCTAAAAGATCGTAGCTTTTGCGCTTTCGTGGGTCTCCGATATCCTTTTAGCTTCCTTGTTTGTATACAAAGAAAATTTCAAATTGGTTTTTATTTCATGGCATAACTTGTAACCATGCATTTCGGATTTGTTTGGAATTCACTCCTAGAAATATAGCCATCCTTACCCCCTCATGCCAATCCCTTAAAGTCTCTTATTTATGCACATTCGATCATGACAGGAGAGAAGGTTAAAATAGAAAAACTATAATTGGATTTAGGGATAATTAGGCTTGACAATGTTGATTTAATCCAAATTTGAATTTATCTATATTTTTATGAAAATGTAAGTTTGATTGTAAAACCTTAACCAAACAATGTAATGATATTGAAATAGGAAATTTTAAATTTACTAAATTTTTTTAATAAATTTTTTTTTAAGTCTTTGGCATTCGAAGAAGTGTGAAACAAGTTGTCTAGTGGCTATGCCTTTTAGCCCGAGACAGAAAACCCATTTGTTTTAGTAAGTAATGTTTCAGTTTTAAAACATAGTATGTGTAAAAAATACACGGTGTATAACATGATTTTCCTTTTAAACTCTCTCTCTCTCTCTCTCTCTCTCTCAAAATTAGAGGAAAATAAAATAAACTGATTCATATGAACATCACGCAAATCCAAAAGGCAAAGGGGCTCTAAGTCAGTCAGGGAGACCCATAAGCTACAAAATCCTGCACTGAAAACAACCTATCCACGCCAAGCCGTACGTATAGTATGCAAAAAATTATTCCTTAATTTCTCGAACTAGTGATTAACTGTGCTATGATGGAACGTGGATATAGGAGCTTCCTGCAGTCACAGCCAAAGTCAGCGACATATTTGGTAGGATGGCGATTGTTCTCAAAGAAATTGGTAAGTCCAAGTGCATCAATCTCTTCTCAATTTTATCTTTTTGTCTTTCTTTAAAAGAGTTTCTTTTTCTTTCCGTGAGGAATAAGACTAATGGACTATTCACAAGAATAATAGCATTTAGTGTAAAAATTATAATTCACATAAAGAATGTGTTAGAAATTTAGACCCTTTAAAACACAACAATTGGATTAACCTAGTTTATTAGCCAAGTGATTAACTTAGTCAAATTATGCAAATCTAGGTTAACATAATCAAATAATTATATCAAGATATAAAGCAGCGGAAAAGTAAATAACACAATGATATGATCACACAGGAAAACCAAACCGGTAAAAAATTTGGAGAGGATTTAACCTAGTTATCCTCAAGGTAAACTTGAATCCACTATTTTGAAAGAATCGAAGTTCATACAAAAGGACTTACAAACTCCCCGCTTGACTTCCTAATGCTACCCACCAGTAGAACTTACTGACACGACCACGTGTAAGCTCCGAATCTACGGACTCCTTCTTTCTTGGATTCTTCAATCAGCTACAAGCACCCATACTTGTTATTCTTTAAGCTCAAATGGCAGCAACCTTGTTGATCATCAAGATGTAGATAATATCTCTACCTTGAAAACCCTAAGTTTATGTGAAGGAAAGCTTCTCAAGGATCTCACAAGAGATTTACACAAACCGCAAATATGAGCAATAAAGACTTAGAGAAATTTGGGTACAAAACCCTAGATACAAAAGAGGCACACTCTTCTCTCTCTCAAAAGTTCTCAAAAACGTGGCTTAGGATTTCCTTGATATAGTGGGAGGAGTAGATCTGAAACCCTAATTCTTAATGGGCTTAAGCTGCTTTTGGGTCGACTTAAAATTCTGCAGATACGATTTTCGATTGATCGAGCTTGTTTTTCGATCGATCGAACCAGGCAGAATATGAAGTCTTCTTCCTGCAGCTTGTATGTTCTTGAATCTTGACTTGAATCACCTTGAGCATTGTCTAATAAAACCTACAGACTCTAAGATCTATATCTAGACAAGTTTGTGTTCACGATTTGCTAATTGTTCTAAACATTTAGAATCTAACAAACTCCCATTTTAGCAATTCGTGACAAAACTTTCATACAAAATGAAATGCTCAAATACAAGAACAACCCAATACAATAAAATGCCCATTACAACAAATTTAACCTAACTACTATCCATCAGTTGCAAGTGTAGATAGCAGCTTAATTGAATCAACCTATATATTTCCTGAAACACTCAACAAACACATTAACGCATGTGTGGAAAAAAATACAAGTAAATCAAAATTAAATTCTTGTCACAAAACACAAAACAAAGACATATATCATGAATAACTCATAAATATAAATCAATGAGCAATGAACAAGAAACAGAAATAAAAACATGGGTAAACTAACTCTCCTCCTAAGTTAGATACAACAAAAAGTTTTTATTTATATTCTCCCCTTAAACAAAACAAATAGGTCATATATGTCTCCCCCTTTTTGTCATGTATTGACAAAGACTACAAAACAGTTTGGTCTAATTGACTAACAACACACAAAGATGACAGGTAGGCACAAAACAGATTTATTATCTCTCTAACAGTAGATTTAGATGTAGATTTAGAAATTTCAGCGTCTACATCAGAACTTTTACTTTGTCTAACTTAGCAAAATAAGCATTTTCTTTATTATTCCTCTTGAAATGAGGATATAAATTTTCTCAGTTTTGGCTTAAGAGAAACAGAAACACTTATGTTATCAACAACAAGCTTGGTATTAGTCAATTTTCAATTTAGTTTTAGATTCAACTAACTCTTGTTCCAACCTTTTCATCTTCTTATCTTGAGAGAAAATTTTAATTTATCAAAAATTCATTTTTTTATTAGACTCATCTAATCTCACAATCAAATCCTCTTTTTCAAGATTAGCCAATTTTAACTATTCTTTAAATTTCTTAGCAATTTTCAAAGATTTAGATAATTCTTACAAAGAGTTTTAAAAGCATCAAAAAAATAACAGAAACAATAGTGTCATTTTTATTCAAATCATCACAAACATGAGCAGAAAAACACTTCAAATTATCCATGATAACAGGGGTCAAGGATCAGCTCTTAGATCAAAAGATCTAAAACAGAAGAGCTCCCGCTCTGATACCACTTGTTAGAAATTTAGACCCTTTAAAACACAACAATTGGATTAACCTAGTTTATTAGCCAATGATTAACTTAGTCAAATTATGCAAATCTAGGTTAACACAATCAAATAATCATATCAAGATATAAAGCAGCGGAAAAGTAAATAACACAATATATGATCACACAGGAAAACCAAACCGGTAAAAATATGGAGAGGATTTAACCTAGCTATCCTCAAGGTAAACTTGAATCCACTATTTTGAAAGAATCGAAGTTCATACAAAAGGACTTACAAACTCCCCGCTTGACTTCCTAATGCTACCCACCAGTAGAACTTACTGACACGACCACGTGTAAGCTCCGAATCTACGGACTCCTTTTTTTTTGGATTCTCCAATCAGCTACAAGCACCCATGCTTGTTATTCTTTAAGCTCAAATGGCAGCAACCTTGTTGATCATCAAGATGTAGATAATATCTCTACCTTGAAAACCCTAAGTTTATATGAAGGAAAGCTCCTCAAGGATCTCACAAGAGATTTACATAAACCGCAAATATGAGCAATAAAGACTTAGAGAGGTTTGGGTACAAAACCCTAGATACAAAAGAGGCACACTCTTCTCTCTCTCAAAAGTTCTCAAAAACGTGATTAGGGTTTCCTTGATATAGTGGGAGAAGTAGATCTGAAACCCTAATTCTTAATGGGCTTAAGCTGCTTTTGAGTCGACTTAAAATTCTGCAGATATGATTTTCGATTGATCGAGCCTGTTTTCAATCGATCGAACCAGGCAGAATATGAAGTCTTCTTCCTGCAGCTTGTATGTTCTTGAATCTTGACTTGAATCACCTTGAGCATTGTCTAATAAAACCTACAGACTCTAAGATCTATATCTAGACAAGTTTGTGTTCATGATTTGCCAATTGTTCTAAACATTTAGAACCTAACAANTCAATTTCTTAATTAACCCTTGAGTACATGTACAAATTAGTACATACTCACACAAAATCAGAAATAACTTAGCATACTATTCAAGTTTCTCCACAATGTCAAGCATGTTCTAAATCAAGAGAGAGATATCATAACTCATGTAATCCTCAAGAAAAATAAAACTAGACACAAAATAAAATATTTTTGTCTTTTTAAAAAATTTTCAATATTTTTGGATTTTTTTTAAAATAAAAACAAAAACTTAAAAAATAAAACAACCAAAAATAGAAACAAGACATGTCCACAAACAATTGAAAGAATTAAATTAAGGACAAGTCAGCAACATTCACCTTAGAGAATCTTTTCTCACCCATATAGCACAGGTCTTCGGCTTTGTAGGTGAAAATCCATGAGAGGCAGAGTGCATTTGAGGAATTACACCAATCTTCTGAGAAATACTAAAATCCTGCAAATTCCTTTCATAAGCCAACAAGCTCAAATTTTTCAAAAGAATATGAAACAATTTATATGGACTCATGGCAGGAGAAATATCATCACATATCCTAGATTGAAACAAAGAATGCTTAATTTTCAATTTATGACAATTAGAACGAATGTGACCACGAACACCACAAAAGTGGCAAACATGAACAAATTTAGGAACATCAGTATTCCTAACAGCAAATCTAGTCTCAGATTTTGGTTTTTGCCTCATCAAAAAACAGTTTGGTCTAATATGACTAACAACACCACAAAGATGACAGGTAGGCACAAAAACAGATTTATTATGCTCTCTAACAGTAGATTTAGATGTAGATTTAGAAATTTCAGCGTCTACATCAGAACTTTTACTTTTGTCTAACCTAGCAAAATAAGCATTTTCTTTATTATTCCTCTTGAAATGAGGGATATAAATTTTCTCAGTTTTAGGCTTAAGAGAAACAGAAACACTTATGTTATCAACAACAAGCTTGGTATTAGTCAAATTTTCAATTTTAGTTTTAGATTCAACTAACTCTTGTTCCAACCTTTTCATCTTCTTATCTTGAGAGAAAATTTTAATTTATCAAAAATTCATTTTTTTTATTAGACTCATCTAATCTCACAATCAAATCCTCTTTTTCAAGATTAGCCAATTTTAACTATTCTTTAAATTTCTTAGCAATTTTCAAAGATTTAGATAATTCCTTACAAAGAGTTTTAAAAGCATCAAAAAAATCAACAGAAACAATAGTGTCATTTTTATTCAAATCATCACAAACATGAGCAGAAAAACACTTCAAATTATCCATGATAACAGGGGTCAAGGATCAGCTCTTAGATCAAAAGATCTAAAACAGAAGAGCTACCCGCTCTGATACCACTTGTTAGAAATTTAGATCCCTTAAAACACAACAATTGGATTAATCTAGTTTATTAGCCAAGTGATTAACTTAGTCAAATTATGCAAATCTAGGTTAACACAATCAAATAATCATATCAAGATATAAAATAGCAGAAAAGTAAATAACACAATGATATGATCACCCAAGAAAACCAAACCGGTAAAAAATATGGGGAGGATTTAACCTAACTATCCTCAAGGTAAACTTGAATCTACTATCTTGGAAGAATTGAAGTTTATACAAAAGGACTTATAAGCTCCCCGCTTGACTTCTTAATGCTACCTACCAGTAGAACTTACTGATACGACCACGTGCAAGCTCCGAATCCACGGACTCCTTCTTTCTTGGATTCTACAATCAGCTACAAACACCCATGCTTGTTATTCTTTAAACTCTAATGGCAGCAACCTTGTTGATCATCAAGATGTAGATAATATCTCTACCTTGAAAACCCTAAGTTTATGTGAAGGAAAGCTCTTCAAGGATCTTACAAGAGATTCACATAAACCGCAAATATGAGCAACAAAGACTTAGAGAGGTTTGGGTACAAAACCCTAGATACAAAAGAGGCACACTCTTTTCTCTCTTAAAAGTTCTCAAAAACGTGGCTTAGGGTTTCCTTTATATAGTGGGAGAAGTAGATCTAAAACCCTAATGCTTAATGGGCTTAAGCTGTTGTTTGGGCCGACTTAAAATTCTGCAGATATGATTTTCGATTGATTAAGCTTGTTCTTCGATCGATCGAACCAGGCAGAATATGAAGTCTTTTTCTTGCAGCTTGTATGTTCTTGAATTTTGACTTGAATCACCTTGAGCATTGTCTAATAAAACCTATAGACTCTAAAATTTATATCTAGATAAGTTTGTGTTCACGATTTGCCAATTGTTCTAAATATTTAGAACCTAACAAAATGATAGTTAAAAAAAAAAAAAAAAAAAAAAAGTTTCCCATGGATTCTGGGTAAAAAGTACTCTTGGATGTCGATTCCAATTCCAACCAAAAACGAAAACAAAACAAAAACTATTATGAAAGCATGCATGCATGTACAGTCATATGGAAACAAAGAAAAAAAAATGATGCATATATATGTGAACATAATCGCATCGATCTGTCCTGGTTATGTAGATTATGAAGGACTACACCATCATTTTCGAGTTCTACATGTAATCGATCAGACTTTTCAATCATGGTACTTGGCATGAGACAGTTTTGAGGAGATTCTTTTTTCATGGTTCTTATTATGAGGCCTTGATATTCGTGACCATCAATCCCATTCCTGCTCATGAATTCGAAGTAAAGAAGGCATCATCATATGTATGTACTACAAATCCCATTTCACAAAAACTGCAATGGCCTTTGGATTTCATTTAATGAACGTACTCTTTCTAATCCCAGAACGTTTCTCTTATAATAACTCACATTTACAATTAGTTGATGATCAGATTATGTCTCATGAAGTAAAGGCCACAAGTTCGAATAGGACCAAAAAGAATAAAAATAACTTACAATAAAAAGACTACAATTCTCTCACTTTCAAGGGGTCCAAACTATGATATCTCCTGTCTCTTTTTTAAATGGCCCTTTCACTGTTGTATATGTACATGTGATTTCTGTTGTTATCTTCAATTCTACTGTGGAGGGTTTTTGTGTGCATAATAAATTAATGGTGGTATTAATTATAATGATTAAGTAGGACTCCATCCAATAAAATCCTCAAAATTAAGCACGATGATACAAGATGAAAGTTAATTATATGACATATATATACATATAAGCAAGAAAATACTAAGAATATAATCTATATCACATCACAAAAAAGAAGAAAGCAAGGCTCAAAATGGAGGGCACCTATTATTTTTTGCTTCTGGACAATTTTGGAAAACCCTAGAGATCCAATAACTTCTACTTTTAGACAACATGGGTGTCTTACATAGACATGGCAAAACGGGTCAGAATTTTCTGACCCGACCCGACCCGACCCGACCCGAAAAATACCCGATCCGAACCCGATTTTTTTGACCCGAAGCAAAAACGGGTTGACCCGTGACCCGACCCGTGTTTTTTGCGGGTCAACCCGACCCGACCCGCGACCCGACCCGAACCCGAACCATTTTTTTAAAACTTTTTTTTTTTGGTAAAAAAAATAGTAAAACTAAGACAATATTGGTTTAATTGTTTATTGTGAATTTTAAGGAAACAATTGATACATTTACATAATTATATGCAAATTAATTGAAAGATTAATGGTTGAACATTCTGTAATGAGTGAATATTTTTAGATATCAAATAGTAAAGTACATGTCAAGATAATCTGATTACAGTAGAGTTAAAAACATAGATTTAAAATTGTAGACATGTAAGAAATATTCACAAGTGTGAAAATAGTGAAGCTAAAGTATCAAATTAGCATAAATTATGAATACTTAGACCTATTTTTTAATAATTTATGTCCAAAATAAACAGCTTTTCAAAATAAATTATGATATATCTTAGAGTGTGTGTTGCTTAACAATAATATGATATTCATAAAAGAGACCATGTATAAATAAGTAAGCAATCAAATTTTTAAAGTATATCTCAAATTGAAATAGAGTGTCAACCACAACTGATAATAGATTATAAAATTAATTTTCAAGATTGTAAATTTCTTATATATTTTTATTCTTTATCAAATGAGTTATCCAATAAGTCATTTGTAATTTTGTTTTATATTTGGAATGTTGATATTGTGCAGAAATAAAACTTGTGTATTTGTTTTACTTATCTTTGTGTTATTTTGTTTTAGATAGTAATGTTAGGATTTGTATAATTTTAAAATTGTTGAATAAGTATTAATAAGTTTAAAAGTTATCCAATAAGTCATTTGTAATTTTGTTTTATATTTGGAATGTTGATATTGTGCAGAAATAAAACTTGTGTATTTGTTTTACTTATCTTTGTGTTATTTTGTTTTAGATAGTAATGTTAGGATTTGTATAATTTTAAAATTGTTGAATAAGTATTAATAAGTTTAATTGAGTTCATTCTTGATATAAGTGGTGAATTCAAAATAATGCATTTTACATTAAGTAATTTGTTGCATAACTTTCCAAATGACAGATACATGTTGTTTTCTATATAAAAATTAAATAAAAAAAAAATTCATGTGAAAAATACGGGTCAACCCGACCCGCAACCCGATTGACCCGAACCCGATTTCGACCCGCTTAAAGTGACCCGTTTTTGACCCGTGACCCGTTTGACCCGTAACCCGATTGACCCGACCCGAACCCGACCCGACCCGCCCGTTTTGCCATGTCTAGTCTTACACATTAAAGACTAAGACTATGTGGACCGCACATGCTACAATGTACAATGTACTAATATAAAGCAGAAAGATCCATATGATGATTTTCACAGTACTGGCGAATATCTTTATTTTTTTTTTTGGAACATCAAGACAATTTTAACCAAGCAAAAAGAAAATGAACATGACAAAAATATTACAAGAAAATTGATGGAAGGTATAATGAATCTAGTACCTCTCTCTCTCTCGATCTGATAGAATACTATGATATATGCAATTCTTTAAAGATATAAAAAAAATGTTAATCATGTTAACAAATTAATGAGCTAATTAAGTACCTTGTGTACCCTTGTTAGACAATTAGAATGTGCCATGTTAATAGATCCGATTTTAATTCCACTTAGTTTAGAAAATAGCAAAAAGACAAAGAATTTAGCTTTTTGGGGACTTTTATGTATAATCCTAGCTTCTAAAATCCAAATTGTACAAGCTGTGCCTGTACTAATCTAAAATATGTAAGAAAATAACTAGGTATTGGACCATGATTCTGCTTAAATGCACACGCATAAAGCATACGTAACCAAGTACGGACACTGCGGTTGCCAGCAAGAAATTTCTGGCATAAATTTAAAGAATTGCGAACATAATATACAAATAGCAAGTAAATGATGCTTCTTTTTTAATGTTTTTGTGAAGGACATCATTGCCTAGGATTATACGAAAAGAGAAAAAAAGTAAACAATAATTCTTTTCTTACTGTTGGAATGGGTCATCACTAACATTATTTTTATTATATACTAAATCAGCTTTTGATATTAGATTATAAAAAATCTTTTTTGCTTTTAGTTTTTATATACAAATTTATTTTTTATATGGAAAACATAAACTGTTCATTCAACTGAAAAGAGATACAACAAGAAAAGCAAACAAATAACTGGGAGAATACACCACAGGCAACTATGTCCTGCCCCCCCCTAATGAACCCAAGAGCCCAGAAGTGTTCTTGTGCTTGCCTATTAAAATTTTGGAATTTCTTTTCCTAGGCTCTAGTGACCCTTTTTAAAATCCTTCTCATTGGGCATAAAAGGATACTAATGGGCTCATATTTAGGGGAGGGCTTACTTGTGGGTTTCAGTCTTGATAATTTTTGGGCTACAGGAAATAGCATTTGAAAGCCCATACCCATCATTGAGAATCTTTGAGAAAGACAAGAGTGCACAACAGAGGAGGGCACTGGGCTCAAGGGGCGAACCACTGACAGTACCTCTGACCAGCCACCTAGCCCCCGATGATTTGATGAAGCAATTGAGTGCTCCGTACCCAGACTCGCTAGACAAGTGCCCATTGGAGCGACACCGGCGACTTCTTCCTTTCTTTTCTCCACCAACCCACCTCTGCAATCAACTCCATGTTTCTCAAAAAACCCCAAAAGGCCACTGTTTTCACCGGTCTAGTCCCCAAAATGCCAGTGACAATTAGACTTACCTTTGATCCTAGCACAATGATTCACACCAAGAACCAAAGCACCACAAATAAAGCAAAAGAAAGGAAGCCACTCCATTTGAAAACAAGAACATAAGTTAAAATGGAAGACCCTTATTCACAAATCTACAAACCTTAAAACCGGACCCATATTCCAGGTAGTTCTTAGAGATGACTTGAAGGCTCTCATGCACTTCTCTGAAAGGTCTGATCTCCTGGTTGAAATGGAGATTTTAACTTCCTCCACTGAAGTGAGTTGAAAATGCAAAAAAACCACCAGTATCTGCTTGATCCATGTTGCTGAGAGGATTTAACCAAACCTTTGTAGGCTACTAAGACTTAGAGAGACCCGAAAGTGGAAGAGGGAGAAGGACTTGCACAAAAAAGCAAGAGAGAAAAACTCCTACTGAGGGAGAGAGAAAAATTTTCTCTCTCCTCCAGTGGGTCTCCTTTTTATATACAAATTTATAAAAATTTTATTTTATTTTTATACATTTTATTTTTTATATATTTTTAAAGTACAAGTATACTTTAATACACTTCAGTAAATAGTTTTTTTTTTTTTTTAAATTATTTTTTTATACAAGATAGAAATTTTACTCTAGTTTAATAATCTAAATGTATATATATATATATATAACTCCCTCTTGGAGACTTAAACTAACCCCCCCCCCCCCCCCCCCTAATGAACCCAAGAGCCCAGAAGTATTCTTGTGCTTGCCTATTAAAATTTTGGAATTTCTTTTCCTAGGCTCTAGCGACCCTTTTTAAAATCCTTCTCATTGGGCATAAAAGGATACTAATGGGCTCATATTTAGGAGAGGGCTTACTTGTGGGTTTCAGTCTTGATAATTTTTGGGCTACAGGAAATAGCATTTGAAAGCCCATACCCATCATTGAGAATCTTTGGGAAAGACAAGAGTGCACAACAGAGGAGGGCACTGGGCTCAAGGGGCGAACCACTGACAGTACCTCTGACCAGCCACCTAGCCCCCGATGATTTGATGAAGCAATTGAGTGCTCCGTACCCAGACTCGCCAGAAAAGTGCCCATTGGAGCGACACCGGCGACTTCTTCCTTTCTTTTCTCCACCGACCCACCTCTGCAATCAGCTCCATGTTTCTCAAAAAACCCCAAAAGGCCACTGTTTTCACCGGTCTAATCCCCAAAATGCCAGTGACAATTAGACTTACCTTTGATCCTAGCACAATGATTCACACCAAGACCCAAAGCACCACAAATAAAGCAAAAGAAAGGAAGCCACTCCATTTGAAAACAAGAACATAAGTTAAAATGGAAGACCCTTATTCACAAATCTACAAACCTTAAAACCGGACCCATCTTCCAGGTAGTTCTTAGAGATGACTTGAAGGCTCGCATGCACTTCTCTGAAAGGTCTGATCTCCTGGTTGAAATGGAGATTTTAACTTCCTCCACTGAAGTGAGTTGAAAATGCAAAAAAACCATCAGTATCTGCTTGATCCATGTTGCTGAGAGGATTTAACCAAACCTTTGTAGGCTACTAAGACTTAGAGAGACCTGAAAATGGAAGAGGGAGAAGGACTTGCACAAAAAAGCAAGAGAGAAAAACTCCTACTGAGGGAGAGAGAAAAATTTTCTCTCTCCTCCAATGGGTCTCCTTTTTATATACAAATTTATAAAAATTTTATTTTATTTTTATACATTTTATTTTTTTATATTTTTAAAGTACAAGTATACTTTAATACACTTTAGTAAATAGTTTTTTTTTTTAATTATTTTTTTGTACAAGATAGAAATTTTACTCTAGTCTAATAATCTAAATGTATATATATATAAAACTCCCTCTTGGAGACTTAAACTTTTACACTTTACAATCACTTATATTTGTGGAGTGACCATTACACTAAGGATATACAGTGATCAACAAATAGTTAAATAAGTTATTTCCAAACAAACATTAATTACAACATGTCATATTAATCTCTGTGAAATTTGTTGTAGTAATTATTAGATTTATTTAAAATACACAAACAAATTATTACCAATAAAAATGTCCTAGAGAGAGCTGACGAGAAAGTAATACAGAAATAAATGGTTGATGATGAAGAATACGAAGATAATCTCATTAATGAGTGAAATGCATGCACTTGAATTGAGGTCCATGCATAATGGCTCAACATGCAAGAGTCTATTTAATGAATAATGACTCTCTATGTGGAGTCTCTTTTGAATTCGTTTTTATATGCGGGAAGACAGTCCTCGCACGATAAAAAAGATCTTGTTTGTAAGGTCAGATCGTAATGAATTATGCTAGTACCATTAATTGGGCACAACTTTGTACCACAACTCGTACAGAAGAATCTCATTAATGAGTGAAATGCATGCACTTGAGTTGAGATCCATGCATAATGATGCATGAGGTCCATGCATAATGGCTCAACATGCAAGAGTCTATTTAATGAATAATGACTCTCTATGTGGAGTCTCTTTTGAATTCGTTTTTATATGCGGGAAGACAGTCCTCGCACGATAAAAAAGATCTTGTTTGTAAGGTCAGATCATAATGAATCATGCTAGTACCATTAATTGGGCACAACTTTGTACCACAACTCGTACAGAAGAAAGGCTAATATATTTGAAGGGTATTCAAAGAAACAATGTTACAGAAATAATAATTTTCACAATAATTTTTTTTCCCTCTTTCATGAAATATTTTCTCAACAATTGAGTTAGTAAATTTTTTATATATTTTTTAACCTACCAATAACTTTTCACCTCAACAACCGTAAAATTTTGTGGGCAAGACTTTTTTTTTTTTTTTTTTAAGAAACAAACACACACATATAAGAGAGAGGGAAATGAGTTCTAACATAAAGGTACACCACAACTCCACTAAAAATCCATAATTATTTTATGTGCAAGACTTAAGTTCTCAAAAACAATTTTGGAGCCATAATTTTTTTTTTAATGATGTATTATTATTAATAATTTTGTAAATTATGGTGTGTTATTATGATTAATACACTAATTTAAAAATTAGTGTAAGTGATGAATCAAGATGAAATTGATAATTGTTTCAATCACACACTATATAAGTAGTTGGAAAAAAAAAAAAAACAAAGTTAAAAGAGGAAAATGATGCGAGTAAACAAAACTCTTCAGACAAAAATGAAGGGAGGTAGGAATAGTTGGAAAAGAGGTTTAAGAGTGTGCAGGCTTTCCAGTACATATATCCACTTTCATATTTCTTCAACTCTCTGACAGGCTCCACATGCTAATGTATAGAGAGTAAGGTCCAAGTTCCAGACCACCCACATTATTTTTGTCCACATGGGAAGCGGGAGAAAATGACCAGTCCCAGATCTCACCTACAAATTCACACACCTCTCTCTCTCTCTCTCTCTGTCTCTTCAATTTAGTAATACTTCTTGTGCTACACACAACCTCCAAGACATGACCCACACATTCCATTTCCCACATCTCTTTCTTACGTAATATGATCCAAGCTTTAATTTTGATGATTTTTATAGAATTGCCAAAGCCCTTCATATAATACCAGCAGCAGCGCAGAGAGACTCATGCATATATGCATAGTCTAGTCTAGGCCAAAAAGACAAGAAAGTATTCTCTTCTGCTCTGTGTGAGGAATTTTATCCAAAAAGAACATTAATACTTCTTGGATTTGCAGAAACTTGCTTGCACTGCAGATTTGTATTGGTTCTAATCCTTAGAAGGTGGGGACTAGTTGTAGCTTTTGGGTCTCGGGCCTGGCCCCCTTCCCATTTCTTTTTTTTTTTTTTTTTTTGCTCCTTTGGTTTTGCAGAAGATTTTGTCTGCCTTGTTCTGTAAAACCCCAATGCTACTTTATTTTATTGCTCTTGTGTAGGGACATATTTTGGGGTTCTGTACTTTATTTGTTTTTCTTCTTCTCTTTAAGCCTGTTCCTCCATTTATTTTTCTTTTCCATTGTTCTAGAAATTCTCTATAACTCCAAAAAAAAAAAAAAAAAACCATTGAATTTTTGCTGCACAGTGGTGGAACTATAGTTAAAGAACACGTTAGTGCTGTGTTTCTGATCCTTATGTTTCTGTAATTAAAAGACAAAAACAAAAAAACATTAACCTTAGCAAAGCTAGAAGTTCTCTTATTATGGTTTATGCTAAACAGAGGCTATGCTCTGAGATTATGAAACACAATATACCTGGAATCCTGTTGTTTTCTTATTGATTCTTGGGGATGGAATCATAAGGGAAGCTCACCAAGTGTAAACTTTTTGCTTGTGGAGTAGAAAAGAGGAGGTGAAGATGCCTGCAAAGGTTTTGCATACCTTAACAGATGAAAATCAAGATCTGCAGAAGCAGATTGGCTGCATGAATGGATTTTTTCAGCTTTTTGACCGCCACCATTCCCTCACCGGCCGACGTATCAACAGCGACAACCACAAGAGACTTCCTCCAGGTATGGTGTATTTCTATCATTTCAGTCAATCTCAATTATTTCACTAACGTGAATCCCAAGTAATAGTATTTATTAGCAAAGTGGGGTTAACAGTACGTTTATCTCCTAAGATTTGATTCTGTAGAGACTTAATATTGTGTTAATTTTAGAGAGACCTTTTTCAGAAGTCGTAATTACATATGAATTATGATTATCATTTGCTGGGATGTTTCTCATTCACTTTCCTTTTGATGGAACATATAAATATTCACGAGTTATTCAATTTTGTGTAAAGATATATGTTTAATGTTTTCAATTCAACATACCAAAGCACTCTGGAAACATTTTCAATTCAGTTTGAAATTGTTTTAGTGTTCCAAATAAATGTCAGAGGCTATTGTTCAACATAGCTTTTTATTTTTATTTTTTTATATATCTCTTATCAACATGGCTTTGTCCTCGCTACCCACATTTTCATCTCCAGGTCTCAGTTGGCTATGAAATGATCAGCCCTTTTTGTTTGAAAGCATTCTGCATCATAACATTTTTTTTTTTGCTAAACTCTGCATCATAACATATTAGTAGCTTTCAGTAATATGTCTTTTATTAGTTGAATCGTAATTAATTAATTGGGTCCTCGTAAGTTTCACTCTTTCCCTTTGTTTTGTTTTGCAAGCCACAGCACGTTATAGCATTGACTATCATATCAATTTCTTCAGCATCTTACATTTCATTTGATATAGGTCAAAATGACAAGAAGGCATCAGAGCTCAGCAATGCATCACAAACAACTACAGTAAGAATCTAAAACTTAATCACTACAACAATTGTTTGTTTCTAGCAGAAGCATTCAAGTTTCACTTACAATTGCAGGAAAAAATCCCGAAGAAGCTTGTAAAAGAGAAACAGAGGGTCTCAACAGAATCATCCAAATCCTCCTTTTCATCTTCCTCACGTTCATCTAGCTTCTCATCTCTTGACCATAACAAAACAGCTCAGATTGAGACATCTTCATTCAACCAAACAATTTTCCCTGAAACCCCCACTCAGCCCACGAACCAGCCAAATGTTTCTTTGCAGTTAAGACAGCCATCCCTTGATCTCCGAGACATTGTCAAAGACTCCATATACAGAGAGGCCCGTGCATTGTCTGTAAAAACTGGTGGTAAGGAGGGAGCAATGGGTAATACCTTGATATACATAGATTCCCCAAGGCCCTTGCAGGCACCCAAATCTGTCAAGCCCAGAGCTACTGGTCTCAATGATTCCTTTCGCATTCTTGCTAAGCTCCGGGAAGCACCTAGGAATTACAAGGAACAGAGAGATGGTTTTACGCTTTCGTCACTGAAGGATGCACCTCGGCTCTCTTATGATGGAAGGATATCACAAGATGCATACAAGTCTACTATAAAGCTCAAAGAACTCCCAAGGCTATCATTGGACAGCAGACAAGGCTCCATAAGGGGTTCTGCCCCTGAACCAAAATCAGATTTTCTTTTGAAGGATCTGCAGAGAAGGAATGGAAACTCTGGCAATATGCTTAACCATCAGCAAGAGCCAGAAATTTCAAAACGACCATCCAGCATTGTGGCAAAATTGATGGGATTGGAATCTACCCCACAGTCAACATCAACCAGTGAGAATTCATTAGAAATTATGAGTAGCTGCCAAGCTGATAAATATGACCGCTTCTCAGAAGCAACTGATGAAACCAAGCAAAATCAAATTTCCAGGTCCCCAAGGAATTCACAGGACCACATCTCACCCCGGTTGAAAAATGCTGATTCAGTTATGAGGCCGACCTCAGGTTCAAAGTTTCCAATAGAACCAGCTCCATGGAGGCAGCCAGAAGGCAGCCAAAGTTCTGAACTTCCAGCTTTCATGTATGGAGAAACTACCTCAAAAGCCCCAAGCTGCCCCTCCGTTTATGGTGAAATTGAGAAAAGGTTGTCTGAACTTGAGTTCAAAAAATCTGGTAAGGATCTCAGAGCTCTCAAACAGATACTCGAAGGAATGCAGAAGACTAGAGAATCATTAGATACCAAAAGAGAAAGGGCTGCAAATCTTGCATCTCAAACAAGCAAAAATAGCAGCTCTTACCAGAGCTCAAATTTAGCAAGCCCAAGAAAACTACAAAATAAGGACCCAATTTCTGCCACAATCAAGGGGTCTCCTTCACCAAAGAGTCATAAATCCCCAACTGTCATTATGAAACCAGTTAACCTTATCAGAAGAACAAGTGATCCTGCGTCCAGCATGATTCCAACTGAAAATATGTCAGTGCTCTGGAAGCCTCATGGCAGTGCAGATGGGAGAAAGTTTTTGATGCAATCAGCTAAAGATCTAGTTTCAAGAAACAATCACATACAAGGCCCTTTCAGTCGACTGACTAGCGCTACAGATAAGACTACCGGTGTTAGAACCTCAAAATCAGCATCAGCCTTAAAGCTGCCTCGGCACATCATTGGAGAAAACAACACGTGCTCAGCAACTGTGAGCCCGAGACTGCAACAAAGGAAATTTGGATTGCAGAAGCAGTCACTACCTCCCACCATCCCATCATCTGATTCAAGCAAGACCAATAGGCAATATACTAAACAACCGGTAGGACCAAACTCCCCAGGTAGAAAAGTCCGACCAAGATCTCCCAATTTGCAGCAATGTAATGAGCAATTGAGTGAGATCAGCAGTGCCATGAGAGATTTAAGTCACGAAATTGATGCTATTTCTCTGAAATCTGAGAGCAGCATTAACTTCAACTCTCACATGGACACAGAACTGACAGAAGTTACAAGCACCAATCAATCTGATAAGATCTACACTACCTTCTTGCAGCAGGATGGCCAGAAACAAAGTGTAAGTGTACTTGCTACTATTTACCCATGTGAATATTTCAATTATCTGGTTTAATATGTTCTATTTTATCTTTTTCAGAGTCTAGAAGGGTTCAAGGAAGACAGGTCGATGGCAGAACCTGCAATAGCTACCATGGAACAACCGAGTCCTATCTCTGTTCTTGATGCTACATTTTACAGAGATGAGTCGCCATCCCCTGTGAAGAAGATATCAAATGCCTTTAAAGGTGCAGTTCTTGTGCATTTGACACTTAAAAGTTAGTGGTGAAATGACAGGGGTTCCTTTATCTCTGTACTAATGTTTCTCTTTCATAATCTACTAGCCTAAATACAAAACAAAAGTTCTACCATTTTAGGAGTTCATTCCTAAATATAATATGAAAGATGAAATATGAGAGCTTTATTACAGAATGCTAGACTTGTTAATGAATTGAATTCTCAAATTTTTTTGCTACAGATTATGAGTCTTTAAATCCTGATGAAGGGGAATGGAATCCAGAAGATCTAGCACAATTACCAAAGTGCACAAAACCCAGTTTCAGTGCAGACATTGGTAACAAAAAATTAGAAAACATCCAGCATTTTGTTCAGAATCTTCAACAAATATACCGTACTGATGAGGAACCCATCACCAATTACATTTCACCCCTCCATGAGAGCACAAATTCAGACCACAGGTACATCTCAGAAATATTGTTAGCATCAGGTCTCCTCAGAGATCTTGACTTTGGTTTGATGACCATTCAGCTCCAAGCATCTAGCCACCCCATTGATTATAAAGTGTTCCTCGCGTTGGAGCAAAAAAAGGAAGGTGCAGGGCTTTTAAACGATACGCAGAGTGATATAAGGCTTGTTAAGTCAGAACCTACTGAGAAAATTCAAAGAAAACTCACATTTGATGCTGTTAATGAAATTCTAGTTCGCAAATTATTATTGGAAGGTCCTCACCAGCATTGGTTCTTGCCAAATAAGCTAGCAGGAAGAAAACCAAGGGGGCAGCAGCTTCTGGAAGAATTGTGTTCAGAGGTAGATCAGCTAAAGAATAACAACTTGAACAGAAGCCTAGATGAGGAGGATGACAGTTTGAGGAGCATCATATTGGAAGATTTAAGGCATCAATCAGTGGATTGGATAGATTGCCATTGTGAAATTTCTGGGGTAGTGTTAGATGTTGAGAGGTTGATTTTTAAAGACTTAATAACAGACGTTTTCAACAGTGAGGTAGCTGGTCTGCAGGGCAGGCCTGGTGGGCATTGCAGGAAGCTGTTTTCCAAGTATGGGATTTGATAACATAGTTCTAGAAGGGATTCAGTCTTATCTCTCTCTCTCTCTCTCTCTCTCTCTCACGCGCGCACACACACACACACACACATTTTTGTTTCCAGTTGGGTGGGTATTTCACTCTGCTTAAAACTACAGTAATTCTTGAGTAAGAATAGCTCTTTGCTAGCATGTAAATCTCCATTAGAGGCTTATAACTTACTTGTAGATTATAGAAAATGTATATATAATTATATTTCCTTGCAAGTTTGGGTTTCAAGATATGCTTTGCATTCAGAGTGGCTGAACCTGAACTCTTCCATTTCTTATAGTGAAAAAATACAATCATTTCTAAACACACAAGTTGACATGTACTGCTACTTTCCCTAAAGTTAAATTGAGTCAAATAACATAGATGACGAAGTTAAAGACAAAGTCTTCCTCAATCCGTAGCATAATTCCACAAGAAGGCTCCTTATATTGATAAATTCTAGCATCTGTGGAATGTATACAAGTCCATTCTCCAAAGCAATTGTAATTTTGCATGTCATACATTTAAGAGACTTAAGGCTTTTAAGAAATTGCAATTTTTTTTTTTTTTTTGATAAGTAGTAAAATTGATAAGTTGTTGCTGCCCAGGATCGAACTGGGGAGCTTCAGTGTGTAAGACTGAAATTGCAATTTTCTAAAGAACTTTAATAGGGTCCTTGAAGTTGAAAATACCTTTAAGGCTATAGTTGAAATTTGGAGCTTTTAGGAAAAAGCTTTACAATTCACTATTCATTCTTTATATATATTAAAGTTTAAAGCAATATTCACTGTTTTTTGTCACACACTCAAAAAACCAAAGTTCTTTTCAATTAAAGCTCTATAGCAAAAGCTCTATTTCCTATAGCAACGCCAAACAGGCACTATACCCAAAACTAGTTTGTCTAAATTCAACAAATCTAATATTGACCGATACAATTATTTCTGTTTCTAACATCCACTGCCTTTGAGCACAAAGTGTTCTGAGTCTAGTCCACTATATTAAAGCCAAAAGTCAATTAGAGTGCTTAAAGGCTAACATAGCCTAACAAACAATGAGAGAACAACTCTTACACCTATTGTGTACTGTTTATTTCTCTCTTACACATCCCCAGGCATGTAATGCCTCCCTATCTAGGTAACAAGGAATGTTAATGGAGCTGCTGAAAGAGTAAAATTTTCCAATCTTGTATATACAGCTAACAGGTCTTACATACATATACAAGGTTAAAATGCTGCAATGTGACAAGTCAGGGAGGCTATGGCTTTCAGGCTTTCAGAATACCAATGTAATACTAATCAGAAGGCAAAGCAGTAAATGAAAAAGTTTCCAATAATTGATTCAGCTTTACTGTACTGCACAAGGTTTGTAGAATATTTCTCAGCAGGACGAATTTGGTAGTTTTGAGAACAAATAACTCATGCACATTGTCCAAGCAACAAGTTCTCTAATTCATAAACCTTAACAGAACGGAATTTATTCTGACATAAGATGTCATATCAAGCACATATAATATTTTCTTGCTAATCAAGAAATGAAATTCAATACAAACTGAGCAAATGAAGATACCTGTTCTCCAACATTAATCTCATTTAAAAGAATGGAAATGTATCTGTCATTCAATTATTCTGATATTTCTTAATAACAACTACCATGAACATGATATTGTATTGCAGTTGATTTTATCAGAGACAATATAAATATTCATAGCAACGTTCAACCAAGGTCAGCACCGGAGAAAACCATGTGCCATTCAGAATAAGATCATAATAAGAGAAGAAAAAGAATTTCAATTAGAAAGAATCATTCACTGGGTCTAGCATCTCAACTGACATACACATACCTCAAAAACTTGTTAAAGTGGAAACATTTTCCTCAGGCAGTTTGTAATATCCAATCTATAATGCCCTATGCAGAAAACATTATGCCCCTGACTATGACTACACTGGAACCATCCTCTGCTGCCAGTCTCCTAAACAAGTGTACAAATACTAATCAAACTTAATTTACAAATGATCCAGTTCCTGTAAATTTCCCATAGATTCTTTCAGAATTTGCTCGGCCCTCCTCTTCTTGTCATCCTTTTCATTTAACCTCCCAAACCAGGATTCATTTACCTCAAAACTCTTGTTCTGTGGGCTCGAATCTAGCATTGAACCTAAGTATTTCTTTCCAGAACCAAGCTTAAATTGCACAGTTGGCCTGGTGTTCAAAAGAACCTTTTTGTGTCCCTCCTCAGAATCACGTAATCCACTCTTCATTGCTTCAATATTTGGAGCAAATGCCTCTAACACTGAGACATGGTTGTCCATGCCATGGTATTTCGAAATAGGATTTCCTGTAGTCGAATCATTTGAAAGCTTAGTCTTCGCTGGAAGAACAACAGAAGAAACCTCCTTCTCTCCATATTGTAGAGGTGCGGCAAGAAATGGGTTACTTTCAGCTGCTTGTTTTGCTTTAGCTGCTGCTTGTTTTGCTTTAGCAGCATCTCCAGCATCAACAGAGGAGGGTCCTTCCAACTCATTACTGGCCAACCATTGATTTACATTCAACAAAGACCTTTCTGGCTTTCTGCGCTGGTTTTCCTGTTCAATTTTAGCCATTTTAAGTTCTATTGTTCTGTCATTCGGAGTAGACGACTGAGCATAAGTACCAGGATCAGGAAATGCAGGCAACCAAGCAGGTATATGCTCACCGGGTGGCTCTTCCCCAATTTGCAAAAAACTTGGAGTCAGCTTCCGATCTTTAACAACTGGAAACTGTGGAAGAGAATAGGCAAATGGGATCTGCTCAGATTCGCCAACATACTGGGCAAGTTCCCTAACTGTGCCTGAACTTGCAAGGCAATGCTCAATATCCGAAGCACCCAAAAACCCCTGTGCCAAACCCAAATCTTCCAACCCTTGAATAATATCGAAAACGTTGGACTCTGTTCTACCCGCTTGATTAGCATATACATGTGCAGTCTTCCCAATGTCACGAATATACCGAACTGTAACGTCAGATAATGTTTCAAGAGCAGACTGCTGAAAACTCTGAAACCCTTCACTCTCACATATTTGTGCCACCGCAACCTTCACGAATGCTCGGGCAAATTCTTCGCCTCCAGGTTTCCTCTGGGGAGCTGGTTTTTCAGGCCCTCTTTCACTCTCCCGACCTCCATCGCTCATATTCAACACCTCATATCACTTCATTCGATGTCACATACATATAACCAAATGCACCATTCCTCAAAAGCAAATTCCCCAAAACTTGGATTACTAACATTCACCCACAAATCATAGTTTCATCCATCACCCTTCTCTTAGTACTGTAGCTGGAAAAATGCTGGAAAACACCAGATATCAAAATTCTGAATCATAAATTTTTCTCAAAAAAAAAAAAAAAAATCATTCAGAAGTGAGTCTAATTTAGTGTTATTTTTAAGGTTTTCCAAATTGCTCCACAAATGTTGGCTGTATATACACACACAAACACACATATATACAAACTTTGTGCACTGGTACGACCTTTTCCCAAATTATCCATTATTCCACAAACATGAATTTACAATTTTACTCTGAAAACCTTTTCTCTAACGAAAAACAAACTCAAAGTAAAGCTTAATTTCTACTGGAATGAAAAAAGAGCATAGCGAGAAAACCCTAGAGATTGGCAATTTGAAAATAGAGGAGCAGAATTATTGACATAAATAATAGAAAATTGAGCTCCGAAGGGCTTACCAGTCATTTTCTAGGGTTTTGGATCTACAGTACAGTGAGCAAGTGAACCAAAGTAAAGAAGTGTTGAGCTCAGAACACGAAGCTTGGAAAATGAAAAAAAACAAAAACAAGGAGCTTCGAATTGAATAATGGAAAGAGAAAGAGCAAGATTTTAGGGGTTTGAATCAGAAATCTAGGGTTTGGCGTTTTTGTGCGAAGAATCTTCTGGGGTTGGAAGTTAAAACCCCAGTAAAACCCTCTCTGGATCGAAAGAGAAACGGACAAAGAGAGACAGAGAGATCGGTGAGTCTGAGGGAGCGAGAAAAGGGGGAAGGAGGTGGTATTTATACAAGGGAAATAGAAGAAAGAAAACGTTAGGAACACATTGGGTGAGGTAAAGGAAACTGACAATTGCTGTCGATGCTTGACAGCTGTACCCCATTAGATGTGCAAATTATTTGAATCAAAATTTTGGACCAAATTTTGATTATTTATTTATTTATGGTGACGGACTAGCGTGAGTGCATTAGTGTCTATTTCCCTCCGAGTCGTGTTCTAGGCGTGTTCGGGTTGTCGTCTTCTCCTCCTATACATTTTTTATTTTGCCAAAAGAGAGAGGACTAGCATAGATTAAGGAAGTTATGCAGAGTTAGGACAAAGACTCTCGTAATAAATATTGTCGTACTAAAACAAAAATGCAAATGTCCATATCATGACTGTTAAAAACAACTAGTTCTTTGGTTTTTATTATTTATTAGTGTGAAATTTCGTGCATATGTAAATTAAACTCTAATTGAAATTCAATTTAGAATTTAATTGGATTTGAATTTTTCAATTTTTACATTCAATAATTTACTTGGTATAAAAATTAAAAATTACATCTGGTGTAATTCTAAATAGTTGCATCTTTTTTACATAATTGAATTTAAGTAGATCTAACGGTAATTAAAAAAAAAACTCATTAATGCTAATTACAATAGCATTTATTCTTATTACCATTTCATTTATTATCCCTTATTTATTTATAAATTTCCATACTTATCTCTTCTCCCTAAAAACATTCTCTACATTCTTTATCTACCCTCCCTCATCTGCCCTTTCCTCCTATTCAACTCTCTACCCTCATTTGCTCTCTCCTCCACTTCCATGGCCAAAAGGTTCCATTGTTTTCGGCCACCGACCACAGGATTCTACTACCACCGGCTACAAGGTTCTACCGTTGCTAGCCACCGACTTTCTGCCTTCAATTAAATTTGTGGGAAGTTTTTCTTAACCCGAAAAAATCTAAAATTAGTGACAGCCTTTTCCATTTGTAAGTGAATGATTGTATCACAATTGAACATACAAGGTATTTCTATAGGATCAAGTACTTAAACTTAACACGAAGTTTAGATATGTGAAACAATATGTGTGTATACACACAACAATAAGTAAAGTACATGGTACAATGGCTAACAATGTCTCCTTTAAGCTTTTCTTCTACTCGTCTACTCCTTAGTTCTAAGTGCACTAACAACATGATCATAGTGAAATTTAAAGTGTATTAAACTGAAGGCATCTAGATTTTAATAATCAAAAAGCTCGTAGTTAACATTTTTTGGAATGGATAAGATGAGATTAATTAGCAAAAAAAGAAGAAAAAGAAAAGAGCATATGAGGTAGGGTAGATAGAGAAACATAGTGAATGTTTTTGGGAATAAGAGATAAGTATGAAAATTTATATATATCAAATAATAAATGAGATGGTAATCAGAATAAGTAATATTGTAATCAACATTAATGAGTTATTTTTTTTACTGTTAGATCTACTCAAATTTAAAGGTGTAGAAAAAGTGTAACTTGAACCTCTATATATATATATATATATTGTAGGGATGTTAGGCTCAGTAGAATATATTGGGCTGAAGACCCAATCTGAGGACATGAAGTAGTCCGAGGAGGGGTGAACGTTATCAAAGGAGTCTGTGTTAGTAAGTGAATAGGTTAGTTTTAATCAAAAGAGTCCTTAAGGGTGATCTGAGGATTTATTACTCCTCAACTGTTTGGAGCCGAGGTCTAAAGGGGTGGTCTATCATCTAGGGCATCTTTCCAAGATATTCTATTGATATGGATAAGCATCACAGAAGCACAGGATAGAGGGAAGTCCTAAAATATCTAAAGAGAAAGGTGCTACCACCGCATTGAATGCTCTGCACCTAACCAATTGGCCGCATTAATGTGGAGGTGATATCTGAACAGTAATTTTCAGTCTTACAGCTACTACCAAAGACTTTAGGAAGGTGCTGATAGGATAAGGATCAATACCAGCAATCTGCCTTACACGTGGAGGGTAAAGAGGAAAGAAAGAAGATAGTATAAAACAGAAAGAAGACCCTAAAGAAGAGGGATAAAAAAAATTAAGTGAGAAACACTATAGCAATTAAGAGTTAAACTTATAATCAAACTTAAGAAGAAATATATAAGAACTGATCTCCTCGAACTGTGCCGAAGACAATTTTCTTTTGATTAAACCAGTCTATCTTCATTTTCTTGTCATCTTGATCCACTTTACTTGTTGTCTGACTGATTAAAACCTAGTTTTCCAATCCACTCTCTACAAATTCATTGTATTGGGCTCTTTGGGTCTAAGTTCATCCATTTGTTGGGCTTGGGAGGCAAATTGTGACCTTACCATTGGCGCCATCTGTGGGGAATTCTGGTCTTGTTGTGAGTTTAACGTTCAAATATGGTGGGTTCAGCTTCACACTAGGAGGAATCTATGGGGTCTCGATGTCAAGATCATTTCCTTCATCTTGAATGAAGAAGGAACTAGGAGGGAAGTGTGCATACCATCCATACTAGTAGAAGTCAATCTCGAACTGGGAGTCACACCTCTCATGAGGAAAATGCTAGGAACATGTAGCTGGAGATTGATCATTTGAAGAGGAAGTTGCGCCATGAACGGCAAAGCCGAACTCTCTCTAATTCTGACTTCTCTTTTAACGATGAAGATGATGATAGTTATAGACCCAGATCAAGGACTCTTTCTAGTGAGTTTTTCTCGTATGATGAGGACTACCACCATAAGCGCATAAGCAATAACTCATCTTCCAAAGGCTTGGGAAATGATGCGATGAGCAGAGTGCTTAACCAAATTTTCAGATCACTTTTCATGCGCAAAATTAAGGGAGGGAGACTTCCTTGGCAGATTATTTAGCCCACGTTCACTATGTATAGTGGTCGAACAAATCCTGTGGAGCATGTAAGCCACTCCAAGAATGAGGCCTTGATGTGTAAGGTATTTCCATCTAGCTTGGGGCCTGTGACAATGAGGTAGTTTAATGACCTAGGTGCGGGTTCCATTGATTTCTTTAAGGACCTCACCTGGGCATTTGGATCTCGTTTTATTACATGCAATAGGGTTCCTTGGCCCTTAGATTCTTGTTGTCCTTATCCATGTCCATGCGAGAAGGAAAGACTTTGAAAACGTACTCAAACAGATACTGGGAGATGTTCAATGAGATTGATGGGGACTTTGATGATGTGGCTATAAGGACTTTTAAAATCGGCTTGCCTGCCAAGCATGATTTGAGAAAGTCCTTGACCAAGAAGCTGGTAAGGAGTGTACATCAGTTTTTGGATCGTTTGACGAATACAAGCGGGTCAAGGAAGACCAGTAGCAGGGGAAGGGAAAAGCTAAGGTTATTCCTCAAGACAGGAGGGATTTCAGGTCAGACAGATACAATAATAATAGGCCCCAAAGGGATTTTACTGGGCAATTTGGGTCTACGGCTTTTCAGGTGGTCAACACGGTGTTTCGAGAGCTAGTACATCAAGTCCTGGAGAAGATCAAGAATTAGCCATACTTCAAATAACCAAACAAGATGGGAGGTGACCCCATAAGGCATAACCAAAGTCTTCAATACTAGTACCACCAAGAACGAAGGCATACCACCGAGGACTGTAGAACTTTGTAGAATCATTTGGAGCAACTGGTTAGAGATGAGAGGTTACAACTGTTTTTGTATCAGCCCATTGGGCAAGGAGACCAAGCAAGGTCAGGGGCTTAGGGGAACGCTTCTTTAAGGCCCCCTTTGGACATAATTAATGTCATCTTTGCTGCTCTTGGGAGAACTAGTTCTCATCCCTTCAGGGTGATGTCTGTGGCTCGGCCACCCACTGAGGACTCTAATTTTGAGCCGAAGAGGGCTAGAGTGGAGATTCGATCGATGTTGAGTTTTTTGGACGAGGACAATATTGGAATCATACAGCACACGATGATACTTTAGTGGTCACACTCCGGATAAGGGGGTATGATGTGAAGAGGATGTTAGTAGACCAAGCCAGTGGTGCAAAGATTATGTACCTAGACTTGTACAAATGGCTGAACTTGAAGCCCGAGGATTTGGCAGCCTATGATTCACCTTTGGTAAGTTTTAATGGGAAAGTTGTCATTCTAAAGGGTCAGATTAGACTGCTTGTGCAAGCAAGTTCAAAAGTAGTAGAGGTAGACTTCATTATGGTGGATGCATATTCTCCCTACACAGCCATTGTGGCTAGACCTTGGTTTCATGCCCTAGGGGCCATTTCTTCAACTCTGCATTTAAAGGTGAAATATCTATCGGGGGACCAAATTGAAGAGCTTGTTAGGAGTCAATCCATGACTAGGTAGTGCCTGGTGGCTGCAATTATGCATCAGCCTGAAATTGAGTCCTCGTTCTCTATTGAGGTGGGCTCATAGCAATCAAGTGTTTTGGTCTTATCTACGGATGTGGGGTCGAAAGAGGCTAAGTGTGAAAAGTTGGAGGAAATTATTATAGATGATGATTCAGAGAAGTTTTTTCAAGTCGGAGCTCAGTTGCCTCATCGGGAGAAGGAAGAACTGTTATCATTTCTAAAGAGGAATATTGATGTGTTCACATGGAATGCTTATGAAGCTCCTGGGATGGATCTAGACTTCATTTACCATCATTTGAATATCAACCCAATTGTCTTTCTTAGGAAGCAACCACCTTGTCGCTCATCTAAAGAGCATTCTAATGCCGTCAAGGAAGAGGTGAACAAGCTTAAGCAGAATGGGGCTATTAAGGAAGTTTTCTACCATGAATGGTTATGGTGGTAGTGAAGAAGAAGAATGGGAAGTGGCGGGTATGTGTAGACTTCATAAACTTGAACAAGGCCTGTCCAAAAGACCCCTTCCCCATGCCTAGGATTGATCAGTTAGTTGATGCGACTGTAGGCCATCCTCAGATAAGCTTTTTGGATGTCTTTCAAGGATACCATTAAATACCTTTAACTTTGGATGATCAGGAGAAGACAGCTTTTATCACCCTTACTGGGAATTACCACTACAAGGTGATGTCCTTTGGTCTAAAAAATGCAAAGTCTACTTATTAGAAGATGATGACCAGAATGTTTGAGTCGCAGCTAGGAAAAAACATTAAGATTTATATAGACGACATGGTGGTTAAGAGTAATTTAGAATCCGAGCATGTTAACGACCTTGGGAATATATTTGAGATCTTGAGAAGACATAAGTAGCAACTTAATGCTTCTAAGTGCTCTTTTGGTATCGGATTAGGGAAGTTCGTGGGGTACATGTTCACTCACTGTGGAATTGAAGTCAATCCTAACCAAATTAAGGCAATTAACAATTTACAGCTACTTCAGAATCCCAAAGAGATCCAGAAGTTGACAAAGATGACTACTGCTTTAAACCGATTCATTTCTCGGTCAGCAGACATGTGTAGACCTTTCTTCCAGTTGTGAACAAGTGGAAGAGATTTGAATGGACCGAAAAGTGTGTCTTGGCCTTCAATAGTTGATGGAATACCTATCTCATCCACCCATTATGTCTAGACCCGAGGTAGATGAAGTTTTGTTTGCTTACATTGCTGTGACTTCCCATACGGTGAGCCTGGTGTTTGTACAGGTTGATAGTGGTGTATAGAGGCTAGTTTATTATATGAGCAAGTTATTACATGAGGCCGAGGTCCGTTCCTTACCACTGGAGAAGGCCATTTTGGCAGTGGTGCATGCTACGCGTAAGCTCCTCCATTACTTTCAATCACACACAGTTGTTGTCCTAACACAACTTCTACTTAGATATCTACTTCGGAGTGCTGATTTCATATGGAGGATTGCCAAGTGGGGTACGATCCTAAGGGCAATTGATATCAAGTACATGCCTCGCACCTCTGTCAAGAGTTAGGTCCTCGCTAATCTGGTGGTCGAGTTTGCTAAAACCCCATTTGAAAAAAAAGTTGAGAAATAGAATATGAATGAAAAATCAGTTGGCATGGTCTCCCTGCAAGAGCCTATACTCTGGAGAGTACACGTTGATGGTGCAGCGAATCAAAGAGGATTTGGAGTGGTGTCAGTTATAATTTCTCCTAAGAAGATCATTATTGAAAAATTCTTAAGGTTGGGCTTCTCGGCCACCAATAATGAGGATGAATATGAGGCTCTATTGGTAGGTATGACTATGTTTCAGACAATGGGAGGAAAGATAGTGGAGATGTTTTCATATTCGAGATTGGTTGTAAGCCAGGTAGGGGGAGAAGTGGAAGCTAGAAATCTCAGAATGTAGGAATATTTAACCTAGGTTAGGCACTTACAATCAGGATTTGAGTCTTTTAATTTATCGCAAATCCTTAGAAGTAGAAATATAAATGCTGACTCTCTTGCCAAGCTTGCAACCTCCTCAGCACAAAGTTTACATTGAGTAATCCTTGTAGAAGACTTGTGTAAACCTACTGAAATAGGGAAAATGTGGTTCATATTCATCAGATTAGGGTGGGTCCTAGCTGGATGGACTTTATTGTGCTACTCCTTAAGGAAGATATCTTGCCCAAGGGTAAGTCCAAGGCCTACAAGGTACGGAGAAAAACTTCTCAGTTTTGACTGTCCGAGGACCAAAAGTTGTACAAGCACTCTTTTTTTGGACTATATTTGCTATACATACACCCTGAAGCAGTTGAACTACTCCTAAAAAAATTATATGAAGGGATTTGTGAAAGCCATATAGGAGGTATATCTTTGTCTCACAGAGCCCTCACTTAGGGATATTAGTGGCCGAATATGTAGAAGGAAGCACAAGAGTATGTGAAGAAATGTGACCAAAGCCAAAGATTTGCCCCAAATATTCACCAACCAGGAGGTGTCTTTAATCCTCTGTCCAGCAGGTGTCTTTAATCCTCTGTCCAGCTCTTGGCCTTTTGCTCAATGGGATTTGGATATTATAGAGCTCTTCCTTAAGGCAGCAGGGAATAAGAGATAGTTGCTGGTCGGCATGGATTACTTCACCAAATGGGTTTAAGTTAAACCACTAGCAAAATATCAGAGATATGGATGCCAAGAAATTTATCTGGAAAAATATTGTTACTTAGTTTGGAATCCCTCATACACTCATCTCGGACAATGGTCTTTAGTTTGATAGCAAAGCCTTCAGGAGGTATTGCTGTAACCTGGGCATAACAAATAGATATTCCATCCCGGCATATCCACAAGGGAATGGATAGGTTGAGGCTGTCAATAAGGTCATAGTGAGTGGGCTCAAAAAGAGGCTGGATGACGCAAAAGAAAAATGGGTGGAAGAGTTGCCACACGTCCTTTGAACATATCAGACTACACCTCGTAAATCCACTGGGGAGACGCCATTTTCAATGACTTATGAGGCCGAGGTGTGATTCCTCCGGAGACAGGATTTCCAACGCTGAGAACAAGCTCTTTTACTCCGAGCAGCAATGATAGGCTATTGGAGAAGAGTTTAGACTTAATTGAGGAGCGAAGAGAAAATGCTATGGTTTAGCTGGCGTACTATCAACATAATCTTAAGCAGGTGTACGACTCAAATGTAAGGTTAAGGCCATTAGCGCCAGGAGACTTGGAATTAAGAAAGGTTTTGGGTACTGCCAAGAACCCAGCCTGAGGAAAGTTAGGGTCTAATTAGGAAGGGCCATATCGCATCACTTTAATGGCTAGAATAGGTGCATATTATCTTGAAGATCTAGATGAAAATGTTATACCAAGCCCTTGGAATGTAAACAACACGAGAAGGTATTATTATTAATGAAAGCTTTCTTTACCATATTTTGGTTTATTACATTATGCATCAGGCGTTCTACTATTTGTTTGAATATCAAACAGAAACTTGATCATGCCTGACTTCTCGGACCACATACTTTGGATAAATTGATATTTTAAATTATCTACCTAAGTATTAAACAAAACCTTAGCTATGTCTAGCTCCTCGGACCACGTGCTTTGGGTAAATTAATACTTCTTGTTATTTTTCTAAGTATCAAACAGAACCTTAGTCATGCCTGGCTTCTCAGACCACATACCTTAGGTAAATTGATATTTTAAGTTATCTATCAGAATATCAAACAGAACCTTGGTCATGCTTGGCTCCTTGGACCACTTACATTGAGTAAATTGATATTTTAAGTTATCTATCTAAGAATTAAACAGAACCTTAGTTATGCCTGGCTCATCAGACCACATGCTTTGGGTAAATTAATACTTCCTATTATTTTTCTAAGTATCAAACAGATCCTTGATCATGCTTGACTCCTCAAAACATATACCTTGGGTAAATTGATATTTTAAGTTAGGCGTAAATGCATTTTTAGTCCCTACATTTTGAAGTTTTTCCATTTTAGTCCATACATTTTATTTTTTTTACACTTTCAGTCCCTAAAACCAATTTACGCCCTTCACTTTAGTCCTTTAAGCCCCATTCCGTCACCAATTAACGGGGAAACTGATGGGATCTATAAAATATATATATATTTTTTTACACCCTGGTGAATAAAATAAGGGAATAAGGAAGAAATCAGATGAAAGCTCATCAATAACTCACGTGAAGCACTTTTAATGCACTTAACAACCCTCTGGCGCGTCCCACCCCACATAGGAAGCAATAACTCAAGAAATGAATCACACAGCAATTGACACGTCCCGCCCCACATGTGTGTACTCACTTACCTCTAGTGCGTAGGTAATGACCTTTCCCAAATCAGACTTAATCCCCAGTGAAGCTCTCTGCCTCTGCCAAACAGCCATCAGAACATAACCTAAAGAAAAGAAAATCCCACTTCTCTTTCAAACCACCATCATCATCAACCTAAAGAAAAATCCCCACTTCTTTCTCAAAACCCATCTCTGAAAGACACTAGCTTGAAGCACCATCATCATCTCTGTCAATCTCTATCACTTGATACCCACACTTTTCATGGAGTGGAGAAAATGAAAGCTGGGAGACTTCTGTCTTCGTGAAAAGGTCTTCTCTTTCTTCTCTTTGTCCTTATTTATAGCTTTACAAGAAGCTTGTTGGCTTTTTCCTAGTAGGGCCACAATGTTTTTGTATATTTTGGCTTTTTGACTGTTTGTTGGTCCTTGTCTGCATGTGTTTTTTTTTGTGGTTTACATTGTGGTCCATGTGTTCCCCGTGTATGACAAAAGTATTTTCTCTGTTTCTTTTAGTATGACAAAGCTATTGAAGTAAGTGTTGTATTCTTACTTAAATATTTGATTAAGTGTTGTGATCACCTAATACTTTATTAAGTGTTGTGTTGTCTGCATGCAGAATAAAATATTTTATTAGGTATGAGTGTTGTTTTGTTAAGTATAATATATATTTTGTTCTAAATAATATATATTTTGTTCTGTAGCTAGCATTGTTTAATTGGTTTTGGTGTTATGTTGCATGCAGAATGGATGAGCTATTTAGTGTATTTGTGCATCATGGTGGCCATTTTACTGAAAATGGCCGAAAATATGTGGGAGGCATAGTAGATATAGTTGATAATTGTGATCCTGACAAGTGGTCCAAGGTTGAGATAGAGAGTATTTGTAAGGACTTTGGGTACACATCTGTTAGCAGGTTGTGGTATAAAATGCCTGGAGTGGACCAAGAACTGGCAGACTTCCATTTGATTGTTGATGATAGTGATGCCATGTATCTAACAAAATTAGTGAGAGGTCATCAAGATATTCACGTGTATGTAGAGCACCCAATACATGACCCTATATTAGTTGATGAAGGATAGGATGCTGGTGAAGGTGTGTAGCCATTGGCATTAGAGCAAGACTTTACAGGTTATTATGACAATGATGATGGCAGTGAACATGATGACCATGATGGGGATGATTTTTACAGTTTTTATGATAATGATGACATGTATGCTAGTGATCAAACCTTTAACAATGAGGATGAGCTTGAGGTTAATGCTGATGTTCCTACTGAGGTGGTTGCTTCTCAAATGGGTTCAAGGAGAGTAGGTAAAGAACCTACCATTGAGCACCCACCTGAGGTCTTTCATATAAATGATAGCAGCTATAGTGTGGGAAGTGATGGTGGGGGAAGTGGCCTAGAAGATGATGTAGAGTTGAACCATGGTGTTAAGGACTTTGTTGAAGATAGTAGTGACAGTTGGGATGGTAAGGATGATGCTGAAGTTAATGAACTAGGCTAAATGGGTGCTGGTGTAATGAACTCTGATTATGAGAGTGAAGAATTGCACAGTCTTGTTGAATCATCATCTGATGATGAGCTTGGGTATGATAGTGATGATAAGTCTGAGGATGATAAAAAGACACATGTGAGAGATGAAAAGGAACTGAAAAAAGAGCAAGTGAGGAAGTTCCCTGTATTTAAGCCAGTGGCTAAGGCTGAGCATATTTATTTTGAGAAAGATATGCTGTTTACTACACCTAAGCAATTTAAGGAAGCTATAACAGATTATGCAGTTTTTGGTAGATGGGGGATCAGATTTGTTAAAAATGATCTACAAAGGGTAAGAGTTGTCTGCCAAGAAGGGTGCAAGTTTGTTGCCTATCTAACAAAGGTGCCAAGGGAGAAGAGCTACCAACTAAGGACATTGACATTGGAACACACCTGTTGTAGAAGTTATAAGAATCCTAGGTGTACTTCATCATACATTGGGAAGAAGTTGATGAAGAAGATGAAAAGACAGCCTAATATCAAGCTGAAACACATCCAAGAGGCTGTCCATGACAAGTATACCCTAAACATAAGTGTAGGAAAAGCAGGAAGGGATAGGGATAAAGCTCAAGAATATGTTGATGGGGCTTATACACAACAGTACAACTAGCTGTGGGAATACTGTGACGAATTAAGGAGGGCTAGTCCTGGTAGTACCATACTTATGAAGGTACATACCTTCCATGATGGTGATTTAGCAGCTGAGATGTATTGGTGTGTGAGGTGCTTTATTTTGAGAGGCTATACATATGTTTGGAGGGCTGTAAGAAGGGTTTTTAGCTGGATGCAGACCATTTATTGGTTTGGATGCCTGCCATTTGAAGAACAAGTCAGGGGGGCAATTGATTACTACAGTATGCAGAGATTCTAATTAGGAGTATTTCTCACTTGCATATGCAGTGGTAAAGGCTGAAACCAAGGATTCTTGAACTTGGTTCATCAATTTATTACTTGCAGACATAGATCAGTATAAGAGATGGGTCTTTATGTTAGACCAGCAGAAGGTGTGTAGTTTATTCTCTATTTGGTTGTTTTTTTCTTCATTTACTCATTGTATCTATCTCTAAGACATATTTTCCTTTGATACTGTTTGTGACAGGGGTTGGTGCAAACTTTAATTGATAATTGGCCACAGTATGAACATAGGATTTGCTATAGGCACCTTTACAACAACTTCAGGAAGAACCATCTTGGTGTTCTGCTCAGAGAACTGTTTTGGAGGGCAGCCAAGGCAACTTATAAAGAAAAGTTTGATAGGGTGATGGATGAGCTAAAAGGCATTGATGCTAGTGCACACAGTTGGTTGGATGCTCATTCAACAACGAAATGGGCCAAACACATGTTTAGTGAGGATGCCTTGACTGACACTATAGTAAACAACATGTGTGAGAGTTTCAACAGTAGGATTCTTAAATTCAGGTCTAAGCCTATAATTAGCATGGTATGAGTCTTTGTGATCACCTACAATTAATTAGGTTCATTGTTTGGTACTGTTTTTAGTAGGTTTTGCAATTAATATCTAATATTTCATTGTATGTGCTTACAGCTTGAGTGCATTAGGCTATATCTCATGACTAGGTTTCAAGACAACAAAGTGAAGATTTTGAGAGTAGAGTTAGATATTTGTGCCAAGGTTCTGAAGAGCTTGCACAAGGAAAAACTGGAAGCTAATAGGTGGTTAGCTTGTTGGGTAGGGTAAACCTAGTTTGAAGTAAAAAATGGTCTGCAAAGTTTCACTGTTGACTTGGCCACAACACATTGCAGTTGTAAAAAGTGGGATATAAGTGGCATACCCTGTGCTCATGTAATCACCTGCATATTTTTCAACAAACAAGATGCTAAGCAGTATGTTCACCCATGTTACCATGTCTCTACATACAAGGCTTGCTATGAACCAATCATAGCACTAATCAATGGACAGAATATGTGGAGACCTAGTGATGTGACCCCAGTTTAGTCTCCTATCAAAAGAAGACCACTTGGCAGACCTAAGAAGAAGAGGGCAAAGGAACCTAATGAGCCAACAAGGAGAGTTGGCATCTTTAAGCAATGCAAGACTTATGGTAAGTTAAGGCATAATAAAAGAAGTTGCAAGAGTGAGATTGGAGGGAACTCCTCATTGCCAGGCACGACAAACAGAACCAGTGCATCTAGTAAGATAATATATGGAGAATTAGATTTACATTATCATTTCAATTTTACAGTAAACTCATGCTTAGGTGACCTGCTCTCTCTTTAGCTGGTTGGTTTCTCACCCAACCTTGGTCGATTACTTTACATGCATGCCTTGAGACTTGTTCATAACACATCTGGTTAGCTTGTTAGAGAATGGCTTGCTTTGCTAGCCTTTTCTTAAGACAGATTTTTCTAATCTTATGAACACACATAGCATTAATCCAACTATTAGTTGCTTTCAAGTACATCTAATAATGTGCATGGATTTCTTGTTTGTAGGCCAACATGCATAGCTTCAGCTCCACTCCAAGTGCACCACCTCAGTCTAGCATGCATAGTCGAGCCACACCAAGTGCACCACCTCCAAGTAAACCACCTCAGTCTAGCAAGCATAGCCAAGCCACTCCTAGTGCACTATCTCAGGCCAAGACAAGCTCAGCCACTCAAGTTGCACCATCTTAGACCAGGATGCACCAATCTATTCCAAATGTAACACCTCATGCCAAGACCAGAAGCATAAGCAAACTTTCATATACACAGCAGCATAGCTCCACTCAAGCTGCACCACATCAGTCAAGCAGCACCACACAGAATCTAGGTGCACATCAGAACTCCAGCAACAGCAACCCAATGCCAAGGCAGAAAAAGAGAAGGGTGGTCACATCAAAGACTCTAAAGGCTTCTAAGAATGCATCCAGATACATGGAAGCAATCAGACATGATGGGAGTCAATCATCTGTGCATGATCCAAGGAAGTGAAGAGAGCACAAGTTCATCTGTTCATGGAACAATGCCCTTTGTTTTGTAGAAAGTGATAGCTGTAACTATTTTTTGTATTTATGGTTGTAGGGTTAACTATGGAACAATGCCCTTTGTTTTGTAGAACTGTGACTATGTTCTAGTTCCGATATTTGTAGAACTGTGATTGTCTTATGATATTTGTAGAACTGTGACTGTGTTATGATATTTGTACAACTGTGACTGTGTTTTAGTTCTGATATTTGTCGTTGAGTAACTCAACTAGTCAACTTAAGTTTTGAGTCTATAATAAGTCTGACCATGTAGTGTTGCTGGAAGTGTTTGTATTGATTTGATATAAAGTTGAGTTATGACTCATCTTTTGTATTTTGACTATTTGACTAATTTTTGACTTGTGAATGGTTTTTTAATTTTGCTGAATGTGACTTGTGACTTGTGAGCATATTTTATTTACAGCAGAAATTTGTATTGCAGCTACCAAGACCAGAATTTTCTATTGCAGCAGAAATTTGAAGCAGAAATTTTTATTGCAGAAATTTGAATTGTAGCAAAAATATTGCAGAAATTTGTAGTAGAAATTTGTATTGCAGCTGCCAGGACCAGAAATTTCTATTGCAGCAGGAATTTGAAGCAGAAATTTGTATTGTAGCAGAAATATTATAGAAATTTGCGTCAGAAATTTGTATTGCAACAGAAATTTGAAGCAGAAATTTTTATTGCAGAAATTTGTATTGTAGCAAAAATATTGCAGAAATTTGTAGCAAAAATTTGTATTGCAGTTGCCAGGACCAAAAATTTGTATTGCAGCAGAAATTTTTATTGCAGAAATTTGTATGGCAGAAATATGTATTGTAGCAGAAATATTACAGAAATTTGCAGTAGAAATTTGTATTGCATCAGAAATTTGCAGCAGCAATTTGTATTGTAGAAATCTGGATTGCAGCATAAATTTGCAAAAATTTGTATTGCAGCAGAAATATGTATTGCAGTTGTGTGTTGATGCAGAAATTTGTATTGCAGCAGATAGTGTGCCTTTGTCAATCTATACGTTTGTCAATCTGTCAATCAAGCTCAAAAAGTTTGGTTCAAATTTGGTTTTTTGATGACTAGGTTTTTTGTTCATTGGGATTTTTGTTGTCAATCTGTCAACATGCTGTAGATTGGCTAGTGTGTGTAAAGTTAGCTGCAAAGTTGACTCAGTCATGCCTAATAAATATTTTAAGTAGATCTTTTAAGTAAACCTCAGTTACATGCAAAGTTTGACATGTTTAATAGATCTTTTTAAAGATGTGACTGAACTGCATAAGAGGGAATAATATGACTAAAAAGTCTACATAATTTTAGACTAGTTAAGAAATTAGAAGTTTGTACTCTGATAATAATATGACTATAGTACCTGGTTTAATAAGGTTTATATAAATCTGAATGCCAAGAAGGGTGCAGAAGACAATCATTTAACATTGGTAACACATGGAAACTCACCTCTATGTCTAAAGGAATTTTTG
Source organism: Quercus suber (assembly GCF_002906115.3). Taxonomy (NCBI): domain Eukaryota; kingdom Viridiplantae; phylum Streptophyta; class Magnoliopsida; order Fagales; family Fagaceae; genus Quercus; species Quercus suber. The sequence continues at coordinate 714,786 of NW_027069569.1, forward strand.
AACTTTTAAGTAGCCTGTCTGTGCCAACATGCCCTAAATTGTCATCATTTACTCTCTTTGACTTTGAAATTGAGACTTACTATAAAATTTCATATTCACATCTCTTTTTTCAAATTGGTTATTTAACTTTTTATTTTTTATTAAACCGAAACCAGTATGAATACAGTTCATAAACACATTTCAGCAGCCCCACATTGATGAATACAAAACAAATGTTAAGCACACAAAAATTTCAAATCATTCAATGTGGCAAAAAAGTTACAAAGGAGAGAATGGATCATTATTAATATTTTACCATTGAACAACACAGTTAGAAAACAGGGGTATTCATTTCATTCCAGGATTGGTACAAAAAAAAAAAGAAAAAAAAAAACCAACAGGTGTTTCCATGCTAACTGCCTAACCAAAAAATGTACACACTGCCAGCCCTGTGCATTAGCAATTATAGGATATTGAAACTCCCCCATCTATGTAGCATGCTAACCAAACATACACTTCCACCACCCACCTAACCAAACATAAACACTTTCACACTTCCCAGCCTAATCAAACTTCCACTACCTGTCTAACTACCCATACAATTAACGAGACAAATCCCACATATCACCAATAAGAATGCCAAAGCCATATTGTAAAACTTCTCTCTCCTGTAGCATCTTGCAACCTCGGCCTCTAGTCTGATAATCCGTTGCCTTTGCTCTGGGATGAGCACCTTACCACGTTCACATATCTCATCATCACGCCATTGGAAGAATTTACACTTTCACCCAACCTGAAATGCAAACCAATTTCTTCATCTATCAAGCTACTTAATGACCAATAAGGATTGTATAATTAACATGAAATTGAAAAAAACATTGTTGTTTATATATAACCACAACAATCCAATTTTTAAGAAAACATTAACATTGAAGATCAATAATCTAACCCAACCAACAAAAGGAAAATATTCCCCAATCAATAAATTGATTTTTAATTTCGTAAACCCAAGCCATATGCATCCATAACAACTCACAAGTGAATGCAGTCAATAAACCAGAGACTTAACCTCATATGCTCACATAATGCATGTCACAGTTGAACAATACCCTTATGTGTTCATTTGTTCACCCTGCACTTAACATTCCTCTATTTGCATGCATCAATATATGCACAAATCCTACCTCTTGAACAAGGTGTCAAAAACTACTAGCAGCATTTTTTACACCACCAAACAGCTTAGTAAAACAAGAAAAAAAAAACCCAAAATTATTGCTTCCAAACCCATGAAAATGAACTAAATGCAGAAAGTCCCTCCTCCCTTTCTCTTAACCCCAATGAAATAAAAATAAAAACACGAAAACCCCATGATTCAAAATCAATTTTCCTAGATTTTCCCTAGTTTTCTCAAAAAATAATAGACATTGGAAAAAAAAAAAAAAACCGAAAACAAAGAAGAGGAAGAAAACCCCATCTCACTAAAATAGAATAACATCAATAACAAAGCTTGAACTACCCAGTAGAAAAAACATGATTAATTAAAAAAAATACTTAAATATTGAAATACCTAGTAGTTTGGACAGCCATAAAACCTTCTGCCAGGGTTGTTCGGTGTCCACGAAACAACTAACACTGGTTTTTCATCACAGTAGCACCTAAATGGAGCTCTCCTCCTCAAGCTTGAACTGGTTGAAGAGCTTGCTTTCATCTAATCAGGGACTTCGAAATGGTTGAAAATCTTGAGATGGTTGATGATGATGGTGGTTTAAGAGAAAAGTGGAATTTTCTTTAGGTTGATAATGATGGCTGTTGGCTGTGAGGCAGAGGCAGAGAGCTAGGGATTTAAGTCTGATTTGGGAAAGGTCATTACCTGTGCGCCAGAGGTAGGTAAGTGCACTAAAAGTGCTTCACATGAGTTTTTGATAAGCTTTCATCTGATTTCTTCCTTATTCCCTTATTTTATTCACCAACGTGTAAAAAGAAATAATATTTTATAGATCCTGTCAGTTTCCCCATTAATTGGTGACAGAATGAGGCTTGAAGGACTAAAGTGAAGGGCGTAAATTGGTTTTAGGGACTAAAAGTGGAAAAAATAAAATGTAGGAACTAAAATGGAAAAACTTCAAAATGTAGGGACTAAAAGTGCATTTATGCCTTTAAGTTATCTATTAGAATATCAAACAGAATATTGGTCATGCCTGACTCCTCGGACCACTTACCTTGGGTAAATTGATATTTTAAGTTATCTAAGTATTAAACAAAACTTTAACTATGCATGGCTCATCAGACCACATACTTTGGATAAATTAATACTTCCTAACATCCATCTAAGTGTTAAACAGAACCTTAGTTATGTTTGGGTCCTCGGATCACATGTTTTAGGTAAATTAATACTTCTTATTATTTTTCTAAGTATCAAACAGAACCTTGGCCATGCTTGGCTCCTCGGACCACATACCTTGGGTAAATTTATATTCTTAAATCATTTTTCTAAGTGTTAAACAAAATCTTAGTTATGTCTGGTTCATTAGACTACATACTTTGGGTAAATTAATACTTCATATCATTTTGTCTAAATATCAAATGGAACCTTGGTCATATCTGGTCCTCGGACCACATGCCTTGGAAAATTCATACTTTATATTATTTATCTAAATATCAAGTAGAATTAGCCATGCTAAGTAGCAAAGATCTTCATGGTAGTAAATTGTGCAAATGGGCATTTATAAGCATTACTTAAAGCATTTGAAAGAACACCAGGTATATCTATTGTCTATTTGAGAGTTGATTATCTCTCCAATCCTTTAGATTTACTGATAAGTAGGGGATTAAGTGGGATCAAACATGTGAGGGTACTTTGCCATTATATCTGTTTTTGAAGTTAAGGTTATACCTTGCCAAGGTCATGTACTTAGTAGGTTTGGCCTATCTTGTAGCTGATCATATGAGGTGTGATAACTATGCTACCCCTTTTTGCAGATAAATAAATGAGGTTGTATCTCATTGTCATGGTCATTAAGTGTTAAATAAGATAGAAACTATATAAACACTTGTATGAGAATCACAAGAAGAAAGAAAATGTTCAAAACTTTCATTAATTAAAGTCTTAAAAAAAGGCAGATTGGATACAAAAGAGCAACTTAATTACAAACTTTGAAAATAAAAACAGCAGTTAAAAAAAAAAGGCTACTCTAAACTGCTTCTTCTTTATTACAATCTTTTCCTTTGGTGGAGCCTTGGTAGATTGGGGGAGGGCTGCTTTCGAGGATCCTTGGTCTTTACCCTTGGGGTCACCTTTAGCAGGCAATGGAAGAGTTGCAAGAACAATCTCCATCCTGGGAGGTGCCTTTTTCTCTTTGGAGGGATCCTAAGGAGTAGTTGGGGGCTTGGTGGCATTAGGGGCCACTCCCTTAGTCATGTTTACCTCTTTTTCAGTAACCCCAAGTTGTTCGACCTCTTTTGAAGGGCTGTCAGAAGGGAGAGGGATCTTTCCTGATTTGTTCTTCTTAAGCTCTGCCACCTCAAAAGGAGTGTCTGCCTTAGAGCTAGCAGAGGCTGGTGGCCGAATGGCAGGGGGGTAGTATACACTCTCTGCCCTCCTAAATATAGAAGAGGCCTCAACCCTAGCTTGGTTAAGGGCCTCATTCCACACTTGGAGACAGTAGTTTCTACATACCCTCAAGACCTCAGCCCTGAGGGCCTTTTTGGTCTTTGCCACCCTCACATCATAACCGTCCTGGTCGGCTTGATCTCTAGCCTTCTCGGCCTCCTTCAATTTCTTCTTTAGGGCTATAATTTGTTCTTTGGAGGCAGATAGCTAGTCTTCGGCCTGGCGAATGAGCACTCGCTGACTTCCAGCTTGCCTTTCAGCACTATCCAAGACAGCTTCAACACTTTTTCTGTCCCTCTTTGCTTCTGTCAGCTTGCTCTTGAGCTCTTGATTACTTTTTTTGGGCCACGTGAAAGGCCTCCACAACCGCTATACGTCTCCCTTCTTCCTCCTTCATTTGCCGATGAGAGTAGTTTACCATTTCCTCGGACCTGTATGTGGCTTGAACAACCTGCCAAGGAGAGAAGCATATAACAAAGGAAGAAAAAGAAGTAATAAAAAAAAAATATAATAAGTAAAAAAGAGAGGGGGTTAAAGGACTTACCATTGCGAGGTCCCTTTTTAGGCTAATGAACATCTCATATTTCCTTATGGATATAAGATCAGCTATATCCTTGGGCAGCAGCAGAGCTTGCTCCACTGCGTTGGCCACATAGCCTGCCTTGCCCCCCTGGAAATCTCTTATAGAAGCATCACTTGGTAGAGGAGCACGATCTAGCACCAAGGATGGGGCCCAGGCTGGTGTTGCAACTTGCTAGTCACCCCTCCTCTCACTCTCACTGGATGACCTCGTTTGCATGCCTCTGGCCTGTTTGGCTCCCCTCTAGGGCTCATCCTCCTAAAAGGGGTAGGTTTTTCCTATCTCCACCACCTCCTTGCCCTTTTGCTCCCTCTTCCTCTTATGGTCGGTGGGATCAGATCGAAGGGGTTGGGAAGGTAGAGGGGTGGAAAGCTCGGTCTGGGCTGCCTTTCCTAGCGCATTCCCTTAAGTTGGGACTCCAGCAACTCTTGGAGGGTTGACCTTGGTTTGCGCTGTATTCCCACAACCTCTTCCTCTTCCTCAATCATAGGCTAGGACGAGGTTACCTCTTTCTTGGTAGTGCGTTGGAATGGCAGTGCTACCTTTGGTATGCCCTCTAGGATGGGATTGGTGGTGAAAGTGCCTTCTGGGATAGGATCGGTGGTGAGAAAACCTGGAGCGACAACACTTATCCGATGTAGGCGAGGGTCTTTTGCTTTGATTACACACTTCGACGCTTGGTAGCTTTTAGAGATAGGGGTGTAGTCGAGGATTAGATGTGCTGCTCTGAGCTGACCGTCACTATGGATGAACACCACGACCTTCAATATCTTGTCTAAGCTCAGCTGGTTGACAAGGCTGAAGTTGGGTACAGCTACGTTCTTATTTGCAAAACCGTTAGGAAAAAAAAAAATATTGTTAGCAAAAAACAAAGCGAGTCAAAGGAAAAATCATATACAAATACAAACAAAAGAAAAGGGGAAAGAGATGACTTTGAAATAATCAACCTAGACCTAATGCCCCAACTGGTGTCCCCTCTCTCATCGGTCAGGGGAGGTTATCGTGCCACTCCCCTGAAACGATAAAGAAGTCATTGTTTAGGCCTTTTTTGGAATCAAGGAGGCATTGGATGAGCCTAACCTCAGGGTACCTAGACTTTATGTAATACCCTTTCCCCTTTAGGTGGTGGAGGTTGTAAACTTAGTTAACATCATCGTGGGTAAGCCCTAAGCCCAAGGGCATCTATACTCCCCAAAATCTTAAACATGTTTTGGGCACATTGGGTGGAAGCTAATCTGTGAGCCCTAAGGTAATCCCTGATGACGGTGCCCATAGGGATTCTTATCCCTCCCTCTATAAAGGCTATCATCAGGATTATCACTTCTCCTTCTTGCCTTTTCTCGTGCCATTTCCCTTCCTTACAATACCTAATTGACACTCTTGGTGAAATCCTATACTGAGTTCTAAAATTCTCTATATTCTTCGCGGAGTCTACCAAGTAAGCAAATCTACCCATATTTAGAGAAGGGTTGGAGACACTAAGATAGTAAGGGAGAAACTAAGAAGGTCGATAAGGAATAGACACGAAAAAAAAAAGTAATTGGAAAAAATAAATGGAAAAATTTATGAAGACTTACATGAAGAAGAAAACTCTCCTCAGACTAGCTCTTGGTAGGTGTGAGGGCACAAGTAAATTGGGTAAGTTTGCAGGTTTTGTGTATGAGCACTAAAGAAAGGTGAATGATTGATTCGGGTAGTATTTATATCAAAAACAGAGTTACAAGCGGAAAAATCTCCAGCCGTTGGATCCACATCGCGCTATAAAACGTAGGGAATAGAGAGTCACCGAAATTTAATGAAGATGCGTCTCAGATGCCAAAGTGTTAGGAGCGTGCGTTTGACAACTAAAAAGGTATTTTCTTAGATAGAGGTGATGTATGGTAAGGGCAGAATGGTTGTGGCAATATCAAAATCCTCCTTTTTGCCTGAGGAGCAAAAGATGGGAATTTTGAGGGGCTATTGTAGGGATGTTAGGCCTAGTAGAATATATTGGGTCGGGGGCCCAATCCGATGACATGAAGTAGTCCGAGGAAGGGTGAACATTATCAAAGGAGTCCGTGTTAGTAAGTGATAGGTTAGTTTTGATCATAAGAGTCCATAAGGGTGATCCGAGGATGAATTACTCCTTGGTTGATCGGAGCTGAGGTCTAAAGGGTTGGTCTACTATCCAGGGCAATGTTCCAAGAGATTCTATTGATATGGATAAGCATTACGGAAGAACATGATAGAAGGAAGTCCTAAAATATCTAAAGAGAAAGCTGCTACCACCGTATTGAATGCTCTGTACCTAACCACCTGGCCATATTAATGTGGAGATGATACCTGAACAGTAATTTTAAGCCTTACAGCTAATATCAGAGATTTTAAGAAGGTGTTGATGAGATAAGAATTAATACTAGTAATTTGCTCTACACGTGGAGGGTAAAGAGGAAAGAAGGAAGATAGTATAAAACAAAAAGAAGACCCTAAAGAAGAGGGATTGGAAAATTAAGAGAGAAATACTGTAGCAATCAAGAGTTAAACTTGTAATCAAACTTGAGAAAAAATATATAAAAACTAACCTCCTCGGACTGTGCTGATGACGATTTTCTTTAGATTAAACCAGTTTATCTTCATTTTCTTGTTATTTGGATACACTTTACTTGTTGTCTGACTCATTAAAGCCCAGTTTTTCAACTCACTCTCTACAAATTCATTGTATTAGGCTCTTTGGTCCTAAGTTCATTCATCATTTGGGCTTGGGAGCCAAATTGTGACCTTACATATATATATATATATATATATGATTTAGAATTTAATAGGATTTAGATTTTTCAATTTTTGCACTCAATAATTCACTTACCAAAAAAATTAAAAAATTAGATGGATACATGACGTAAAATTAGATTTAAATTGAAATCTAATTTAGAATTTAATTGGATTTGGATTCTTAGATTTTTACATTTAATAATTCACTTAACACAAAAATTATAAATTAAATGAAACAGGTGGTATAAAATTAAGAATCCAATTAAAATCTAATTAAATTTTCTCTGAACTTTGGTTTTTAACACACACACACACACACACACACACACACACACACACACACACATGAGAGAGAGAGAGAGAGATTATGTTTTTTATTTCAAAATTATGCTATTGGTAGAATAAAAAATGAATAATACTAGGATCACAACAAATTACATAATTTTTGTCACAATTTACCACGTAGGATCACAACATTGTTCCGGAAGAATATAAAGAATAGAAAAGTAGTAATAAAGGAAAATAAAATTATTTGTATGTATTTAAAATATAGATGAAAAATGTAGAGAATTTATTTTTTTAGTTGAGAGGAAAAATGGAACTTAAAAAATAAAAGTTGATATTAGTTATTATCGTACTCTAGAACCTAAGAAATAGTTTTTTTTTCCCCTAAGACTTAAAAATTTTATTTTAAAGATAAACTGTATGAACAAATAAATATTAGGATGAATGCTCAAAATTCATTATCAAATTAATCTGTGTACAAAGAAATATGTTGCATTCGCAAATAAGAAGCTTAAAATTGCCAATTTATTATATTAACGTGGATCATGTGCAATATATTATTGCACGCACAAATGAATTTTAAAATTATGATTAAATTTATTTTTCACTTTTTGTAATATTCATTTGTGGATTTTATTGAAATGTAATATATATGAATCCAACTACTAAGTATTTTATGTACAAACTGGAGTATTGGACCTCCGAAAGAAGAACTTGATATCATTTTCCTATTATTTTGAATTATTGTAGTGAAGGAAAGAAAGCAATTGGTAATGATGTAATTGATCTTGCGATTATTTCAATGGCAAACGCTGGTTTCCAGCCCCCCTATCGTAATTAATTGTATTATTTGGAACTGTCATGGGGTAGGGAACCCAGGCATAGTTCGTGAACTCACCAATATGGTGCATAGTAAAGACCCCAAATTTATTATGTTATTAATTGAAACTTTGGCAAAACAAGGCTCAACTAGAATGGTTGAGAGTGTGTTTAAATTTCCAGAGTAAATTGGTGGTGTCTAAACGAGGATTTGGGGGGGGGGGGGAGGGGGGGGTGTGGTCGGGGGCGGCACTTGTTCTGTTTTGGAAGGCCGAAGATTAATGTAAAGATGAAGAGTTATTCATTACACCACATAGATGTTGTAGTTGAACGGAAATCAGAGAGTGCTTAGTGCTTTACTGGATTCTATCATCTATGGAAACCCCGAAATGTCAAGACGCTGAAGATCAGAAACCTGAGACTTGTTATGGTTTCTTAACAGCCAGTGACAATTACCTTGGCTTTGAGTTGGAGATTTTAAAGAGATTGTGTGAGTGGAAGAGAAAGAAGGCATGGGTTATGTCGTGCCGAATCGCAAATGCAGTATAAAGGCCACACACCTTTCCAAAATATTTTTCAAAATCTAAAACAGTCTGCACCGAAGGCTTATGCTGATATCTATATTTTATCTGCCAATAGCCAAAACTGAGGAACAAATTAAAATAAAGTGTCAAGTGATAGGCGTCGTAAGGTGTCTAATACCCTCTCCATGTATAACAAAAACTCCAAAATCCAAGAATCTAACTTCAGATTTTCTACCATTGTTTAGATTAGAAATTGCGACATTTCTGCAATTTAGGCTTGGTAATAAAATCAACTAGACATAGATACCAATCACACCTGAACAATCCCAATGATTGATGGTGACTCCCAAACTTAAACAAATCACTAATAACCCTACCCATAGTGCATACATAGGGTTCACTCACTTATCACGCACCTATTCCACATCGCCTTATTTCGCCACGATAAGAGAGAAAGGGAAGGGGAGGTTGTTGTTGTCTTCCTTCGCCCCACAATTTCCACACCTAGTTGTCATAGGTAGTCAAACCATCTTCCCACCGATGGGAGGGCATCAACACTCATGATGAGTTATTGAATGAGCAAATGGCTATAGTTTTAAGATTGACAAAGATGACTTTGTGCAAGAATGGGCTTGTTCATGTTGACAACACCGATGCATTAACCATAAAAATATGAATATATTCTTTATTAGATCTCAAAATATTCGAAGGTAAGGATAAGATAATGCAAGAAGAGTGGAATAAATTATAAATTTTGATTTTAAATGATTGTCCATATGTATAGTACAACCACTATTTCACACATTATTTGTAATTGACATTAGTAGCAGCATCAAAAGAAAAGTTTCACGTTTATCAAATTTTTTACTAAATTGACTTTGATTGTTAATATTATTGGTGCTTTATGCAAGTGTAACTGGAAATTGAAAGTTGTCAAAATTGCTGAAATTGCCCAGATGATTGTTATTGATTAGTTTAAGACTAGAAGTGGACTTGATCTGATGGGCAGTTTGCAATGACCTAGAGATACTCGTTGGAGTTCTCACTTTAGATCGATTTTCTAGCTTGATAAATGAATGAACTATTTATACTTAGCTTATGAGATACTAACTTTGTTTGAATTTGTCTTTATCTTTCATCTTGTGAAAGAAATTATGATTATCATTGATTTATTTTGTTAAGCTTTCCAATGTCAAGCTCAAGACATTTTAAATCTCATGGGAATTGTTTCATCTACTAAAGTAATTGTCCGCAAATTTTGAGATGATGGGTGAGATGCTTACTATTGTGATATCAGTTTGTAAAGAGCATAGCATAGATGTCCCATTTATTAATGGTTATTATGTTGAGAGACGAGGTTGAGCTTGTCATCAGAGAGAAGATGTTATAATTGAGATTCATTATCAAGTAAATACTTCTTTATGTTACATTTATTCTCAATTGCATGAACTAAATAATCATCAGTTTTGTGAGCATACAGTGGAGTTACTTATACTTACTTCAGCTCTAAATCCTTGAGGGACACATTAATCTTTTAAAATAGATGATATTCATTTGTTAGTAAAATTCTTTTATCCACTAGACTTCATAGATTATGAAAAATAAATGTTGGAAGGGGGAATTTGATCTTATGAGCATAATTTATATAGTTTGACGCCTAAACTTCAAAATTTTGTATTTATGAATTGTGTCAATGGCTAGTGAGGACCCTAAATCAAAAGCCTACCAAGTTATTTATAGAGGGGTTATACTAGTGCTTACTCTTTTGGTTTTTTTTTTTAGTTTTTTTTTTAGTTTTTTTTTTTGAGAAAATTAACTACTAAACATACACACATACACTTAATTACGCTCTCTCATCAAACTCACACATATTACTTAACCCAAAATATCACTACAAAAGGACCTAACTCTTGTAGTAGTAGAATGGGGCTTTAAGCAATGGGAAAGAGTTACACTCAAAATGTGGGACAACACCCCTACTTTTTTTTTTTTTTTTAGAAACAAACTAATTGCTAAACAAACACACACACGCACGCATTTAATTACACTCTCACTAAACTCAAACACATTACTTAACTTAAAGTACCACTACAAAATGGTCTAACTCTTGTAATAGTAAAGTTGTGCTTCAAGTAATAGGAAATAGTTACACTCAAGCGTTGTGGAACAATACCCACTTATAGTTTCTAATACAACTACAAAGCGAGCATTTTTAGATATGAATGTCGTCAAAACTAAGCTTTGCAACGAAAGGAAATATTTTTTTAATAGTCCCCTTAATTTTATACATTAAAAGGGAAATTAATGTTACATTTACTAAGAAATCAATCACAAATGATATTTGAGATTTAAAAGAATGTTGAGTTCTATTTTGATAGATAATTACAATGTAACATATTAAGAAACAATTATTATTATTATTTCATTTGTTAATATCTTGTTAGTACTAAATGGATGCAATTTGGATTTTCATGAAAATTTGTTGGTTCATACTTTGACCCTTAAATGAAATTTTGACTTCATCCTAGATTCCTGCCCTACCCTATCATCCCCTATGTCTAATAGATAAATATAATCTAAACTACCAGAGCTACGAAGAAATATGCTGAGTTTCCTTTTCTTCTTCTTAAGTTAGTGAGGTCCTAACTCCTAACATTAAAGTGTGTGGGCCCATCTCTTACACAAACAAATGAACAATAAACCACAGCTGATCCATATATAATTCCGCCAAACCCTCATTTTCGAACAGCTTTTTTGTTTTTCATTCATTTATTTTATTTTGGAAAAAAAAAAAAAAAAAACCTTGTACATTTTTTTGTCTTCTGTTTCTTCTGAATAAACCTTTATATTTCAAACAATAGGAGAAACAAAGCTAGAGGAACTAACTCCACCTATTTATAAACCCGGCCTGTAGCTGTATTCATAATTCATGTCCATCTTCATCTCCTTTTCTAGTGTTTTGCAGCTTTTGCTGAGGAGACGACAACTTATCTTTTCATCTGAGGCTGCATTGGAAGGCTCTTTTACTGTACTCTATACATATTCTTACCCTGCATCGTTTTGTTGGATCTTGTGCACTCTGCTCTGTTGACACTTGACACTCCTTTTCAAATCTTTCATATTTGTCTTAACGCAGCAAAAGCATTGTCTCCCTTCTTTCTTTTCCCCTTCTTAGCAGTTTTTAAAGGCTCTTTTAGTTTTCGGATTGATCTTTCATATTTGAGTAGTTTTGGGTCTTAAGGTCGGCTCCTTTACAAGGTCACAGCTTACTAGTCTATCTTTGATTAAGTTTATACTTTTGAGTTTTGAGAGTTTATTTGCTTACTTTTTTTTTTTTTTAATGGTACTTTATTAACTTTATTTTCTTATATATATAACTTTTTAAAATACCACTTTTTTTTTAAGTACAATTCTACTTTCATCCATTTATAACAAATCAACAAAAAAAGTTAAACCAAATGCACATTGCAATATTAATTACCTCTCAAAATTATTTATAACAACATCAAGTAAATTATATATCATATCCATTGATTTTGTTCTTTTTTCCTTTTTGGAAAGTGCAAGGTCTATGTCTCACCATTCTTTCTTGGGACTGTTGAATTAAGTTAAGGAAAATATGAAGCGACCTCTAATTAAAAATTGAATAACAAAAAAAAAATCTATATATACCTTTTCTTTTCTCTATTTAAAAAAAGAAATAAAACTTTTTCCATCTTCTCGTCAATTTTCTCTCTTTCTCTCCCTTTAAAAAAAAAAAAAAAAAAATTCTCCTAATCTCAAGAGCTTTGTACATGTTTTCCCTCCTTAGGACAACCATAGTTCAAATTTCCCTATCCTCTTGTTGTAATTATCAAATTATCAAATTATCAAAATATAATAATAATAAATCTATTAACAATCAGTCACAATCAAACCATATTGTTTTTTTGTTGATTATCTCTTAACTTATTCTTATGGGTCAACTTTAAGGAAATTTTTTTTTTATGACTCTCCAAAAAAAAAAAAAAAATTATTATAAATCTTGCTTTATAGAACAACTGATGCAAAAGTTTTATTGTTCATTTGATATTAGGTGAAATATATGTTGAGACTATTAGGTGATTTTTGGTTAAGCGAAGCTACTATAATAGTGGATTTGATAACTTTAACTCCATTTTTTCTGTACTTAATTTTTTTTATTGTAATCATATTTAAAATTTTATAGTGTACGAGTTTTTTTAAATACAATTTTTTATTAGAAAATATTAATTAGGATATGAAAACTTAAAAGAAAAGAGAATAATAGAAAAATTATTGGTTGTCAACAAAGATTTCTTGATAAATTTTTCAATAGCAATAAACACAAAATAATAAAACATTATTTAGGTGAAAATCACACTAATGAATAAGAAATTTATCAAAAAGAGTTGGGAGATAATAAAATAATGTAATAGAGAGATAATAATGAAATAATCATAATAATTTACAAATGTGAATATATAAAACAATTCTTGATGAACACACTCTCTCACACACACACACACATATATATATTTTAAAAGAAAAATGTTAATGATGCATCTAATAAATATCTACAAGGAAAATTAAACATTTGAAATTGGTGCTTTAAGCGTCAAACCTTATCGAATCCTCCTAGCTAGCAAAGTTTTAGAAAACTTCTACTCCTACAATGTTTTTGGCCCCCCAAGCTAGGGTTTTAAAATTTAAGTGCTGCTATTTTCCTTGGGAGAGAGAGAGAGAGAGAGAGAGAGAGAGAGAGAGAGAACCTTGCTATGAGATTGCAAACATGAAACTGAGTCCTCAAAAACATGTAGCAAAATTTTGAAAGACATAATATTATATATTATTTACCAATGATGAGATAGAGTCCTGTTTCTTTCACTTAAATCTTGATTAATTTAGGACAATGTGTTTTTAACATAAAGTGTACAATTTCAGATTCAACATCATATTTTCTAGTTTCATGCACACATAACCTCGTATGTGGTCAATGAATGAAAAATACAAACGGTGGCCACTTCACTATGGTGTCTCACCAATATCAAACTCTTCCTTCATACGGCAGCAAATACATTGAATTCTTTGTTTACTATTGAAATTGAATTCAATTGCATATTTGAATACTAATTACCACCATGAGGCAAAACTAGGTAGGAAATCAAACATGAATTCATAATAAGAAATATATCCACACTAGATAAGTATAATGTCTTTAAAGTAATGCACCTTGCCTTCCTTACTGTTTAAGAAGATCTGAGGACTGCTTGTTTCTTGAAACGAACCGCATCTTTCGATGACCCTTTATTGTTTCTGTATCATTTTGAAGGAAACTCTTGGTCATTATTTGGCTGACATCCACTGCTGGTTGGAGAATGAAGAGGCTTAGGAGGAGTCACATTGGAATTGAACGATCTTATTGTTTGGCTTGTAGGGTATACAGGTGGTGTAAGAGAATTTGGCAAATGGGTTTGTGAACTTGAGCTCAACATTTGAAAATGGTTCACTTGTCTCATATCAGTCTCCCCTGAAGCCATGGCATGGGAAGGGAAGAAAGGCTGTGTTGTTCCTGGAGGACATACCAAAATTTGAGGCCCACCAGTTGATAAAGACAACGTGGAAGGCAATGACATGACACTATAGCTGGGCTGATCTTCTGTTTGGGAGGAGAATCCATGGCTTCCATAATGTGTTGGCGGAAAATTTGAAGGATCCCATTGATAATTATATGGTATGGCAGTATTCAACAAACCTGCAGGTAAGGAAGGGTGACTAGCTCTTGGCAAGAAATTATTAGATGAAACTTGTGCACCATGACTTTCATTACCTTCAACTTCATTCCTCTTTGTCCAATTTTCTTTTGGATTTGTTCCCCTTGCAGCTTCTTTTGATTTAGCCCTCCAAAAAGCATCTGAACTCCAAAGGTTTGATTTGGATAATGCACTCGAACCTTCCCATTCAAAATTGCCATTCATCTTAAACCCCTCATTACATTGAGAAACACCAACTTCAATGTTAGAAGGATCTAGGCTGAAGTTCCCAGGGGGTATTGGCAGCGGTGGAAGCTCATTGATCTCCTGCTTTGCTGCATTGAGTAACCAATCAACAACTTTGCTTGGCTGATTGAGCCCAAGCCTATCTTGAAGATCATACAATTGAATTGCAGTGGGTACCGAAAGCCTCACTCGCCTGTCTCTCAATCCTCTTATGGTGCAAACTTTGCTATGCCTGTCTTTTCCTCCAAAAGCACGCGACACCCGGACTATCCTTGGATCCTTCAGTCTCAACCATGGTGTTGAACTAGAGGAATCCCTAGTGATTTTGCCATCAATTGAATTGCCTTCCTGTTTATCTGAAAAATCTGCTTCCTTTGACCTTGATATCATCTTATGTCTCTCATCATTGATTAACCAGGATATACTTAGATTTCCTTACTATTCCCTTAGAAGATGCCTGCTGCCTCATAAAGTTTCATGTGGTTTTTTGTGACCATCTGCGTTCAGATCCATGAAGAAGAATTGTTAGATGCAAGAGGATTCAGTAGAAGAAAATGTTTTCCAACATGAATACTATATATATATTCCTTCTAATGAAAAAAGTGGTAGACAAGGTAGATCCCCTCCTCCAAATTCTTCCCCAAAAAAAAAGCACAAAACCATTTTTTTTTTTTTAAATTGCTACAAGCATGATGTATATGTACTGAATTGCATGTGGGGTAACTCTAAAAGTTTATATATCTGACAAAAATTTCAATCGGAAATGAGATTCGTGAGACTGTTATAGCTTCCAGTGAAGTCAAAATAAAAACAACACAGCTACCTAATCCTTAATCATATTTACACACACACACAAAAAAAAAAAAAAAAAAACATTCCATGTTAAACAAGAACTTGAAGTAGTGAGAACACTATTTTCCTTGGGAGAGAGAGAGAGAGAGAGAGAGAGAGAGAGAGAGAGAACCTTGCTATGAGATTGCAAACATGAAACTGAGTCCTCAAAAACATGTAGCAAAATTTTGAAAGACATAATATTATATATTATTTACCAATGATGAGATAGAGTCCTGTTTCTTTCACTTAAATCTTGATTAATTTAGGACAATGTGTTTTTAACATAAAGTGTACAATTTCAGATTCAACATCATATTTTCTAGTTTCATGCACACATAACCTCGTATGTGGTCAATGAATGAAAAATACAAACGGTGGCCACTTCACTATGGTGTCTCACCAATATCAAACTCTTCCTTCATACGGCAGCAAATACATTGAATTCTTTGTTTACTATTGAAATTGAATTCAATTGCATATTTGAATACTAATTACCACCATGAGGCAAAACTAGGTAGGAAATCAAACATGAATTCATAATAAGAAATATATCCACACTAGATAAGTATAATGTCTTTAAAGTAATGCACCTTGCCTTCCTTACTGTTTAAGAAGATCTGAGGACTGCTTGTTTCTTGAAACGAACCGCATCTTTCGATGACCCTTTATTGTTTCTGTATCATTTTGAAGGAAACTCTTGGTCATTATTTGGCTGACATCCACTGCTGGTTGGAGAATGAAGAGGCTTAGGAGGAGTCACATTGGAATTGAACGATCTTATTGTTTGGCTTGTAGGGTATACAGGTGGTGTAAGAGAATTTGGCAAATGGGTTTGTGAACTTGAGCTCAACATTTGAAAATGGTTCACTTGTCTCATATCAGTCTCCCCTGAAGCCATGGCATGGGAAGGGAAGAAAGGCTGTGTTGTTCCTGGAGGACATACCAAAATTTGAGGCCCACCAGTTGATAAAGACAACGTGGAAGGCAATGACATGACACTATAGCTGGGCTGATCTTCTGTTTGGGAGGAGAATCCATGGCTTCCATAATGTGTTGGCGGAAAATTTGAAGGATCCCATTGATAATTATATGGTATGGCAGTATTCAACAAACCTGCAGGTAAGGAAGGGTGACTAGCTCTTGGCAAGAAATTATTAGATGAAACTTGTGCACCATGACTTTCATTACCTTCAACTTCATTCCTCTTTGTCCAATTTTCTTTTGGATTTGTTCCCCTTGCAGCTTCTTTTGATTTAGCCCTCCAAAAAGCATCTGAACTCCAAAGGTTTGATTTGGATAATGCACTCGAACCTTCCCATTCAAAATTGCCATTCATCTTAAACCCCTCATTACATTGAGAAACACCAACTTCAATGTTAGAAGGATCTAGGCTGAAGTTCCCAGGGGGTATTGGCAGCGGTGGAAGCTCATTGATCTCCTGCTTTGCTGCATTGAGTAACCAATCAACAACTTTGCTTGGCTGATTGAGCCCAAGCCTATCTTGAAGATCATACAATTGAATTGCAGTGGGTACCGAAAGCCTCACTCGCCTGTCTCTCAATCCTCTTATGGTGCAAACTTTGCTATGCCTGTCTTTTCCTCCAAAAGCACGCGACACCCGGACTATCCTTGGATCCTTCAGTCTCAACCATGGTGTTGAACTAGAGGAATCCCTAGTGATTTTGCCATCAATTGAATTGCCTTCCTGTTTATCTGAAAAATCTGCTTCCTTTGACCTTGATATCATCTTATGTCTCTCATCATTGATTAACCAGGATATACTTAGATTTCCTTACTATTCCCTTAGAAGATGCCTGCTGCCTCATAAAGTTTCATGTGGTTTTTTGTGACCATCTGCGTTCAGATCCATGAAGAAGAATTGTTAGATGCAAGAGGATTCAGTAGAAGAAAATGTTTTCCAACATGAATACTATATATATATTCCTTCTAATGAAAAAAGTGGTAGACAAGGTAGATCCCCTCCTCCAAATTCTTCCCCAAAAAAAAAGCACAAAACCATTTTTTTTTTTTTAAATTGCTACAAGCATGATGTATATGTACTGAATTGCATGTGGGGTAACTCTAAAAGTTTATATATCTGACAAAAATTTCAATCGGAAATGAGATTCGTGAGACTGTTATAGCTTCCAGTGAAGTCAAAATAAAAACAACACAGCTACCTAATCCTTAATCATATTTACACACACACAAAAAAAAAAACATTCCATGTTAAACAAGAACTTGAAGTAGTGAGAACTAAACATATATCACAAAAGTATAAAATATCATGCTCTAGTCAATTGTAAAGTTTCAAAGAACCCTAGGTTATATAGATCTTGTACCAAGTGAACACTTACATGTATGAACTCAAGCTAATTCAAATTTTCTGCTTCTTGAGTGTGGCTTTTCAATCTGACAATGAACTAAGACAAAGCAAAGTAGTAGAGGTACCAAAGTTAGAATTTTGCTTTAATTGAAGAGATAGAATAAGGAACAAACGTGTAGAAGAAGTTCAGCCGCGGATGAGAAAAATAAAAAAGAAGATGCCGGAATTCAACCGACCATGCTCCATGAAAAGATAAAGCAAAGGCACATACACAGCCACGTGGCACATCTCACCATCGATTAAATAAATGTTCTTACTTTCATTACATATATCTTATCATTTTTTTTTCTTTGTCATGCACAGTTATAAGCATTTAATCATTGCTTCAGTGAATTACAAAATTAGGGCTAATCCTGTACGGGCCAACGTCACAACAGGACATTTTAGTTATTAAGGAACATATATAATTGTATATGTTAATATTTGCTTCTTTATATAAAGTGTCTCACACACATATTTATTTATTTTTAAACTTGGGGACCAGGCTGCACGTTTTAAAAAGTTGTGTGTGATGCTTTATCGACGACTACAAAAGGTAATGTGTCTGAATCTCTATCACGTGGGTTGATGAATGCACGCTTAGTACACCAAGGAAGAGTTGATTTGAAGAAAACTTTTGCAGCCGAAGTTTGCATCTTCACTCTTTAAATTCTGTGGCCCAATTCTCTTATTGTAGCATAATTAACATATGTGACATTGAATTTATGTTTCTTGGCATTCTTATTGACTTGTTTATTTATAAGAAGTAGTATAAGTTGCTTAATAATTAATCACTTTCTAATGAACTATTAATTAACATTTTTTTTTAAGTATATTAAGTATTTTAACACACATAGAGAGAATGGGAGAAAGCAGGGACGTAGCTAGCTTTGGACTAGGGGGCAATGGCCCCCCCTAATTTTTTTTTTTAAATTATTATATATATGTGTATACTAATTTTAGTAATTTTGTTCTATAAAATTATATTTCTTTCCTCTTAAACAATATCATTGATTCTTTTAAGAATAATGTTATACTCACAAATTTTTTTTTACAGCATTTTTATAAACTATTTTGATAGCAAATTCTTATAGATTTGCACATGGACTCACCACTCACATCATTTTTTCACTTACTAGTAACTACTTACTGCATCAATAATTTATTAAAAAAAAAAGTTTGCAATGCTAGTATTTTCCTCATTTTAGTGACTAAAAAAAAATTTATAGATTTAAAATCTAAAACAAAATATATAAGCCCCAAAAAAATAGCTCAACAACAAAAATTACCAACAATAAAACTTAAAAAAAAAAATTAAGCTCAATTAACCAATTTTATTTTAAAATAAACAACCCTGTCATTTAAAAAAATTCTAAACAAAAATAATATTGTTCTTACCAATGCAAAAAAAAAAAAAAAAAAAATCTCAGTAACTAAGTAGTAGCAAAATCAAAGGTTAAAACCGCTGCATACAGTCAAATAAAGTTGTCCTCTTAACTCAAAACTCTAGCTCATTCCTAGGAGAAAGTCTTAACATGTTTACAATATAGAAAAGGGTGAAATTAGAGAGTTGATGATTTTATGGTTATGATTATATATTACAAATTTAAAGATGTATTATTCAATATCATGTCATTAAAAATGTAAATGACATGATATTTTGTACACAATTAGATTCAAAAAAATAAAGTCAAATGATTTTTTTTCTAAATGGTTTAAAGAAATCTCCTCTAAACTAGTTCTAAAAAAAAGTGATAATTAATAAAACCATTAAAGTTGATTAATTAAACAAGTTACATGGCTCATTAAAAAGTAAATGTGAAATTGTTTTATCAATTGTTATGTAGTGAATTGAAGGAATTTTCTTTCAAACATGTTTAGAGGTAATTTTTTTTTTTTTTTTTTTGCAATATTAAAAATCTTCATTTTATTTCACCTAAAATTGAGAGGATTCAATTTCTTATAATCAATTCTTTTATGGCATTTGATATCATGCCTTGCAAGTTTGTTTTTAAAGTAATCATGAATCAACTGTGGTGCTCCCAATAATCCCCCTCACGATGAGTCTCTCATGACTCAAACCTATGATCTTGACTCTAATATCACTTGTTGACCGTGATTTGTGCTACTCCGCCTAAAACTAATTGTAATGAGAAAAATATATTAAATCTTTTATGACATTCAACATCATCTTACAAATTTGTTTTAGAGTGATTGTAAGGAGCTGAATTATGGTCCTCTCATTAATGCTACAAAATTAAGCTAGAAGGGAGAAAAGATCGAAATGTTGGAAAAGTAACATAAATTATAGAGTGGATAATGTATAGTAAGATTTCACATGGGAGAAGATATTAAAGACAGGAAAGTAATTATCTTTGACAAGTCTATTCATGGCCTACAAAAGTTGTGGTCTACACCGTAAGTGCATTGCCATCTTGATGTGTATGACAGCTACTTGGAACAATAAGAAGCTACCTATAGGTGAGGGACCAATATATTTTCTTTTAAAAGACCCCACTGATCGAATAGATAGAGGACCACACAACTTTTCCTGCAGAGAGATATGCATGGAGCAAGTTGAAGTTCAGAACCTAATAGCTTAGTACTCGCAAATGGATTAGTCAAAAGAAGTCATTAAAACTATTTGAGAGACACAGAGACGTACACCAGCTTCTTTCTCATCTTTGGGAATTTGGAAATGTGCATAATTCTCACCCGTAAAAATGATTAGGTTTTCACGCTTTGGGCGGTGGATATCAACTTCAAAACCCTAGCATTTGTCTGAGGACACCTTGGCTTCTGAGTCAAGTGCAGATATATTCATCTATCAACAAAAAAATAGTGCAGATATTCATCAGAAGTTTGCTTCCTTATTTTTTTTATTTTTTTTTTTTTTGATGAGAAATAAAACTTCATTGAACTGAAAAGGAGTACAACAGAACTCAAATAAGTACAATGCTCTAGGAGCGGTCAAGTTTGCTTCCTTATTTACTATTGGTGTTAGTAATTAGTGCATTCTACCAAACAAGCAAAACCCTTATTTAAATTTACATAGAGTTCATGATTTCTAATCTAGCCCCTATGAGCTTTACCTAGTACATTTGTCCTGCAATGGCAAAAAATATAAAGAGAGACAGTTTTCCTAGCATTTTATACACAGACATAAACAATTAATTACTCCATCTCTGTAATGACTTCATAATTTTTTTATTATAAAAAAAATAACTTTCGAATTCCTCCCGCATTTTACACACACAGACACACACAAAATGACTTTCAAAGATAACATAGAGCAAGATTGAAAACCCTAAAACATATTATTTTTTATTTCTTCCTCAAGGAAGGTTTAGCTTTCATGGAACCATGTGAAGTTGCACCAATCTATCAGATACAGATCTATATACAAAATACAGAAGAAGAATTCTGAAACCCCAAACCTTAATTTCCCTAAAGCCAAAAAAAAAAAAAAAATAGAAGAAAAAAAACCTTAATTTTACAGAATAATATAAGATTATTATATTTTTTGATGAAGCAGAAGAAAAAAAAGAAGTGTTGCTTATATCTAGTAGGACTTTGCAGTAAAAAAAAAAAAAAAAAATCTAATTAGTGTAAATATATTTTTTTATTCCACACTTCTTAAAGGGGAAAAAAACAAGGGAAGAAGAAGAAAGAAAGGGCAAAAAAACAAGGAAGCAGAAGAAGAAGAAGAAGAAAGAATGAGAGAAAAGCCTAGATCTCTATCACTGCTTTTTGAAAGAAGTTATTATAAAGAATTTTCAAGAAGCTATGAACCATGAGTGGTCAGGGGTTCTTCAATTTTTCTTGAATGACAGCTTAATTGATTCATAGAGACGGAGAGAAGGAGAAGACAATTCACTGGTTTAATTATTAGAAGGAAGTAAAGGATGGGAGGGAAAATCGTTAGGGTTCTCATCTCTCTGTCTAAACAAGCAGTGGCGGGCATCCCTAGAAGGACACAGTGAGGTTCAGACACTGGCCTGAGTGACTGACTACAAAAGAGGCACCATTATTGTCTAATAAATGGTCCCTAGATTCCAGACACAAAGCCTTTGATCACCTTATGACTAATCCTTCTCAACTTTCTGAATACTAGCAGACATGAGCAGGAGCAGAAGAAACAGCCCATTGGGTCATCTATATTGGACTATCTAACAAATGAATGACTCTAAGTTAATTAGCTTTAGGGTTAGACTCATAATAAACAATAAGCAAAACTTAGATATAGTATTTAGGTGTAATTTTTTAGATTTTTCTCTTAAAACTAAGTTATATGGCTAAATTTAACTTAAAATACACTTTTATCCCATGAGAGAAAAATCACATAACTGAATCTTAAAAAAAAAAAAATTTCAGTCCTGTTTGGATGAAGAGGGGAAGGAGGAGGAGTGGAGAGGAGTAGAGTAGAGCTGACAAAAAATAAGATAATTTTGTACTAAATTTACTCTACTCTCTCTCCCTCTCCCTCAATTCAAATGGACCATAAGGAACAACAACTAAGTATTGTATATATACCTAAGTTTTGTCCAAAAAAAATGTATGTTTGACATAACATTATTGTTTTAAATTTATTAGTAATATGCATAGTCCATTTCGTTGTAAAACATTATATCTTATTTAATTATTACAAATATTAATTTTTATTAGTTTGTAAATGAAAATTGGCATTTCTAATTAACTCATAAAATTAATCTAACTACTGTAATAGTGTAATTAAGTAACTACTAATTATCATGGGTTTATGAAAGGGGTACAAAATTTCAGTTATAGTATTTATTTTATTCAAGGAAATAATATATTAATTAAGTTACTAGTTAGCGAGTTCAACTTTGGAATCTAAATCAACAAAGATTAAACATTATATCTGCTAAGTGATTGGCTCAAGTTAATAAGTTCCAAACAAATTTTAGTTGGAATTATATCTAGATGGTAAATTTAATTTTAGTTATGGTGAGTTTTTCATAGTCTTCTCATTTATTTTTGCCTCACTTGCACCATTCTGTTTCTACTTCATTCGGTAATTTTCTTCAGTTTGAAGTAGAAGTTAGACTTAAAAATATGTCTGCGCGTGAGAACTATATATGCATCCAAAAATAGGCACTCTCTCTCTCTCTCTCTCTCTCTCCCCCATTAGTCCGCTCAAATTAACTTGGGTTACAATTGCTTTTGGCAAGCTAAACCAAAGGGAGAAAAACTGCTGTAAATGGTAAGAATCAATTTGTGAGTATTTTTAACATGATCATGTGATGGTCATGCATTTTTCCGTTAATTATAAGAGCTAACGGAAGTAAATGCCAAGGATCATCTTGGCAAAATGAAAATCTTAGAGAATTATAAGGAAGAATTGAAATTCCAAGGGAGTTTTTGCAACTGACCCATACCTCAAAGGATTTTATTATATATATATATATATATATATAACTGAAGCCTTTGCTAGCACTACAATTTTCCACATTAGCACAACACAATATTTAAAAAATAAAAAATAAAATTAAAAACAGTATTTTTCTCTCCAAAACAAAATTATTAGTTTTAAAACAAAATTAATAAGGAGTGAAATTCTATGCACAACACAATATTAAAAAAAAAAAATTAAAAGCACTATTTTTCTCTCCAAAACAAAATTATTAGTTTTAAAAACAAGGAGTGAAACTTTATATCTTTAACAAGTTTAACTTAAACTTAAATTTAAATATTGATAATTTATCTCTAAATTTGCAAGATTAATCATGAATACTATAAAAGCAATGCAAACTCCAATTTTTTTTAACCCAACTCTAAAATGAATGCAAAATCACAAAAAAAAAAAAAAAAAAAAAACTATTTCTCCCCATCCTCTCTCTTCTCTAACTTTTCCTCCTCCATCCTTACAAAACTTCTATGACTTACTTTGTACCGAACTGAAGAAGGGGACTATGTGCAGCAATCTTCAAAGTAAAGTAACTTTTCTTTTTATTCTCAAAAAATTACAATATCGCACATTTGCAATCAGCTCTGCCCATCTGTGACTCTATTCTCAGTTTCTTCCTCTCTCTGCGTTCCAACTTCAAACTCACTAATCACTATGTTAAAGTTAAGTTTGATTTACTATTCTTTTTCCCTTTTCTTTACTCATTATCCGTTTATGAAGCAGACAATTGGTTTGCATTGCTCCAATTTCCAAGAGAACATGCACCACATGTGTAGTTAAAATTTGATGTTTTCATCAATTGAAGTGGTGGCCAGGTATGACTCCTCTTTCTTCTTTAATTCTTATTAAAATAATATATATTATACTACATAACATTATATATATATATATATATATATATATATATATATATATATATATATATATATATAACTATTACTAAACTATTATACATATATAATATAAAAAAATAGAAATATAACATGATTTTTTGGGCTAAGCAAAACAATTGATCATTATTTTTTTTTTATAGTAATTGATTATTTGATTAGATTTTTCATATATTGAGATTTGTCTACTTTCTAGCAAATCTTTAATTTATTATTATTATTTTATAAATGAATAATTTGTTATCCCCTTCTTTGTCACCCTTATATTTTCTTCTCCTTTACTTTGATATATATAAAAAAAAAATTATTTTATGGTTTTTTATGTATTTTTTAAATAGTTATTTTCATACATGAACCACCAAACCCTACATTTGTGACTCTGTATGATTTTGTTTAATGTTTAAACCTGTTAAAATTTAAAACTTACTACTTTATAGGTTTATGTACTTTTTTCTTTTTCTTTTTCTTATAGTTCTCTTTTGAATAGTCATATATTTTTTGAATTGTTTCAATAACTTATTATTTTTAATATATATATTTTTGGTATTTTGGAAGTTTTAACATTTGAATTTGTGTTAGTTTTGCAATATTTGTACATGCTTAGCATATTTCAATGACTATACCATGTATTATTCTTTTGGAGGTAATCAATTTTTCCTTTATATTTCTCTATTGTGTAATCATATACATTTTGTTTTGTTTCAAAATTTTGTAGGAAATAAATCTTATGATTCTTTAATATTTTTTGGCCTTTCAAAATTTTTAACATCTGAATTATTCTTTTGATGGTAACACATCTTTCCTTATATTTCTTAGTTGTGTAGTCACACACACACACACACACACACACACACACACACATATATATATATATATATTATCAAATTTGTAGGCCCTAAATCTTTTGATTCCTTTCAATAGTTATAGCCATGAATTATTCTTTTGAATGTAACCCATCTTTCATATTTTTCTATTATTTAGTCATATATATTTTGTTTTGTTTCAATAATTTCTAAGCCATAAATCATTTGATTTTTTAATATTTTTGGTCTTTCAGAATTTTTAATATCTGAAATTTCATCATTGAAAATAAAAAAATCCATGCAAACATTAAAATAAAAGTTAATGTTATATAATTAAAAATTTATAAATTTGAATGGTATTCCTGAATACGGATTTAATTTATGTGAATAAAATATAGGATATTTTTTCTCTTAATGTTTAAATGTGCAGTTTTATATATACAATATTCTTGAGTAATTAATGTAAATCCGTGCAATATATTAAAATCTCTATGCTATTTTAGAGATTTTTTGTAAGTTATTGCACATTCAAATAATGACTTCTTCATCAAATTGTAATACAAATTAAAGTCATATAAGAGCAAGTCATACAATGTGTTTTTCAATCAACTTAAGATTTTATAAAATTATTTTTGTCTACCTCACAAATAAGTAAGTTCTTATGCATTGCACGAGTTAGCGACTAGTTATTATTATTATTATTTTTTTTACCTTGATTTTTAAATACCACATTTCTTACGTCTAAATAAAAATTGGAGGACTCAATCAGGCAGCTTTTGGTGGGCTTTCAATCCTATTCAATATGCTAACATATATACATCAAGGTTCTATTGGGATATGTTACTACTTTTAAGTAAAGATGTTTACTGCTTGATCCCCATTGCCACCCTAAAATTCCCTGTATCCATAAAATTTTTTATGTCAATTACAATTACGGAAAAACTCAATTAAACAAATACATGATCAATCAAATAGATCTGGTAACTGTTAGAATAATCAACCAATACTAAGAATCCAAAAACAAAATTGAGGTAGTTCTAAATTAATTCCAAACAAATAATCTATAGCATTGATATTAGTTTATTAAGACTTTGATATAGTGTAAAAGTGTTTAATCATAATGGGTTTATGCAAAATAAAAATAGAATAATTGAACGCATAATCACACACGTAACATAAGGACTTGCATGGTTTGGTCTTGAACATAAGATTATGGTGTTATTGAGAAAAAAGTCACTAACATAATAAGGAAATTGCAACAATAGCACTAAACTTTTAGAAAACTGAAATATATATAAGGTATATCCAAAAAGTTCTCTCTCACAAATAGCACATATTATATGTTAAGGAGAAAATAAGGAGCTAGACGTATCTCTAATCTATATAAAATCAAAGACATCTGATTTTAATTGATCTTATAATATTTTTTTTCCTTAAGCTTTTTTTGCCTCTCAATTTTATATGTCATTATTTTAAGGACAAAATTTAGTTACAAAATTGGTTGTAGCCTTAGGTTACAACCTTACTCAATAAAATAAAAATTACTATATATTTTGAAAATCTATCTGTTAAATTGTATGTTCATTACACTCTTAATACACATATCAAATTTTGTGTCAATTAGATATTATTTACTATATGATCTATAAGCTTATATTTTATGCATAATTTTAAACTACAAAAACTTGCAATTTAAACAATTTATTGATGACATAGCTATTGATCTTTAATTTTCTAGAAATTTTGCAAGCATGGAGGATATAAGAAGATATAATCCAATGGTGGATTTGTCAAAATTCACTTCTAATAAAAAGATATTAAGTAAGGTTGTAGCCTAAGGCTGCAATTAATTTTGTAGCTAAACTTTATCGTTATTTTAATAACTATTTTTTAATTGAGAGTAAATTCCTAATAAAACATACTATATTTACACCATTTTTTAGAATTATTTCATATTAGAATTTTTAAAGATAAGTGTTACGTTTACAATATTTTAACAACACTTTCACAACAATAAATAATTTCATATATATATATATATACAATTATAATAAATAATGAGATTAAATTATACAAGGATGTGGTGTAAAATCCAAGTTTTACCCCTCTAATCTCAACATGCCACATCATCATATTACATAATATTATAGAATAGGTACAACCACACTCAATCAATTCTAATATCCATTTGAAAATTCAACTTAATTGTGATTTTATTAAGAAGTTATTATGTGTGGTAGGATGTATTGAAGTTTGAGTCCGAATTTTGTAAGAATGTGATTTGAAAATTAATATTGTGAGAATTTGAAAATCTAAATTAATTATCATAACTTATGGATCTAACATCTTACTTAAAAATCATAGTTATTAAAACCGAACAAAGAATTAAACCATCAAGAAAATGGTATGATGGTTCAATCTTCTGGTCATTGGTTCAACCGCTGAATGAATATTTGAGTTACTCTAAAAAATATATTTGTAAAGAAGTTAAACAATTTCATAAAAAAAAAAATTGAGATGACATTAAATTTAAATATAAATATGCAAGCATACCAAAAATAAAAATTAATATAATATTATTGTTTAGAAAATTTATTCAAATATATAATTGTTAGTTTTAATAATTTTGTATATAAAAATGACTAAAAATAAGAAATATGAATTGATCAGTTGACTCCTTTCCTCAATTTCTAAAGCAAAAGACTTAAAGCGAGAAAAGTTCAAATTGAAGGAAAGTGTGATTGGTTCAAATAATAAGACTATTCACCAATTTACCTGGTTTAGTACAAACTTTTTTTTTTTTTTTTTTTTTTTTACAAGATAGAATTTCTACTCTAATCTAATTTAAGTGTAAAATATTTTTTAATTGAGAGTAAATTCCTAATAAAACATACTATATTTACACCATTTTTTAGAATTATTTCATATTAGAATTTTTAAAGATAAGTGTTACGTTTACAATATTTTAACAACACTTTCACAACAATAAATAATTTCATATATATATATATATATACAATTATAATAAATAATGAGATTAAATTATACAAGGATGTGGTGTAAAATCCAAGTTTTACCCCTCTAATCTCAACATGCCACATCATCATATTACATAATATTATAGAATAGGTACAACCACACTCAATCAATTCTAATATCCATTTGAAAATTCAACTTAATTGTGATTTTATTAAGAAGTTATTATGTGTGGTAGGATGTATTGAAGTTTGAGTCTGAATTTTGTAAGAATGTGATTTGAAAATTAATATTGTGAGAATTTGAAAATCTAAATTAATTATCATAACTTATGGATCTAACATCTTACTTAAAAATCATAGTTATTAAAACCGAACAAAGAATTAAACCATCAAGAAAATGGTATGATGGTTCAATCTTCTGGTCATTGGTTCAACCGCTGAATGAATATTTGAGTTACTCTAAAAAATATATTTGTAAAGAAGTTAAACAATTTCATAAAAAAAAAAAATTGAGATGACATTAAATTTAAATATAAATATGCAAGCATACCAAAAATAAAAATTAATATAATATTATTGTTTAGAAAATTTATTCAAATATATAATTGTTAGTTTAATAATTTTGTATATAAAAATGACTAAAAATAAGAAATATGAATTGATCAGTTGACTCCTTTCCTCAATTTCTAAAGCAAAAGACTTAAAGCGAGAAAAGTTCAAATTGAAGGAAAGTGTGATTGGTTCAAATAATAAGACTATTCACCAATTTACCTGGTTTAGTACAAACTTTTTTTTTTTTTTTACAAGATAGAATTTCTACTCTAATCTAATTTAAGTGTAAAACTTTTTTCTGGAGATTTGAACCTCGGCCCTTACTCCCCACACCCCACAAGCGTTTATACTTGTGGAGTGACCATCATACCAATGGTGCGCGATGGTGGTTCAGTACAAATCTAAATTGCTTATAGCTATCCTGAAAACTATATATAAATTTTAATATCTATGTCTTGCATTTAATTAAAATTGTCATAAATCATGGCTAAAACTAATAAATGATCCTTACTAGATTTCATCACCAACCATAATGGCCATCATGGGTTGCTCTCTATTCCCATTAAACGTACATTCAAATCTACAGAACGCTGAAATCCAATTTATCAAGAATATATACAAGAGTAAGAGTTTGTTTGGGAACAACTTATTTAGTTGACATTATTATTATTATTATTATTATTTTGCTGAAAGTATAGTAGATGAAGTTAAAAAGTAACTGAAATAGTATAGTAAGACTCATGAATAGTTTCAAAAAGTGTAATAGGACATATGAATAGTAATAAAAATAAGCTAAATAGTAAAAAAAAAAAATGGCTTTTTAAACTAATGTCAAATGCAATCTAAGTATATCATCCTTATATGTAACGGAACCAAGTGCATTCACTATATAGTTAAGAGTTTCTGATGGCAAAATAAGAGATATGTGGTTCAATTCTCGTTTATACCAAAAATTAATTAGTGTCTTAGTGTTCGTTTGGCATGATTAATTTTACCAACTTATTTTACTATTTAGTTTATTTTTGCTACTATTCTTGGGTCTCACTGCACTTTTTGGTATTATTCATGGGTCCTACTATACTATTTCAACTAATTTTTACTTTTATCTGTAGTACTTTTAGTAAAAAAATTTCAATTTTAACAAAATAAGTAGATCCCAAACAGACCCTTGGTCCGATAATAAAGAACAAAATCATAAAAATGATGTTATAAATCGAAACTCTATAAAATAAAATAAAAAAACTATATAGTCTATCTTGGAAATTTATTTAATAGTTCGGAAGCCATACTTATTTCTCTCAAGTCATTCTTAACATGAATTTAATTAATAGGCTTACTTGTGGATTACTGGATAATTACTCTATAATCTTTTACTTTCAGCCTTTCAGGCAATGGGTTGGGGACACATGCATATATGTTGGCACACTGAACAAACGACTTACAAAAGCTGCATCCTTTCCGCTGAGACAACAAATGATACATGCAAAAAGAGCTTTACTTTTATTTATATTAAATTTCTTATGGGAAAAATTTTCCCTTCACTTTCTCTGCATGGATGCATTATTTACTGCAGGCATTTATTTTTTCTCAGTCACCTGCTTTTAACGTTTCCTTCTTTTCTTTAAAGTTTTTATTTATATTTTTTTAGAGTTGTGTTAACGGGTAAGGTGCAAATTTTTTACTTTTTTATTTTATTTTTTTAAATAGTTTTTTGTCTTTTTCTATAGCTTAATCATTTCTTCAGTGTAAAGTCAATTTTATAGGGAGAAAAAATATATAAATCATGCTATTTTTAGGGCAATAGTAAATAATTCATTTTAGAAAAGTTTTGTCATCACTTTTATGAAAAATAGAAAAAATTGTCAAAAATTAATTTTTTTTAATATAAAAATTTTCTTTAAATGAATTATTAACCATTACTCTTTAAGATTATCTGTTATTATTTTTCAAAATAATATTAAAATAATCATCAATTTAATGTCTTTTTCTTTTATTTATTTAATTTTTTTTATTAAATGAAACCCACTTAGTACAACTTTAACAAACACCGGTGCAATACAGTGCAATGCTTGTTAACCCTTGTTTATTATTATTATTATTATTATTATTATTCTGTTACATGGTCTGAGTACTGCTGCTCCAACAGAACAGAAGAGACGCAGAAAGACAGCTGCAGTTAATAGAAAGAATGCAGAAAAAAATAATAAATAAAAACCCTGTGTAACTATTTTTACACTATTTTTCATAATTTGTTGACTAGTGTATTGTGATTAATATGAAGCGTTGAGTTACACAAAATAAAAAATATCGATCAGTCACAGTCAAAAATAGAAAATATCAATCACTCACTGTCATGCAAGTCGGCAAATTGTGAAATTGTACCTATAATTGATTGTGTCTCTAGAAATACTCAAATTTTTACTGTTACAACTGCAGAAGATGAATCTCTTTCTCTCTCTCTGCCATAAATTGGGCTTGATGATCATGTTTTTTTACTTTTCTTCCTATTTCGTTCATGTCATGATGGTAATGATAGACATTGTAAGACTGATGGTGACAGTAAGTTGGCAGAATGATAGATGAATTTGTTGGGGCTGCTTGATGGAGTACCGCAATCAATTTTATGGAGCAACTCAAATGTAATTTGGATTTCATGGAAGTCTGTGTACTATATATATAATATATGCATTCTCCTTGATTGTGAAGGGAAAAAAAAATTTCAAACTTTTGCTTGATAGAGATCGTAATACTACTTTAAATACTACCCTTAAGTGTTTTAAAAAAGAAAGAAAAGGAAACCATTAAGTGTGGCTTTCCTATATTTGCAAGTGCAAATTTCTCAATGATATGTATTACTGTATTAGCATCAACCAGGAGAAAATGTGACATCTTTTGCTATATCCTTTCACTCCTAGAGCAACACTATGGGTTGTACTGACAAAGCGATGAGAAATCAGTAATCTCACACCTGAAAAGAGTGGACATAACAAAGTGCATATGCATGTGAAAATGCCAAAGCAGCTTATATAAAGAATTGGTTTGGTAAAAAAGGGCATATAGATACGACATGACTACATGATTGCACAAGACTCAGCGCGTGCTAGAGGACAGTATATGTCGATCATTGCCACCAATCAGTATATATACGGATGATGTCTTCTGTGCCTTTTCTCCAACTTTTTGTCATCATATATTGGTATGTAGTTTTATTGCTATATATCAAACTAGCAGTGATCAATTAACCAATTAATACACCAAACTCCACACCTAGCACTAAGAATACTTCTACATATCTTCCTAATCCTGTGAAACAATTTCTCCCCAAGGTCATAAAATTATAGTTGCTTGGACACCACATTGATGGAAGTGTATTTGGAGATCCTGGTAAGGCTAGAGGAGGGGGTTTCGTTAGAGATAGGTATTGGGTAATAGATTTTTTGTTGAATATTGGTATTACAAGGAATAATCTGACTGAATTATGGGTTGTCAAATATGGATTAAGCTTAATTAGCATGGAGATTAGGCTATAAACTTATTATATTAGAAGTGGATTCAAAGCTTGTGATTAATTGACTAACAACCAACAGTATGTTGGCCTCGCTGGTTTATGATTGCGGGTTTTTGTTGGAACGGGACTGGACCATTTATCCACATCATGTATGCCGGGAAACTAAAGAATTTGCAAATGGACTAGTGAAAAGAGAAAGAAAGCAATTAAGCAACGTGAAAGAATTTGATAGTTGCACATCTTTTATTTATCACTATTATGTATGAGAGGGAATCCTATAGGGTGTGCCCAAAAGACTGCTAATTCTGTTTAGACTCTCTAATATTTATAAATGATTCCGCCCTTTCTATAAAATAAAAAATTATTTCCTTCAAGTTTGAAGAAAAAAAATGTTTGTTGGTATGGATTAATGTATTGGTATGATGCTATACGAAGATAATGTAATTCAACAGTCGATTTGTTAAAATTCACATTCAATTTAAAAAAATTAAGTGGTATAACTTTAAGTTATGTTATATCACTTAATATTTTTTCATTGGAGGCACATTTTAACAAATCCACCGTTTGATTAAATTCTATTTTTATACTCTACATACTTGCAAATTTTCAAGATAATTTGAGATCAATAACTATATCATCAATCATGTGTTTAAATCTTAAGATTATTTAAAGTTACACCTGTTGTAACTCTAAATTATATTACATCACTTAATATTTCTTCATTGAATACGAATTTTAACAAATCCACCGTTGGATTAAATTCTATTTTTATACTCTATATACTTGCAAAATTTCAAGATAATCTGAGATCAATAACTATATCATCAATCATGTGTTTAAATCCTAAAATTTTGCATTTTAAATTGTGCATAAAATATGGGCTTCTAGATTAAATGATAAATGACATTTGATTGACATGGAACTTAGTGTACGTGTTAAGAACATATTGAATATATAATTCAACGATTTAATTTTTTTAAAGATTAATCCAATAAAAAGTTATTAGGTGGTGTAACACTATTTAGAATTACACCAAGTAAAACTTGAATTCTACTCTCTCTCTCTCTCTCTCTCTCTCTCTCTCTATATATATATATATATATATAAAATAATCTGACTGAATTATGGGTTGTCAAATATGGATTAAGCTTAATTAGCATGGAGATTAGGCTATAAACTTATTATATTAGAAGTGGATTCAAAGCTTGTGATTAATTGACTAACAACCAACAGTATGTTGGCCTCGCTGGTTTATGATTGCGGGTTTTTGTTGGAACGGGACTGGACCATTTATCCACATCATGTATGCAGGGAAACTAAAGAATTTGCAAATGGACTAGTGAAAAGAGAAAGAAAGCAATTAAGCAACGTGAAAGAATTTGATAGTTGCACATCTTTTATTTATCACTATTATGTATGAGAGGGAATCCTATAGGGTGTGCCCAAAAGACTGCTAATTCTGTTTAGACTCTCTAATATTTATAAATGATTCCCCCCTTTCTATAAAATAAAAAATTATTTCCATCAAGTTTGAAGAAAAAAAATGTTTGTTGGTATGGATTAATGTATTGGTATGATGCTATACGAAGATAATGTAATTCAACAGTCGATTTGTTAAAATTCACATCCAATTAAAAAAAATTAAGTGGTATAACTCTAAGTTATGTTATATCACTTAATATTTTTTCATTGGAGGCAAATTTTAACAAATCCACCATTTGATTAAATTCTATTTTTATACTCTACATACTTGCAAAATTTCAAGATAATTTGAGATCAATAACTATATCATCAATCATGTGTTTAAATCTTAAGACTATTTAAAGTTACACCTGTTGTAACTCTAAATTATATTACATCACTTAATATTTCTTCATTGAATACAAATTTTAACAAATCCACCGTTGGATTAAATTCTATTTTTATACTCTATATACTTGCAAAATTTCAAGATAATCTGAGATCAATAACTATATCATCAATCATGTGTTTAAATCCTAAAATTTTGCATTTTAAATTGTGCATAAAATATGGGCTTCTAGATTAAATGATAATGACATTTGATTGACATGGAACTTAGTGTACGTGTTAAGAACATATTGAATATATAATTCAACGATTTAATTTTTTTAAAGATTAATCCAATAAAAAGTTATTAGGTGGTATAACACTATTTAGAATTACACCAAGTAAAACTTGAATTCTACCCCCTCTCTCTCTCTCTCTCTCTCTCTCTCTATATATATATATATATTGAATGGCCCTCATGCTTTGCTCTATATATATATATATATATATTGAATGGACCTCATGATTTGCTTAACAATACCATATGCTTAGACGTTTAAGGTTTTTGCATAATTTGAAAAGAGTGAAATGCAATGATGAAGCGAATGATGGCATGAAGTTTTGGCTGCCCTTCTCTTGGAAGTTGGTTGTGTAATAAGGAAGAGAACACTTTACTTTATTTCTCTTCGTTGCTTACAAATGACAAATGCATGACGTCATATATAGCCCCCTTTTTTTTTTTTGAGATAGATAAAATTTTACTCTAACCTAATTTAAGTGTATATATATGTGAAGCTTTCTCCTAGAGACTTAAACCTCGACCCTTACCTTTCACACCTCACAAGCACTTAAAGATATAGTATACTTATTGAGTAATTATCGCGCTAAAGGTAAGCAGTGGTGTCATATATAGCCCTTAAGTACTCTCATAACGTTCATTATATTTATTACATTTATTATATAACTTAATTGATTTGATTTAATTTAACTTAGGGTTTTAGCCTCTTTAGTTCATAAACTCCTCCTATCAATAACGAGAAAGGTATTACCGCACACCCTTGGTGCGATAGTCACCTCACAAGTATAAGTGCTTATGGGGTGTTGGGGGGGGGGGTAAGGGTCAGGGTTCAAGTCTATAGGGGAAAGCTTCATATACATATACATTTAGATTTGGCAAGAGTAAAATTGATTTCTTGTATCAAAATAATAATAATAATAATAATAATAACAACGAGAAAGGTGGAGAATAGGGGTGGAAGGAGAGGAGGAGAGGCGGCAATTGCCTTAGACACACCTACACCATCCTAACAAATCAATTTCTCACATTCTTTTAAAGAAAATATTATATATTTTCTTGCAACTCTCTTAATATAGTTATTATTGAGAAGATAAAAAATTTATACATCCCCTAACCAATGTGTCAAATTGTATATAATAAATTCTTCTACAATGTTGTATACTTTTAAAGGATTTATATATACAATAGTCCCACCTTTTTGATAGTTGGAAACAAAATGTAAGATAAAAACAATAAACATTGATACTTAGTGTTAAGACATATGTCACTATTTTATGTAATTGGCTAACCCTTTGACAAAACGCATTTTACTTATATTTGTATAGATCTAGGATGTATTTAATACTCCAAAAAAGAAGAGTTCAAGTTTAGTATTGAAGTCATGAAAGCTGTCCAAGAAACAAGTGAAGAAGTGCTGATTCATTAAAACTCGATAGCGGCTCGACAGATAGCTATTGAGGTATCTATCGAGGTTACGAGAATTCAGATTTTCAGATTTGATTTTCGGCCCATGTTTATGTATTTGTGTAGGGTTTCTTTTCTCACAATCCTAGACATATGTAAGACTTATTTTAGAGGCCGTCACATAAGAGAATACAAGGACAACATATGCAAAAATGTGACTGATGCCTTATTCTCTCTGAAAGAAGCTACTGCGTCTTTACGCCTTAGGGTTTTGTAACCAAGTGCTTCTTGATCTTCATTGTTGATGAAGTGAAGAATTTTGCAGCCAATGATCTTCTTCAAGTTGGTGAGTGAGTCACATATTGGGATTTATGCAAAAGAGTTAGTCACGTACTAGAATCCGTGTATAAAAAAGGGTGGCGTTCATATATTGAAGAGTTCAGAGATTCTAAAGCGGTAGAAGATTTCTGCTGTAAGTTCATCTACGGGAATTGAAGAGTTCAGGTTTTTTACTATAAAAATTAGTTTGTTTTATTGGTTTTCTTGGGTCATCATATCTTTTTTTTTTTACTACATTATTTTGACATGATATTGATGTTTGTTTGTTTTAACAAGTTTTATTCAATAAATTGAATTAACAACTTCGGTTTAAAACTTGTTAATTTTATCAACCGGGGCCTAAATTTCCCAACAAGTGATATCAGAGCGGATACATTCTGATTAGATTAATTTCCTGAGTGTGATCCTTGACCCTTATTGTCATGGATCATGGACAATCTCTTTTGATTCCTCCTTTATTTGACAAAACTAATTATGCGTACTGAAAAGTTCGTATGAAATTTTTTTTGTAAGCTCTAGGTGAACAGGTATGGCAAGCTATTGAAGTTGGTTGGATTAAGCCAAATGAAGTATCGGTAGATTGGGATGATGCAACAGTCATAGCAGCAAATTTTAACAGTAGGGCCTTGAATGCTTTGTTTTGTGGGGTGACCAATGAAAAATTCAAGAAAATATCATCTACAGAAGTTGTCAAGGAAGCATAGACCATTCTTGAGACCACCTATGAAGGTACCAAGGCAGTAAAAACTATGAAGTTTCAAAGATTCACTAGTAGTTTTGAAGAAATAAGGATGGAAGAGAATGAGACATTTGATGAGTTCTATGCTAAACTCAAGGATATTGTGAATTCTACTTCCAATCTTGGAGAATTTATTACAGAATCCAAAATTATTAGGAAAATCCTTAAGTCCTTACTTGAAAGATTCCATACTAAGATCATTGTCATTGAAGAAGTAAAGAACATTGATCAAATTTCTTTAACTGAGCTTGTAGGGAACCTTCAAACCTATGAGATGAGATTAGGTTTAATGGGAAAAAGTGGAAAGAGTAGAAACTTGACTCTTAAAGGTATAGAGGAAGAGATTGAGGACTCTGAAAATGAAAATGAAAGTGAAGANAGGTATCTATCGAGGTTCACGAATTTAGATTTTTCAGATTTGATTTTTGGCCTATGTTTATGTATTTATGTATGGTTTCTTTTCTCACAACCCTAAACATATATAAGGCTTATTTTAGAGACCGTCATATAAGAGAATACAATGAGAACATATGCAAAAAGGTAACCGATGCCTTATTCTCTCTGAAAGAAGCTATTGCATCTTTGCGCCTTAGGGTTTTGTAACCAAGTGCTTCTTGATCTTCATTGTTGATGAAGTGAAGAACTTTGCAGCCAACAATCTTCTTCATGTTGATGAGTGAGTCACGTATTGAGATTCGTGCAAAGGAGTTAGTCACATACTAGGATCCGTGCATAAAAAGGGTGGCGTTCATATATTGAAGAGTTCAAAGGTTTTGAAGCGGTAGAAGTTTCTATTGTAAGTTCATCTACGGGGATTGTAGAGTCTAGAGACAAAAGTTTTGTATTAGATCTGAAACTTCTCTTTACTATAGTGGATTGATTTTCGGGAAGGTTTCCCCCTAGTTTTTTACTATGAAACTAGTTTATTTTATTGGTTTTCCTGGGTCATCATATCTTGTCTTATTATTTATTTTTCCGCTACATTATTTTGACATGATATTGATATTTGTTTGTTTTAACAAGTTTTATTCATAATAAATTTAATTAATAACTTGGGTTTAAAACTTGTTAATTCTATCAACCGGGGTCTAAATTTCCTAACACTAAGTTAATTAAAAAAATAAAACATTATATAATCAAAATCAAGATACACTTAAAACCTTTTTTAAAACTCATAAGTATCATCGTACTTCTATGCTTAATTATGTGTTATTTTCATTTTACTTCTAAGTAAACAAATGACTTGTTGGAATATCTCATACTTAGATTATTCTTTTAACTTCATATACTAATGACTATATATTAATTATTTTTATTTTTATTTAAAAATATATATTGATTTTTATTTTAAATTATCAAGTACCTTAAAATAAACAATAATTATACTAAAAATACTAGACACATAAAAAATAATAATAAATAAATGAAATAAGTTAAAAATAAGTGGCACATTTTAAGAAGTTGTACATAAACAAAATAAGCTAAAAATTAAACAAAAAAAAAAAAAATCATGACAAAAAATATTTTATATGTTGTGGGGGATTTTTTTCCCGCTGCAAGCTCTTTGTCCGCTTTGGGGAGCCAAGCCCTCATGGTTTTGTTCTCAAGCGACGTGAGAGGTCAGGATTTTCACCTTTGAGGCTTGACACCTTAGTCCCACATCAGCAAGAGAAGCGCCCCACTCATACTTTATATATGCTTGGCACTTGCATGAGTGTACCACTACTACACATGTGTAGTAGTGGTAGAGGCATGCCTTGCACTTCGGTGTTGGCAACAAAACCATGCAGGTGCAGAAGGATGTCAAGCCTCAAAGAGGTGAAAATCCCGAACTCGCCCCAAAGCGGACAATATTGGAGATGGGCACTGCCCTCAAAAGCACCTTTTTTGGGGGGATTTTTTCCCGCCGCAAGCTCTTTGTCCACTTTGGGGAGCCAAGCCTGCACGATTTTGTTCTCAAGCGACGTGGGAAGTCAGGATTTTCATCTTTGAGGCTTAACACCTTGGTCCCACATCGGCAAGAGAAGCGCCCCACTCATGCTTTATATGTGCTTGGCACTTGCATGAGTATACCACTACTACATTAATTAATTAATAATTACTTATATTAAATAATATTTTTAGCAATAATTTTGTCTTCAATCTTTGATTTAATCTTGTTCTTGTTAATCGAAATCTTGAGTTTGTAACTGATCACTGTAGTAAAATAAAAGGAAATAGTTAGACAAGAAAGAAATATGAAGATGAAATAATATATAAACTTCTATATCCAAGTGAGCATCCTATATATGATACTGAATGTATGTAATTGTATTATTTTACAACTGATCACTTTTATATGTACATACATCTCAAAGTCGGTTTAGGGAAGAAAATTAGAAAAACCTCACTATAATAGATGATTGGCTAGTTGACTGCCGTATAAGACAAAGGACACCGCCGATAATATTGTAAGTTTGTAACGTTCATAATGGCCAAATTGGGATATACTCCTTTCGCTAAAACTTTCCAGCAAAATGTCCATTATTTGAAACTATTTATAGATATGTCACTGTTTTAAACTGGATTTTCTAAAAATCGAGTTTCAATGAAAAACTCGATTTGGCGAAAATCAAGTTATAGGCAATTAGAATTTTTCAAGAAATTCAATTTTCGGCAAATTGAGTTTTTCATTGAAACTCAGTTATCTAAAAATTGAGTTTCAAAACAGCAGCATATCCTTAAATAGTTTCAAATATGGGGCATTTTGCTAGAAAGTTTCGACGAAAAGAGTGTTTTGCCATTTTGACCCGTTCATAACTCATGTCAAATGTGGCATGAATCATTGAAGGTCAAGTGCATCCCAATAGTTTTGCTTGTTTAGCATGCTTATGTTGTTAATTCCTATGTCACCAACGTATACAAATTTCCAGCCTAAGAATTCTATCAAATTAAATTATTTTTTTAGAGGACTATCAAAATTAATTAGATTCATCAATCCGTGAAAACTGAAAAGATGTTAGAATACTGTTTTTCTATCCATTCTTCAAGCTAGTATATATATAATCTGAACCCCCACCCCACCCCAAAAAAAAAAAAAAAAATCATCAACTTTTAACATGGTAGATGCAGATGCATAAAGGTTGTACATCTGATGGAAACGAAGATTATT
This sequence comes from Quercus suber, assembly GCF_002906115.3. Lineage (NCBI taxonomy): Eukaryota > Viridiplantae > Streptophyta > Magnoliopsida > Fagales > Fagaceae > Quercus > Quercus suber. The sequence continues at coordinate 754,404 of NW_027069569.1, forward strand.
GCTGTAAACATATATTTTTAAAGAAATTCAAAAAAATTGAAAAGCTAAAAGAAAAACGCATAATGTTAAAAAGTTTTGGTAGGACCACCACCATATCTAACACATTTAAATCAGCGTCACCACTCATATCTATATTTCCAACAAACCCGTAAACACAACAACAACCTCATTATAATAAATAAATAAAGTGGAAGAATGTGACAGCACTTAACCATATACCATAAACACTAAATAAGAATACAAAATAGATGGAAAGAGTTATTAGAATAAATGATTATTACCTAGCATATATTTGGGTGAACAATGTATTGAACAATTTTTTTTTTTTTAGAGTTTTAATTTATGGCATCCACTTTTAATGATAACATTTTATCATCAAATTAAGACACCAATTGGTTTTTGGTGTAGGCGGGAATTTAAACCCAAATCTCTTATTCAACTATCAAAAACTTTACTAATTGAGTTAACTTGTACTTATAGACTTTCTCAAAAAAAAAAAAAAAAAAACTTGTACTTATAGTATTAATGGTTATATTAGTTTGTATTAGACTACTTGCAATAAAGGAAAGAAAAAAAAGCCCATATCTAGTGCCCATAGTTGAATCTTGGTTCGAGTACGTAAGCAATATAAACAAACATTGGATGCCCACCAGAACGAAAGGCCCGGCCCATAATAAGACAAATAATTTAGGTAGCTATGGACAGGCGTGATTAAAAAGGAGCCCAAATTATAGGCTCCCAAAAGTAAGCTAGCCACCTAAAAGAAAAAAATAAGGTAAGCCAGAAATTTGCTAGTATTTAGTGTGGGGTTGTTTTGCGCTGGGGTGTTAGTTGCAATGTGTGGCCAACTTTTAAGGAAACAGAAATTTGCTGATACTGTTTTTGTATATTAAATTGCATATGCTTTCAAAATCGCTCTGGGTTGTTACATTTTTGTAATTTTAGTTCAAAATTAAATATACAGACGAGTGATTAATACAAAAGATGTAAATAGATGAGCTAGCATGTACATCAAATCTTTTGAAATTTTGAGCAAATGTTAAAGAACCATATAATGGTAGAAAGAAAGCACTACCTTAGAATTGAGCTTAGAATATTAACTCACACACTTACAAAGAACTATTGGCAAAGCTTGGTATTAGTATTTTACGAGAGTAATTATTAGTGCACACTTTATTGCACATACCGCACTTTCTATTTATTTTTTGTAGTAAAATTGTGCTTTCAAGTCATGATTTTAATGCGAACAATGTCCAATAGATGGTGTTTAATAAACGTTGCATTTTGTACAAACCATTTAATATTCATCTCAATTACATTATAAAAGATTCACAGAGGCATCACTGATCTTACCTCCCTCTCTCTTTCTCTCATGGCAACACAAAATTCGATGAAACTATTGGAAGTTTGTAGAGTCTCTCCGCTCTTTGACTCCCCAAACACAGCCACTGAGTTCTCACTCCCAGTCACTTTCTTTGACCTCTTTTTCTTCAAATCCACACCAATTGAGTTTCTTTCCTTCTACTCACATACTCACTTAGACGACTATCTTTGCTTTGACTCAATCCTCTCCAAACTCAAGCACTCACTCTCCCTCACTCTCCCACACTTTCTCCCACTTGTTGGGAAACTAATATGGCCTCCTAATTCTCAAAAGCCCATAATCCATTACACTCCCGGTGATTCCATTTCACTCACTATAGCTGAATCTGATGCTAACTTTGACAATCTATCTGGACACCACGTAACTGAAGCTAGAGACTTTTGTCCTCTCATACCCCACTTGGAAACATCAGACTCAGAAGCTTCAATTTTGACATTGCAAGTCACTCTCTTTCCAAGCAAAGGGTTTTGCCTTGGCATTGTTGCGGACCATGCGGTTCTTGATGGGAAAGCCATGTCATTGTTCTTGGACTCATGGGTTTATATAAGCAAACTCGAAAAACTGATCACCAAGAACAACGCAACTTTACTACCAGAACTAACACCATTCTTTGACAGAACCGTTGTCAAATACCCAGCTACACTCGACTCGATGTAGGGGTGTTAGTTGCAATGTGTGGCCAACTTTTAAGGAAACAGAAATTTGCTGATACTGTTTTTGTATATTAAATTGCATATGCTTTCAAAATCGCTCTGGGTTGTTACATTTTTGTAATTTTAGTTCAAAATTAAATATACAGACGAGTGATTAATACAAAAGATGTAAATAGATGAGCTAGCATGTACATCAAATCTTTTGAAATTTTGAGCAAATGTTAAAGAAACATATAATGGTAGAAAGAAAGCACAACCTTAGAATTGAGCTTAGAATATTAACTCACACACTTACAAAGAACTATTGGCAAAGCTTGGTATTAGTATTTTACGTGAGTAATTATTAGTGCACACTTTATTGCACATACCGCACACTCAATTTATTTTTTGTAGTAAAAATTGTGCTTTCAAGTCATGATTTTAGTGTGAACAATGTCTAATAATAAACGTTGCATTTTGTACAAACCATTTAATATTCATCTCAATTACATTATAAAAGATTCACAGAGGCATCACTGATCTTACCTCCCTCTCTTTTTCTCATGGCAACACAAAATTCGATGAAACTATTGGAAGTTTGTAGAGTCTCTCCGCTCTTTGACTCCCCAAACACAGCCACTGAGTTCTCACTCCCACTCACTTTCTTTGACCTCTTTTTCTTCAAATCCACACCAATTGAGTTTCTTTCCTTCTACTCACATACTCACTTAGACGACTATCTTTGCTTTGACTCAATCCTCTCCAAACTCAAGCACTCACTCTCCCTCACTCTCCCACACTTTCTCCCACTTGTTGGGAAACTAATATGGCCTCCTAATTCTCAAAAGCCCATAATCCATTACACTCCCGGTGATTCCATTTCACTCACTATAGCTGAATCTGATGCTAACTTTGACAATCTATCTGGACACCACGTAACTGAAGCTAGAGACTTTTGTCCTCTCATACCCCACTTGGAAACATCAGACTCAGAAGCTTCAATTTTGACATTGCAAGTCACTCTCTTTCCAAGCAAAGGGTTTTGCCTTGGCATTGTTGCGGACCATGCGGTTCTTGATGGGAAAGCCATGTCATTGTTCTTGGACTCATGGGTTTATATAAGCAAACTCGAAAAACTGATCACCAAGAACAACGCAACTTTACTACCAGAACTAACACCATTCTTTGACAGAACCGTTGTCAAATACCCAGCTACACTCGACTCGATGTTCTCAAACCGTTTGTTAGCAATGAATAGCCGTCGAAGCCTGAAGTCATTCAATTTTGAGGTTCCAGCAGACATTGTTCGAGCCACATTCGAGTTAAGCCGTACAGATATAGAAAAAATCAGGAAAAGGGTTTTGTCATGGGGTGATAAGAATGGTGAAACTAAAACAAACACATCGGAACCACTCCATTTATCAACCTTTGTCCTCACATTTGCATATACAATGGTTTGTGTGGCAAAAGCCAAAGAAGTAGAAAGTAACAAAATGATCTACCTATATATCATAGCTAATTTCCGGTCTCGTTTAGACCCTCCGATTCCAGCCAATTATTTTGGTAACTGTGTTGGAGTAGGTGGTATAGGTGCCGAAGCAAGAGAGTTAATGGAGGAATCTGGGCTGGCCATTGCTGCTTATAGGATCATTGATGGCATCAAAAAGATGAAGGGATTTCTTAATGAAGCAGATAAATTGATTGAAATGGTGACGAGAGAGAAGGAAGTTGAAGGAACCCAAACCCAACCGGAAGTGATTTCAGTTGCCTGGTCAAACAAATTCAGGGATTATGAGAGGGATTTTGGGTGGGGAAGACCTAAGAAAGTGGAGCTCACGAACATACACAGAACTAAAGCAACTTCTATGGTGGATAGCAAAAATGGGAATGGAGGAGTTGAAGTTGGTATAGTCTTAAAGAAGCATGAAATGGAAAGATTTGCTTCTCTCTTTGTTACTGGCTTACAAAGCCTTTAAGACCATCTTCATGTTTTTACAAGGTGCTTTAGAGAGAGAAAAATAAGAACTTAGTTTTCATTACTCACTAAATTATGAAATAAAGACGACTTATATTATACTTGTCTCAAGTGGTATCACTCAATTTTATTTAGAAAAATAAATTAAAATGATTACTTTTTCTATATTTATTTTAGTTTATTTGTGTGTGTATATATATATATATATATATAGTTGGGTTCAACTTATACCTAGTGTAATTCTAAGTAATGTTACACCACCCAATAACTTGATATTGAATTAATATTTTGAAAATCTAATTATTGAATTACATAATTTATATGTTCTTAATATGCATGCCAATTTTCATATCAATCGGATGGTATTTACCATTTGATACATAAACTCATATTTTAGGCATTATTTTAAACTACAAAAATTTAAATTTTAACAATTGATTGATGACATAGATATTAATTTTTGATCACCTTGAAATTTTGCAAGTATAAAGAATATTCAAAGATAACGTAATCTAATGGTGGATTTGTCAATATTTGCATCCAATTAAAAAATATTGAGTGGTGAAATATTACTTAAAGTTACATCAGGTGTAACTTGAACCCAACCCATATATATATATATATATATATATATATGAGATAGGTTCAAGTTACACATTTTTTAAGCCATATATTTTCAAAAGATCTAACTGGTAAAAAAATAGCATTAAATGCTAATTAATTTACACATTATATTCACTTAATTAATAGAAGTTTTGTTTCTCTTTCCATACTTATTGTTTAAGGGTTTGGCTTACCTCCAGTACTTTTTTAATTGAAATTTGTTTTTGTTTTAATGAGAAACTGCTACATCACCCACTAACTAAATAAATGGTGGAAATTAAAACCCACAACCACTTATCAATATATATTTAAAACAACAAGAGATGTCCAATTAAAAATTTACTAGAGGTAAGCCAAACTCATTGTTTAAAACTTATATATATATATATATATATATATTCTTTTTTTGGCCAAATGACTTTACAATTATGTTACATTAATCTTTTACCCTACATCTTCTTCTACCAGACTACCACTACTACTATCTCTTTCCTTGTACATGTCTGCCATATCTTTCTTTGTTTTCCTTTTTCTTTCTAAGTCTTTATTCCTCCTCTCTATTCTCTTGCGCCACTTTCAAATTGGACCTATTATCTTCCCCACTCTACTTTTTTTTTTTTTTTTTTTTTTATTATCTCAAGTAGTTTCATCTAGAGCTTCTTTTTTCTTTTTTCCGCTAGGTATATTTGACACCCATAACTCTTGAAACCCAAAGAAGAAAAAAATGGAAGAGAAAATTTGAAAACAAACTTTGAATTAGAAAAGTAATAGAAAATTAATTGTAATTGTGTTGTTATTCCTAAGTTTTAGTTTGTAAAGTGAATTAGTTTTAATGGGCAAATAGATCTAATGGAGATTACTGGTTTAGAAAGTGTTGGTGCCCCTCCAAAGCAATAGTTTGTGGTAGTTCTTAACTTTGTGAGACTACTCTCTCATTCAAGAAGAATAAAAGAGATTAAATTACAATCAAATTGATGATATGGCAGTAATTATCTGATGCTTATAATTGTTGCTCCTGGTGTTAATGTTTTTGCTTGAACATTTTATGAAAATGGACGAGGAAAGTGATAGAGGAAAAATGAATTACAGTGAAACAAAGAGAGAGAAAAAAAGAGACAAGAAGTAATTAATTAGGAGAAAGTTAATAAGGATATTATTAATTAGATACGTATTTAATGATGAGATGAAAAAATTATGTTTTCTTTTTTAACGTAAGATTTCTTGGAAATTTATGGCTTAAAAAAGGTGTAACTCTACAAGAGTTACACCACATGTAACTTGAATTCATCTCTCTCTCTCTCTCTCTCTCTCTCTCTCTCTCTCTCTCTCTCTCTCTCTCTCTCTCTCTCTCTCTCTCTCTATATATATATATATATATATGAGGATTTTATTTTTTGTTTGTTTTTTGGGTATAGTATCATAATGTTTAACCTTGTGTGTATTTTTTTTAGTATTTTTACAATTGTGTGTATTTTTTTTTTTTTTTAAGAAAGAGATAAGGTAACTTGAAATAATATTTAAAAGTGAGATAGAAATAGTACTCTAATTTTTAGGCAAAAAAAAAAAAAAAAAAAAAAAAAATTGGAACAGTAAGGGGGTNATGAGATAGGTTCAAGTTACACATTTTTTAAGCCCATATATTTTCAAAAGATCTAACGGTAAAAAAAATAGCATTAAATGCTAATTAATTTACACATTATATTCACTTAATTAATAGAAGTTTTGTTTCTCTTTCCATACTTATTGTTTAAGGGTTTGGCTTACCTCCAGTACTTTTTTAATTGAAATTTGTTTTTGTTTTAATGAGAAACTGCTACATCACCCACTAACTAAATAAATGGTGGAAATTAAAACCCACAACCACTTATCAATATATATTTAAAACAACAAGAGATGTCCAATTAAAAATTTACTAGAGGTAAGCCAAACTCATTGTTTAAAACCTTATATATATATATATATATATATTCTTTTTTTGGCCAAATGACTTTACAATTATGTTACATTAATCTTTTACCCTACATCTTCTTCTACCAGACTACCACTACTACTATCTCTTTCCTTGTACATGTCTGCCATATCTTTCTTTGTTTTCCTTTTTCTTTCTAAGTCTTTATTCCTCCTCTCTATTCTCTTGCGCCACTTTCAAATTGGACCTATTATCTTCCCCACCCTACTTTTTTTTTTATTTTTTTTTTTTTATTATCTCAAGTAAAAAAAACTTTGGAACAGTAAGGGGGTGTTTGGTACACCCACTCAAACACACATTTTCATTTTTTAAACAACATTACACGTATTTTTACATACTTTTTCATCCACATGTATTTCCACACATGTTTTCAAACAACAAAACACATGTTTTTAAGTGCATGTACCAAACACCCCCTAAATTGCTCTTTTATTCAGCTTAGAACTTAGAAACAGTAAATTACTCTTTTAACCTTTTTTTTTCTTTAAATTATTTAACTAAAATATAGGGGTATTTTAGAAAGTTTGAGAATTTGTATGAGGATATTTTAGTATGCAAAATGATGAAACCTAAAGGGAATCCTGTTATTAGTATTTAGTAGTATAAATATGTATAAGCTATTGATAAATTAAAAATATTAATCATGTGTTACACATCTAAAATATGGAGTTAATATGTGCTTTATTTTTGGGCACCCACCTTCTTTGAAATTAGTGTTGTGGAAATTTTAAAGTCCCTGCAAGTGCATGAACCATGCCAAAGTATAGTTTGACAAGAACGAAGTCAAACTCATAGGGACTTATATGAATGTAAGAAAATTAATCAAACCTTACAAGTTAATCCTAATCTAGTTTATAAAAATTGGTTTTTTGAAATTAAATAAACTAGACAAGAAATTAATCTAAGCAAAAGATATAAAATAAAATAGTAAAGAGAATAAACAATCTATTGAAGATAGTTAAGATTTTGGAATCTACCTTGTTAATTCATATCAGCGAATATTCATTATCATTAATTTTACATAGATAAGAACTAATCTAGAATCCAAGATCTAAGCCCTGATGCTATGTTGCAAAATGAGAATTTATTAATCATACATGTTATAGACAAACATACATTCAATCCAAAAACATATCATCATCATTCAACCATATTATGCATCATACTCAGAGAAAATTTTAACACTTTTCAAATAAGAATCATGGGTGTGGAGTGATTACTCCACTATATATATACATACATACATACATATATATATATATATATGTTACCCCTTAGATTGAGAGTATTGAGTTAAGATAGCTTGACCCCAGTTAATTAATTCAATTACCCAAGTTGATTAATTAGGTTCAATTGCATGCAAATCATGAAGATACCAACAAATCACCAAATAAACTAAATGCAGCGGAAATTAAATTGATACGATAATTTGTTGACAAATGGAAAAACCTTTCACAAGGAAAAAACCCCACCAGGTGACTTAAGGTCACTACTCCCAAGAATCCACTAATCAATAATCAAGCGATTACAAATATAATGAATTTTACCACTACCCTAGCCTATCCCAAAGTACCAACCTTCAGTTAAACTTTCGCTCCAATACTTAATTGGACTTTACCCCAGTTAATTAATTCAATTACCCAAGTTGATTAATTAGGTTCAATTGCATGCAAATCATAAAGAAACCAACAAATCACCAAATAAACTAAATGCAGCAGAAATTAAATTGATACGGTGATTTGTTGACAAATGGAAAAACCTTTCACAAGGAAAAAACCCTACCAGGTGAATTAAGGTCACTACTCCCAAGAATCCACTAATCAATAATCAAGCGATTACAAATATAATGAATTTTACCACTACCCTGGCCTATCCCAAAATACCAACCTTCAGTTAAAATTTTGCTTCAATACTCAATTGGACTTGATCTTGTTGTAACTTTCTTTCCTTTGTTACACAAATCTCTAATCTATGATTAACTCATTTGCATAGATTCTAGTATGTGACTAACTCCACAACAACCCTTTGATTGTTGTAGTTGATTTGCAACAGTTTTACATAGAAACACTAATAAGTTCTTCAATGTTGGTGGTAGAGAATTTGCTTGATTACAGAACCCAAAGGCATACAAGAAATGCAGCAAAAACTCTTTCTTTTGTAGGAGGAGGCTAGGATTTCAAAAAAAAAAAACCTTATGAAACTTTTTAAGGTTAGGGTTTTCTTTCTCCACCTCCTTATTTAAATAGGAGTTTGATGGGCCTTTTGAATAGGCTTTCCTATTCCAATTAGGTTTACACAAACCTTGGGCTTTCCTAATCCTATAAGGGTTATGCAAACTCATAAACAAGTAACCTTCAAAAATCAAAACGTTGCAAGCTATATCAGAAATCTTGTAAGCTCAATAGATTGAGACAGGTATCGAGCTTCAGTAAACCTCGATAGATTGACAGGTATTGAGGAGGTATCAAAACCTACAGATTCAGCTTTTCTTAAGCAATTATTGATTAATATTCATGTCTTCAATATAACCACTTGTAATGATCATCTTGAACTTACTTAAATTTACCCAAATATAAGTAAAGTACATTTTGTTATAGGATATGCCAATGACATAAAAATATAAACCTAACAGAGAGTTTTACAATTGAGTTGCCACTTATTTTATTTAGAAGGTAAAAATAATAAAACCTTCATGAAATAAATCTTTATTGAATAACTTTGAAATTACATCACAAAGAAGAAAAGTTACATGACTTTGGTTCTAGTTAAAATCTTGGAAATAAAAAGTACATTGTTTTGGTTCTTATATATAATATAAGAATCAAACAGTACATTGCTTTGGTGCTAAATATATCTAACAATAAAAAGTACATTACTTTGGTTTCTGGTTATAATATGGAGAAAAAGAAAATTATATTGGTAAAGAATGGTTTACGAGCTCAAGATCAAAGTTTAGAGGCTGGGTGACAAAAATGGGAAGGTGTTCGCTGGGACTAACCCATGATTTCAAGTTAGGAGGGCTAGAGTATAAATGAAAAAAAAAATGTGGGCAAGTCCAAATTGTATTTTGTTAAATTTGTGTGACATTTTAATTATAAGGAAAATTACAGTAAACCTATAGTTTTTAAAAATCGATACAGTCAAAGAATTGAAAAAGGAACTGGTTATCAATTTTATGGTCTAACTGATGTCATAAATAATTTAATTAGTAATTTTTAAATTATGAAAATAAATAATAAGTTTTTTTTTTCATATACTAATAAACTAATAGTAATAAATATGTATGCTTAAATATATATAAACTTTTTAAAAAGAATTTATGTAATTTTTTATCATTTTATATCTTATATTTAGAAAGTAAAAAAACCAAAATATAACAAAGAGGATCTTATTTCTAGAAAAGTAAAATACCAAATCCATATACATAATAATAAATTTGTACTAAAATTAATTATTATTTAATATTCTAAAATTATATATTAAATATTATTGTACATTTCTTATATATAACTATACTATGTAAGTCCTTCATCAAAAAAAAAAAAAAAAAAGTATGTCATGAAGACTTTAATGTGGCTCTCTCTCTCTAGTACTAAAAGGCTCTACAAGATTGAAATTATATTATGTTTCGGGTGTATATGTCATCTCTTTCACAGCAGCTGGGTCCACAGTTGTGGGACAGCTGCTTGTGAGAGAGATGCATATACACCGAAACATTATATACTCTACCAACTACATAATAATAATAATAAGTAAGAACTCATTAACCAGTGGCAAATAATTAAATACCCACCTATCTCCACTTAACCGCTTATATCCATTTTATCGCCCTTTCTTATTCCAAAGTTCCAACTTGTCCAGTTCATGTACTCAGTTGCCCTATTTTCAATAATTAATGGTGGTAGGATGTTGATCAGAGTACTAAGTGTTCCACTTGATTCTTAGGTTCCATATAGATTCTAAGCAAAGCTATGTAGTAGAGGATTGATATTTAATATACTTGTAAACTTTTGTAAGGGCATTTAAAGAATGATGTTATAAATACTTTGAGGAAAACCACAATTATTAACAAACAATCACCCATAGTTTCCCCATACACAAAATTCTCATTGAGACGCAGCATCAAAATCCTCACAGACTATAGAGACTCTTGTTATCATTTTGTCAAATAAGAGTAATCTCCAGTAATTGCATAACAAAAATTAACCTAATTTTGAACTCAACATATTAAATATTT
>NW_027069569.1:765228-769297 GCF_002906115.3 Quercus suber
GGGGGGGGGGGGGGGGGGGTAGGGAAAATCTGGAAAATCTAAAAAATAAAAACTCAAAATTGAAATTTTTAGTTTCGATTGCCACAACCACCATTCAATTTCAATAGCCAAATGGGTCTTTTGAATCAAAACCGAATAGTTGTAATATGTAGAAATCAAGAGGCTGTAATATGATTAGAATACCTCACATGTGTGAACGGGGGGCTAGAGTGATACATCTATCACTTGGGCTGATGTCTTGTGTGAAGGCTATGTTGGGTGAATTTAGCGATGGTAGTGGTGGAGTCATTGATAGTGTATCTCGGTCATGGCTGGGAGAGAGAAGGAAATTGAGGAGGAAGTTCTTGCATTTCTTTATGGGTTTTGGGGAGATTTCGCTTTAGGGTTTAATTGTTTAAGAAAGGTCAAGATTAGGATGTAGTCGTTGAACAATTAAAAAAAAAAATTGTGATGTGGATAATTGTGGGAGTAGCAAAGCTTATGTGGCACACCCACAAAATGTCAACAAAAAGTCAAAAGTTTCAGTTATATAGTATTTATAGATTATAGATATGCCACAAATGCATATAACATCATTATGCCAGGTTCTTTTCCTACATAATTTACTAGGATTTTTTACTTGTAGATAATTATCTATATTTTTATTTTTTTAATAAAGATAATTATCAATTAATTCTGAATAAAAAATTTATCTTTATTTTGTGGACCCAAATAATATGTGGCAAACTTTAATCCACCAACATGACATGACATTATTTGATCTAATCAATTTAATGACACAAATTTGGAATTTGTCACTAAATTTTGACATGGCATAAATGGGTTAATTAATTTTTTGCCTCCTACAAACACTTAAAAATAATTTTATGGTTTACCACTTCAAATCATGTTCAAGTGGGCACTTTAGGAGTTAATTTTGTATTCACTCTTTAATTGGTTTTGGGCAAGTGACCACTATTGTTATTTTGTTTTCCTTTTGAAACTCAAAACCGAGAAAAGCATGAAAATGAAGAAAACCCTAATTTCACACAAATGACTTATGCCTAAAACCCACTCAAAACACTCACATTCAAACTACTTAGACCAAATACAGCAATCTCGGAACCATTTTTTGAAGTTCAACCAAGTTTGAATTTTTACTGAGTTTTACCAACTTTGACTAATTTTGACAAACATTGGCCACTCTGTTCTCTCAATCCAACTAACCAGTCAAACTCAAATTCCACCAAAACTAACATCTCACCACATTATTCAAATATTGCAGTCAAATTTTGATCTAAGTATGCCATGTGTGCATCACATTTTGTGTTCCCACCCTCAAGGAAACCTTGTATAACCATATTCTCATAATCCAACTATCTGATTAACCTCAAATTTTATTAGCACCTACATTTTACCTCACACTTTTAATCCAATGGATAAATTTTGTATCTAAGTCTAATGCTTGAAGGAAATGTGTTGTGTACCCACTTATTTTTGTTACCTCTATCTGATCTTCTATAAGTTTGATATGTGTCAACCCAATATAACCTACAATTTTTTTAACCAAAAAAAAACTTGAAAAAAAAAAAAAAAAAAAACATCTTAGACCACAAGATTCATTTTATCTAAGATTTATCTTTTTATTGACCCTCTAAAAAAAATCCTAGAGCCACCACTGATGTGAACATCCTTATTGAATTCACTCTCTAATAATATATAGGATGATAGAATAAAATATGATGCGCACATCCTTATTGAATTCACTCTCTAATAATAAATATGATGAATAAAACAAAAGAGGGTTCTATAACTTTGTATAACCTTTTATATAATCCACCCCTATTATTATATATATATATATATATATATATATATGAAGGGAATTTTTAATTGGAAAAATAAAAGAAGTTGTTGATCTCCAAAGACCCGTTAGCTCTATTATGCATAGAAGACATCACAAATGAAGCCAGTCTCAGCTGCTCAAAGATGAAGCCGTCAGTCTAAGCTGAAACTTCACGCAAGATGAAGCTATCAGTCTCTAAGTTAAAGACTTCCCAAAGATGAAGCCGTCAGTCTCTATAAGATTGAAGACTTCACACGCAAGATGAAGCTATCAATCTCTAAGCTAAAGACTTCACAAGATGAAGCTGTTAGTCTCTAAGCTAAGACTTCACACAAGATGAAGTTGTTAAGCTGATGACTTCATCTTACGACCTAATGGCATCTACACTGGACGGAATGAAAAGCTAAACGAGAGAGGAAGGACTGAAGAAGTAAGCTGAAGACAGTAAGCTAAAGGCAGAAGCTGAAGGCATAACTGAAGGCAGTAAGCTGAAGACAGTAAGCTGAAGGCAATAAGCTGAAGAATAAGCTGAAGGCGTTAAGTTAAAGAGTAAGTTAAAGGTAGTAAGCTGAAGGTAGTAAGCTGAAGGTAGTAAGCTGAAGATAGTAAGCTGAAGACAGTAAGCATAAGAGGAAGCTGATAAGAACAAGCTGAAGAGGGTAAGCAAACCTCTATCGGCATCCATTAGTAAGTGACAATGTTATGGAGTCCACAAAGCTCACCGCATAGCCAACGAGTTGACCTTAGGCAATGAAGATGGGTAATCGACGCTAATAAAGCTGAAGGGAATAAGCGAAGCTGACGACTCTAATGTGGTTTGTCTTGATCACCACGCATGAGTATATAAGGAAATGTCTTGTATCCCACGCTTAGTGTTAGTCTCCTAGAAGGAAAGGATTCCGCAATATATGCTCATGAGGATTCCTATAAGGAAAAGACTTCTAGCACAAGGAAGAGAGGTTAACCCTCTACTACTATAAAAGCCTCAATACCCTCACAAACTAAGGTACGCATAATTACGCCCTCTCTAGTGCTCTAGAGTTGTAAAAGGTTCTCTTCGGAGGGTATTTGGCCGATACCACACCGGTGCTCTCTGTTAGGTCTTCTCTTTTCTTTGTGCAGGTGTTGTTTCAAGTGTGCAAGTATTGTGTGACTCACTGGTGATATTTTCTGCATCATCAATATATATCAAAGTCAATTTAGGGAAGAAAAACTTCACTATGAACCCAATAAAAGATTGGCTAGATGAATGGAATGTTCTCATAATCCAACTATCTGATTGACCTCAAATTTCATCAACACCCACATTTTACCTCACTCTTTTAATCCAATTGTTAAATTTTGTATCTAAGTCTAATGCTTGAAGGAAATGTGTTGTGTACCCACTTGTTTTTATTACCTATATCAGATTTTCTATAGGTTTGATCCATGTCAACCCAAGATAGCCTGTAATTATTTTTTTTGCCAAAAAAAGTGTTTTTTTTTTTTTTTTTTTTTTTTTTATGGGGAAAAAAAACTTTAAAATAATGAAACATCTTAGACCACAAGATTCATTTCTTATCTAAGATTTATCTTTTTATTGACCCTTCTAAAAAAAATCCTAGAGCCACCCTTGGATGAGGCACATCCTTATTGAATTCACTCTCTAATAATATATAGGCATGCATAGAATTAAAATCTAATGATGCAGCACATCCTTATTGAATTCACTCTCTAATAATAAATATGTATGAATAAAACAAAAGAGGGGTTTCTATAACTTTGTATAACCTTTTATATAATACCACCCCTATTATTACTCTATATATATTTAAAGTCAGTCAGTTTAGGGAAGAAAAACTTCACTACGAGTCCAATAGATGATTGGCTAGATGAATGGAATGGAAATTGATAGCCGTATAAGATAGATCATGATACCGCCAATAATAATAATATTATATATATATATATGATAAAATCCAATAATACTATTATTACCTTCATAACTCAAGTCAAACCTCGCTTGAATCATTGAAGGTCAAGTGTATCACAAGTGTGCCTTTGTATTATAATCTATTTCCCTATCCCTTATGTGTGTGTTTGTTTCTCCAAAAAAAAAAAAAAAGCATCACAATAGTTTTGCTTGTAAAGCATGCTTATTTTGGTAATATCTATGTCACCAACATATACATTAGAGGACTATCCGATTTAATTAGATTCATCAATGCGTGAAAACTGAAAAGATGTTAGAATACTGTTTTTTTT
>NW_027069569.1:769573-1047953 GCF_002906115.3 Quercus suber
TAATAAACTTAACCAAAATCTACAAAGCAAATCAATCTAAGTTCATAAAGTGGATAGGCATATTACCAAGTCTACGAAGTAGACAAGCCTAAGTCCACAAAGCGGACGACCCCTCAAAAATGAATGAACTTATCCACAAAGTGGACGAATGTATGACTTGTTCCGCAAATGGACGAGTCCATCAAGTAAATGCAAGCTAACGCCATTATCCACAAATGGACGGATTCGTGAACAAATCCACCAGTCCACAAAAAGGATGCGTTCAAAGAAGAAGATGGTTTGAAACCGTTAAAGAAGACGTGTCTAAAAGACACCTTAAGTGGATGGATTCACCTTAAATTACCAAGTACGAACATATCCTAACATACATACAAATGCCAAGGATAGACACACATGCCAAATAAAAAGTAACGGGCGTAAAATACTACGAATAAAGTGATGTTTTTACAAGTAAGAGCCCAAAAACAAGTGGGCGTCAAATATTGTCTGAAATTAGCTTACGTTTACAATAAATAAAGAAAAAATCTTAAATTCATAAAGCCAGGGGGTCTTAAGGCTTTTCATCACCCTTTGACAGAAGGGCCTGGATGCCTAGAGTGGAAGGGTCTTCAACATTTAGGGTCTTCAGCATGAGAGTTTGCCTACGAAGTCAAAGGGACGACAGGCTGGTCCACAACAAGCTGGGCAAGGACGAGGCTATCATCTTTTAGGTCCACCACGAACTTGGTAAGATCGTCACCTTCCTCAAAAATAGTGTCACACAGGGTGTTGACTGTAAAGGCTCGTCCATAAACGGAACTGATTAGTTCGCGCCACGTGCTCAAGCATTTAAAGGTGGTTCAAGGCGTCACACATGAGTGACCTTTCTGACGATGTTAACTCTATAACCCATCAACTAAAGCTGACAAGGTTATGGAGTGGGGGCAACTGATAAGGGGAATTTTTAATTGGAAAAATAAAAGAAGTTGTTGATCTCCAAAGACCCGTTAGCTCTATTATGCATACTGAAGACATCACGTAAAATGAAGCCGTCAGTCTCTAAGCTGAAGACTTCACGCAAGATGAAGCTATCAGTCTCTAAGTTAAAGACTTCCCATAAGATGAAGCCGTCAGTCTCTAAGTTGAAGACTTCACACAAGATGAAGCCATCAGTCTCTAAGCTGAAGACTTCACGCAAGATGAAGCTATCAATCTCTAAGCTAAAGACTTCACACAAGATGAAGCTGTTAGTCTCTAAGCTGAAGACTTCACACAAGATGAAGTTGTTAAGCTGATGACTTCATCTTACGACCTAATGGCATCTACACTTGGACGGAATGAAAAGCTAACGAGAAGAAGGCTGAAGAGAGTAAGCTGAAGGTAGTAAGCTGAAGACAGTAAGCTAAAGGCAATGAGCTGAAGGCAGTAAGCTGAAGGCAGTAAGCTGAAGACAGTAAGCTGAAGGCAATAAGCTGAAGAATAAGCTGAAGGCGTTAAGTTAAAGAGTAAGTTAAAGGTAGTAAGCTGAAGGTAGTAAGCTGAAGGTAGTAAGCTGAAGATAGTAAGCTGAAGACAGTAAGCATAAGAGGAAGCTGATAAGAACAAGCTGAAGAGGGTAAGCAAACCTCTATCGGCATCCATTAGTAAGTGACAATGTTATGGAGTCCACAAAGCTCACCGCATAGCCAACGAGTTGACCTTAGGCAATGAAGATGGGTAATCGACGCTAATAAAGCTGAAGGGAATAAGCGAAGCTGACGACTCTAATGTGGTTTGTCTTGATCACCACGCATGAGTATATAAGGAAATGTCTTGTATCCCACGCTTAGTGTTAGTCTCCTAGAAGGAAAGGATTCCGCAATATATGCTCATGAGGATTCCTATAAGGAAAAGACTTCTAGCACAAGGAAGAGAGGTTAACCCTCTACTACTATAAAAGCCTCAATACCCTCACAAACTAAGGTACGCATAATTACGCCCTCTCTAGTGCTCTAGAGTTGTAAAAGGTTCTCTTCGGAGGGTATTTGGCCGATACCACACCGGTGCTCTCTGTTAGGTCTTCTCTTTTCTTTGTGCAGGTGTTGTTTCAAGTGTGCAAGTATTGTGTGACTCACTGGTGATATTTTCTGCATCATCAATATATATCAAAGTCAATTTAGGGAAGAAAAACTTCACTATGAACCCAATAAATGATTGGCTAGATGAATGGAATGTTCTCATAATCCAACTATCTGATTGACCTCAAATTTCATCAACACCCACATTTTACCTCACTCTTTTAATCCAATTGTTAAATTTTGTATCTAAGTCTAATGCTTGAAGGAAATGTGTTGTGTACCCACTTGTTTTTATTACCTATATAAGATTTTCTATAGGTTTGATCCATGTCAACCCAAGATAGCCTGTAATTATTTTTTTTGCCAAAAAAAGTGTTTTTTTTTTTTTTTTTTTTTATGGGGAAAAAAAACTTTAAAATAATGAAACATCTTAGACCACAAGATTCATTTCTTATCTAAGATTTATCTTTTTATTGACCCTTCTAAAAAAAATCCTAGAGCCACCCTTGGATGAGGCACATCCTTATTGAATTCACTCTCTAATAATATATAGGCATGCATAGAATTAAAATCTAATGATGCAGCACATCCTTATTGAATTCACTCTCTAATAATAAATATGTATGAATAAAACAAAAGAGGGGTTTCTATAACTTTGTATAACCTTTTATATAATACCACCCCTATTATTACTCTATATATATTTAAAGTCAGTCAGTTTAGGGAAGAAAAACTTCACTACGAGTCCAATAGATGATTGGCTAGATGAATGGAATGGAAATTGATAGCCGTATAAGATAGATCATGATACCGCCAATAATAATAATATATATATATATATATATGATAAAATCCAATAATACTATTATTACCTTCATAACTCAAGTCAAACCTCGCTTGAATCATTGAAGGTCAAGTGTATCACAAGTGTGCCTTTGTATTATAATCTATTTCCCTATCCCTTATGTGTGTGTTTGTTTCTCCAAAAAAAAAAAAAAAGCATCACAATAGTTTTGCTTGTAAAGCATGCTTATTTTGGTAATATCTATGTCACCAACATATACATTAGAGGACTATCCGATTTAATTAGATTCATCAATGCGTGAAAACTGAAAAGATGTTAGAATACTGTTTTTTTTCTCTCTCTCTCTCTCTCTCTCTTTTTTTTTTTTTTCAGAACTATTTTTATATCCATAATTCAAGTATATAATCTGACCCAATGAATCAACAACTATAAATATAGTAGATGCAAATGCATGAAGGTCAGATGAATGGAATGTTCTCATAATCCAACTATATATATGATTGACCTCAAATTTCATCAGCACCCACATTTTACCTGACTCTTTTAATCCAATGGTTAAATTTTGTATTTAAGTCTAAAACTTGAAGGAAATGTGTTGTGTACCCACTTGTTTTTATTACTTCTATCTGATCTTCTATAGTTTTGATTTGTGTCAACCCAATATAGACTGTAATTTTTTCACCAAAAAAGTGTTTTTTTTTATATATAAAATAAAAATAAAAAAAATAATAAAAAAAACTTTAAAATAACAAAACATCATAGACCACAAGATTCATTTCCTATCTAAGATTTATCTTTTTATTGACCCCCCTAAAAAAAATCCTAGAGCCACCACTGGATGTGACACATCCTTATTGAATTTGCTCTAATAATATATAGGTAAGAATACATCCTTATTGAATTCACTCTCTATTAATAAATATGCATGAATAAAACACGAGGGCTTCTATAACTTCGCATAACCTTTTATATAATGCCAACCCTCTTATTACTATATATATCAAAGTCAGTTTAGGGAAGAAAAACTTCACTATGAACCCAATAGATGATTGGCTAGATGAATGGAATGGCAATTGATTGCCGTATAAGACAGATGATTCCGCCAATAATATATATATATATATATATGATAAAATCCAATAATAATATTATAACGTTCATAACTCAAGTCAACCGTCACTTGAATCATTGAAGGTCAAGTGTATCACATGTGTATCTTTATATTAGAACCTTTTTTCCTCTCTCTTGTGTGTGTGTGTTTGTTTCCTTAAAAAAAAAAAAAGTGCATCACAATAGTTTTGCTTGTAAAGCATGCTTATAATATCTATGTCACCAATGTATACAAATTTCCAAGCTAAGAATTCTATCAAATTAAAAATAAAATAATAATAATAATAACAAAATAGAGGACTATCAAATTTAATTAGATTCATCAGTTGTACTCTAACCTGGTACTTTATCAGGTTAGAGTACAACTGATTTTTTTTTTTTTTTTTTTTATACATAATATAGACAGAAGACACAGGGGATAGGGAAGGAAGGAGTGGAAATAGAAGACTTACAACACAAGCACTTACAAAAGGGTCTAATCTTTGTAAGTACTAGTGAGGCTTATAAACCAAAAGCCCATTCATTAACTAATCGATGTGGTATTTTAAACCACTTTTTTTTTTTTTTTGAGATAAAATAGATATAAGACGCAGGAGGTGGAGAAGGAGGGAATAATAGTACAACTGATTGAAACGAAGATTATTGCTATAAACATATATTTCCAAAGAAATCAAAAGAAATTGAAAGCTAAAAGAAAAGTATACCATGGATTCTTTTATAAAAGAGAAAAGACAAAGCATATCTACTCTCCATTGCAATGTATCACTGGTTACAAAGGCCCAAAACTTATGTAATTATGTATCCCTCTAGGATGCCTCCACATGTTCCCATCAGTTGTATCAAACATGACTACCATATATTTCATGAATTCCTTTAATTGAATTCTAATTCACAGTCTTGCAAGCTTAGTTTACTTTGTTAATTAAGAGAACATTCATTCTTTCTTTTCTATTCTTCATCATTTACAAAAATCAAATTCTTGATATAAATCTTCAATGATATTTTGCACTTTCTAAAAAATTTTCACATCTTTCTCATCAAATTCTATTAGTACCATGTCTACCCCATGTAATTGGCTTCACCACCCATATCTATATTTCCAATAATCCTGTAAACACAACAATAACAACCTCATTATAATAAAAACTAAAAATAAATAATAAAAAAAGTGGAAGAATCTGGCAACACTTATGGTCCATTTGGATTGAGGAAGAGAAAATGGAGTGAAGTGGAGTAGAGTAGATTTAGCACAAAATTAACTTATTTTTAGCCAACTCTACTCTACTCTCCTTTACTCTCCCTCCTTCCATCCAAATAGGCCATTAAATATAGAATGGAAGATTACTGTCTCCATCAAAGTGCACGGCTCACCTTCTTGTGCAAGTAATGATAAAAGTAAATAGCATAGAAAATTGGGTTAACAATGAATTTAATAACTTGTATAAAAAAGAATGAAAAAGCCCAATATCTAGTGCCAATATATATAGTAGAATCAAGGTTCAAGTATGGAAGCAATACAAACAAATATTGGATGCCCAACCACCTCTGCAATATACTTCAATGAGGCCATTTTTGAGACTGACTCCAATCACCTCTACAGTATACTTCAAGGTTCTTCGATAGCTGATTTCTTCGTGGAGACGATCTGTGAAAGCATTATTCTACAAGCAAAAAGTTTTCGATTTGTAGGTTTTGTTAGGACATATGTGATTTGATGTTAAGAACATATGTCAATATTTTATGTAATTGGCTAATCCTTTGACAAAATGCACTTTACTTGTAACTGAGTAGATCTAGGATGTGTTTAATGCTTCAAGAAATAAGGTTTCTAGTTCAAGTGTTAAAATCATGCAAGTCTATCCAAGAAACAAGTGAAGATGTGTTAGATTTTAAAGCTTGATAGCTAGCTCGATAGCTAGTATCTATTGAGGTTTAAAAAATTGCTGAAACCTGAAGCTCGACAACCATCTCAATAGATATCCTATCTGTCGAGGTTTATGAAAAACAGATTTTCTGTTCTGTTTTGCATCTAATCTGTGAGTACATGTTTAAGCTTTCTTTTCTCACAATACTAAACTTATATAAGGATTTTTTTTAAGCACCGTCAAAGGTTGTACAAGTGTGAAGCAAAGTTTTGTTCATGCAAATTGTGATCGAAGATAGAATTTGCCATAGTTCATATTTCTCTTGAAGAAGCTATTGTGTTTGTATACCGTAGGGTTTTGTGACTAATGAGTTTCGTGATCTTCATCATGTGATGAGCTAAAGAACTTTTCAGTCAACATCTTTCTCAAGTTGGTGATTAAGTCGCATACTAGAATCCATGCACAGATTAGTTAGTCACGTACTGGGAGCCATGCATTGAAAATGAGAGATTATCACATGTTTACTTGTAACCGCTTGTTTTGATAATAGTGGATTTTCGGGAGTGGTGACCTTAAAATCACCCGGTGGGATTTTTACCATGTAGGGTTTCTCCATTTATAAACAAATCATAGTATCAATTTAATTTTCCCTGCATTTAGTTAATTGGTGATTTGTTTGTGCTACCACACGTTTTGCATGTCAATTGAATTAATTAATTAACTTGACTAAATCAATTGGTTAATTTATCACAATGGGTCAATACATTTTTGGCCTATCAAGTGGTATCAGAGCAGACACACTCTTATTAGGGTTTAATCTTTGCTGTGTGATCCATTGACCCCTGTTGTCATGGTTGCAACCAACTTGAAGAGATCTTTGTTTTCAAATACATCTTATTTTTCTAATCTCTACTTGTTTGAGTATATCAGAAAATGCAAGTCTAAAAGTTTTTGAATTCTATTATGATGACTATTGGAAAAGATCTCAACTTAACAAAGAAGAAACTAGACTGTCTCAGAATGAGAATGTGCAAAGGAGTTCGTCTGAGAAGAGTGAAAATCAAAGGTCTTGTTCATAAAAGGTAGATAAGAAAAAACACCATTCCCACTGATCTATCATCTAAGCACGAAGTGTGCTTTATGATGAAGTCTGCATTTAAGGTTATAGACACATGTTTGTGGTATCTCAATAGTGGCTGCTCAAAACACATGATTGGAGATTGATCTCTCTTCAAGGTTTTCGAATCTAAGAAATGTGGTAATATCACTTTTGGTGATGGGAGCAAATCAAAGATTAAAGGAAAGGGAATCATGTCTCTACCTAGACTGCCAGACATTGTAAATGTTCTTTATGTAGAAGATTTGAGAGTAAACTTGTTGAGCATAAGTCAGATATGTGATCAAGATTTTATAGTACTATTCTCAAAGGGAAAATGCCCTGTCATGGATGAGTCTGGAAAGAAACTCATTAGTGGTGTCCGTACTCTAGACAACTGTTATGGCTTGGTTCCTAATGCTGTTATTGTGTGCAATAGCATTCGTTTACCAAATGAAGATCTATGGCATCAAAGGATGAGACATGCTAGTTACAAACATCTCTCAATTGTATCTAAGCATGAATCAATTTTGGAGATACCAAAACTCAGTAGAGTGAGCAATGTGGTGTGTGGACCATGTCAGCTTAGAAAATAGACGAAAGCCAAACATTCGGGCACTCAGACATCAGCTACTTACAGACCATTGGAGCTACCACATCTGGATCTCATGGGTCTAACCAGAACTAAGTCTCTTTGTGGAAGGAGATACATCATGGTTGTGGTAGATAACTTTACTAGGTACACTTGGGTTATACTCCTACGATCCAAGTTTGATGCTCCTGAGCACATTGAAGCCTTGTGCACAAGATTGCAGAATGAGAAAGTCCTGAAGATTGATTGGATTCGAAGTGATCATGGTAAGGAATTCGAGAACTCATATATGCACGAGATCAGGTATATCTCAAGAATTCTTTGCTCCTATTACTTCTCAACAGAATTGTGTAATAGAAAGAAAGAACAGAGTTATTCAAGAGATTGCTAGAGCCATGTTGCACAACAAGGATGTGGCTAGAAACTTGTGGGGAGAAGCCGTTAACACTGCATGTCATACGGTTAATAGGGTGTACTTTAGACCAGGTACCAAGAAGACTCCATATGAGTTATGGAAGGGAAGTAAGCCAAATGGGAAGTATTTCAAAAATTTTGGAAGTACTTGTTTCATTATCAAGGATAGAGAGAATGTGGAAAAATTTTGACTCCTGCAGCGATGAAGGAATATTTTTGGGATACTCCTTTACAAGCAAGGCTTATCGGGTATACAACAAAAGAACCATGAAGGTGATGGAAACAATGAATGTTGTTATTGATGAATCTTCAAACTTCGGTTCTGAGAAGTTTAGTGAGGAAATCCCCAAACAAATTCTTTCTCCCGAGCCCAGGGAAATTCAAGAAATTGTTGAACAAGAGCCTACATCTCCAAGTACTCCTAGTACTCCAAGTGTTGTAGAAAATTTAGCAGATATATCTACTTCACCTAATTCTGAATTCCATGAAGAGAAAAGACCTTCCTCCAGGATCAAATTGAATCATCTTCCTGAAGTTATTATGGGAAACATGAATGAACTTACACTAAGGAAGCGTACAGTTGATAATGTATTGCTAACTTTGTGTCTTATTCTTGTTACTTGTTGTAGGTTGAACCCACTAGAGTTGAGGAAGCACTTCAGGATGAAAGCTGGGTTAAAGCTATGCATGATGAACTGCTTCAGTTTCAGAGAAATGATGTCTGAACTTTAGTACCTAAACCGAAGGGTGAGTACATCATCGGCACAAAGTGGATATTCCGCAATAAGACTAACGAGGAGGGTAATGTGATATGTAACAAGGCTCGTCTTGTAGCTCAAGGATATTCTCAAATGGAAAGGGTAGATTATGATGAGACATTTGCTCTAGTAACCTGTATGGAGTCTATCAGAATTCTCTTAGCCCTAGCATGTCACTTGAAGTTCAAGTTTTACCAAATGAATGTAAAGATTGCTTTCTTGAATGGGTTCCTTAAAGAAGATGTCTATGTGGCTCAACCAAAAGGATTCATTGATCCACACTTTTCGGATCATGTGTTATACCTTAAGAAGACTCTTTATGATTTGAAGCAAGCCCCTAGAGCTTGGTATGATAGGCTCACACAATACTTTGTGTCACATGGGTTCACGAGAGGAAAAGCTGATCAAACTCTCTTCATCAAAAGGGAAGACGACGAGTTGATAGTTGCTCAAGTTTATATTGATGATATCATCTTTGGGTCAACTAAGGATGAACTTGCTCATAGTTTCTTAAAACTCATGCAGGGCGAGTTCAAGATGAGCATGATTGGAGAGCTGTCTCACTTCCTTGGCTTACAGATTCATCAACAAGATTCAGGTATATTCCTATCTTAATCTAAATATGCTAGAAATCTTGTGAAAAAGTTTAGTTTGGAATCAACTAGTTCTATTAGAACCCCTATAAGCCCAAATGTTAAACTCATTGTTGACTTGTTAGAAAAAAGTATTGATTCATCTCTTTATAGAAGTATGATAGGTAGTCTTCTTTACCTTACTGCTAGTAGACCTGACATTAGTTATAATGTGGGAGTGTGTGTTAGATATCAGGCTAATCCCAAAGAGTCTCACATGATTGCTTTGAAAAGAATCATAAAGTATATCAAAACCACTGCTGACTTTGGTGTGTGGTATAGTAAGGAAACAAATGATGTCTTAACTGGGTATTCTAACGCTGACTGAACTGGGAATGCTAATGATAGAAAGAGTACTTCGGGAGATTGTTTTTATGTGGCTAGTAATCTTGTCTCCTAAATGAGCAAAAAGCAAAATTCTATCTCTTTATCCACTGCAGAAGTTAAGTACATTGCTGCTGGTAGCTGTTGCACCCAACTTTTATGAATGCAAAAACTTCTCCATGATTACGGTATTTGTCAAGAACATCTCACTATCTACTGTGACAATACCAGTGCCATCAACATCTCTAAGAACCTGGTTTAATATTCTCAAACCAAACACATAGAGATTCGACATCACTTCATTCGGAAACTTGTCGAAGATGGTATGCTCACTCTTGAATTCATTCACACTGATAATCAGAATGCTGACTTGTTCACCAAACTTCTTGATAGCAAATGGTTTGAATTCCTTCACCAAAATATTGGTGTTATCTCCATGGATTGATCTCCTCTTCTCCTCTTCCTTCCTCATGCATTTGCATTTAGTTTTATGCATTGCTTTGTTTAACATGTTTTTGTTTGTTTGTTTGTTTGTTTGTCTTTTTCTTTTTCTTTTTTTTCTTTTTTTCAATTTTGCTTTATTTTGTTTTTCATATAAAAATAAATAAAAAAATTGAAAAATCAAAAAAATATAAAAACATTGTGTGTTTGTGTACATTGGTACTTGTGTACCTTGGATAGCCATTGAAACAAAAGTCTCTAAACTTTGCATCTTTTGTAACTTAGATGAGCATCTCTATATATAATTAAGCAAATGAACTTTATGGCTTGTGTTTGTGATAAGTAAGATTAAGTAATTTATTGTACTTAACACTCGTATCACTCTTTTTGACAGAAAGGACTAGAAAATCCTAAGAGAAAGGCATAAATAATCATCTCACAATTGTTGCCCACCAATCATGAAATGACATTTGTATGTTTCGGCATAGCAAGAGTGGAATGTCAAATGCTTAACATCATTGGGTATTTCTTTTCTATCTCTTATATGCCCATGCATGATTTGCTTAAAAAAAAAAATATGCAAAGAAAAATAAAAAGCAAAAAGAATCAATATGCTTTATACATGATTACAAGCGTGTATTCTAAGAGATGTGGAAATTACAGGATGTACCTCGAAGGTGATAGTTCCCATCAAACAGTTATGATTGTGTGTGAGTTAAAGTGATTTTCTCATATCTCAAATTAGCATAACATATAGACACTTGTGCAATCTTGCGATGTTTTCCATTCACAACATGCAAAATTATTTGTTACTTTTGATACATGTGCAAGTACAATGTGATTTGGCCATCACAAGAAATACATGTGTTAACGTATGCTCACTAAACTGTCTTAACTTGTTTTTGAAATATAAAAGTGGTTAGAATTGTTTAGTGTGTGTGTGTGTGTGTGTGTTTTTGGATCTATGTACTTGACATTTTTCTTGTTGAGAGATGTTTTTGAGAGCTTAAAATGTGTTTTAGATCTTTGGTTGAGTAGCATGTTTGATTGCATTCATATATGTATTTTTCTATTCTTGAAAACTGTTTTTAAGCAATCTCGATAGCTTCTCGATACCTCTCGATAGCTATGATATCTATCGAGACCCTTCAGCTGTTTTTTATCGCATTCTCGATAGCTCTCGATAGCTACTTCAATCCACGAGAAATATTTTGGATACTCGATAGCTACCTCGATCCATCAAGAATCTCTGCTGTGGACACCTCTCATTAGATCCTTAATAGCTCTTCCACAGCTAAAAAGTGCCTTTTTAATTCTTAATACCTCTCGATCCATCAAAAAATTGAGATCTCCTATAAATAGGATTCTCGTGATTTCTGTCCTATTTCTCCCCGATCTCTCTCGATAGAAATATTTCTCTCCTTCTTCCAAACACCTAAAACTCAAGCTTTTCATCTTCCTCACTTCATTTCCAGTCTCAAGATCTTTGTTCTTCATCTAGTATGATACATTCTCCCTCTTTATCATGCATTTCATGATCTTTGACCTAACTTTTGGGGTTTTTGAAATTGTTTGAGATTTTTTTTCAAAACTTTTGAGTTTTTTGTTAAAATTTTGGGATGGGTTTTTGTTCAATTGGCTTTAAAATATCATGCATTGCATCACATTTGCATTATAACAATGTTTCATTCATTTAAATGTGTGTTTACTTTGTTGCAATGATTGTGTGTTGTTAGGATTGGATTGGGCTGAGCTCATGATGTCTTTAACTTTGCATGTCATATATTCATGCATTTTCATGCATACGTACCAATATTTTTCTATATTTTGATACTAAACTGCTTTGGTGCTTTTCTGCGTGTCTCTCTCTCTCTTCTTCTTGCGTTAGTCTGCTCTATGAAACATTAGGATTTAGGCCGACCCCTACATATATAATACTATATTTAATTCAGGTAGCTGATGTTATATATTGGCTTAACAGTTATAATCTTGCTGATTTTTTATCATAACTCCAAGGGAACATTGGGTACATTGAATGAAAATTACAATAGAAATGATAATCCTTATTTTTGGGAACAAAAGATGTTGTAAGGAAATAATTGAACTTATTCATAAGTTTTTTTTTTTTCTTAAGAGAAAACTTATTCATAACTAAATTTGGTTGTAACATTAGAATATAGGGTCTGGCTTACGTCCAGTACTTTTTTAACTAGACATGTCATTTTGTTTTAAATATACAATGACAAATTGTAGTGGGTTTTAATTTCCACCTTTTATTTAGTTAATGGATGACGTAGCCGTCTTTCATTAAAATAAAAGGAGATTTCAGTTAAAAAAGTACTAGAGATAAACCAAATCCTATAACATAATACTCAAGATCTTGTATAAAAAAAATAATAAATAAATAACACTCAAGATCATACTTAAGAAATATCTTACTTATACATTCTTTAAAATGATTTTTTTTTTTTTAATTTTAAGTGAAATCTATATGTACATTACAATTATAAATATAAATAATTGGAGTAACGAATTATACACCTACTGGACGTCAAGCCTAGCTAGGATTTCTATACATTACAATTATTATTAGAGTAACGAATTATACTCCTACTGGACGTCAAGCCTAGCTGGATTTCTATACATAACAATTATTATTATTATTATTATTGAGAAGAAATACTGGAAACTTTATTGAAAAAAAAAAAAAAAAACTTAGCCATTATCGACTATAAGAACATCATGAAGATGTGGAGGAATATCCTCCATCCATACCGATAAACCTTTAGTATATTTAGCTAGTTGTGAGTTACAAAATTGCCTAATCTGTGAATATGTAATATATATATATATATATATATGCGTAAAAGCCTCTTGTAGGGTTAGGATTTGTGGTCCAAGCCCTAAAACAATAAATTTATAGAGTGTGTATGATAGAGCTAGGTTGACTGTAGAGCTTATAACGGTTGACCACAACGTCCCAGTATAAACCAGCATGAAAATACACGTAAAGATCAAGTAAGTTCAAATCCGAAGAGACTTATGATAAATTGAATATAGGTTACAATTCTTAGGGTTACAGTAAGACCTCTCTTTTATCTTTTTTCTCCTTTTTTCCTTCTTTTTCACCTCCTCCCCGCTATTAGGAGCTCTTCTTCTTTATATAACATACTGCCCCATCATCCCCATCGTCCACTTGTTCTTCATCTAACTCTCTATTTGAGTGCATGTCATGTCATGTATCTCCCTCAGCTTTTTGTGAGTGGCGGTAGCTGAAGTTATACTGTTCAGGAGTCTTCTCCACATAAATGCGGCCAGAAAAGTTGTTGCAGTGCATTTAATACGGTGGTGACAGTTTTTCCTTTTAGATATTTCTCCATTCCTCTTATCTCCAGGCGTGCCCAAAGCTTATCTAGACTGCTGAAGTCACTAGTAAACTCATTCGAACCCCCCAGATATTTATATGACCCCGAATCTTTTCATCTGAGGATAATGATCTCTTCGGAACACTGATGCTCTCTTCAGACGGAGTTTCTTCGTCCTCATGTATCCTTCTTTCACGCGAAGTACCCCTCGACAATTTTAGCCTCTTCGAACATACAATAACCTTCACATTGGGCTTTAGGCCCATTACATATGGTTAGGCTTTTCCCTCCACACCTCTAATTAAGGATGGTTTCACTAAATCAATAAGATGACCAAAGGAAGCCAGGGAACTTTCAGTACTCTTCAAAGCATTTATAACCACTTTAGAATCTCCCTCCAAAATGATCGAAGCTCCCTTGCAAACCAAATTGCTCGAACCGATGCCATGGCCTCCACATCGTTAGAAGAAGGATTGGAACATTCTTAGGAAGAGAGGCTCGCACCCTACCCTAGTTATCTCGAACAATCACCCCGAGACTTGATTCATTTGTTTCTCTAAATGTAGCTCCATCAAAATTGACCTTCAAGCTAGGAGCTGGAGGTGGTCTCCATATAACCCGAGAGGAGAAAGCTTCTTGAGACCTGGGAACATAAATAGGTAAGTGACGAACTTAGTTTGAAAGTGCCTGAGAAGCCAATGGAAGTACTTGGGCAATCGGAAATTCCTTGGAGGGAGTTCGTATAATAACTTCTAAATTTCATATATTTTTTTAAAATATAATCTTTTCATATGTATATAACATTAAAATAAAACTCAAGATCATACTTAAGAAATATCTTACTTATACAATATATTTCTTTAAAAGGAATATTTTTAAAATTTAAGTGAATTCCATATGTACATAGCAATTATAAATATAAATAATTTGTGTAACGGATTATACTTCTACTAAACGTCAAGCCTAGGATTTCTATACATAACAATCATTTCTATGGGTGTTGAGCTAGGATTTCTGCTGTACGAATTATACTTCTCTAGGAGTAATGCTGGACAAATTGTACTTCTCAATACCAGGTTTTATTCTATTATTGTTATTTTCCTTAATCATTTTCATTTTATTTGTTCTAGAAATAATATTTGAAGTTTTCTTTGTTTACTACATTGTTTTTGTCAAAATGCTAATTAATTTCTTGAATAATACTTCTGTATATATCATGTATATATTTTGTGTTGTTGAATTTCACAAATTGAAGTCACAAGTTTGGAATCATTTAGAGTTGGCTAAAAAAAAAAAAATTNCTCTCTCGATAGAAATATTTCTCTCCTTCTTCCAAACACCTAAAACTCAAGCTTTTCATCTTCCTCACTTCATTTCCAGTCTCAAGATCTTTGTTCTTCATCTAGTATGATACATTCTCCCTCTTTATCATGCATTTCATGATCTTTGACCTAACTTTTGGGGTTTTTGAAATTGTTTGAGATTTTTTTTCAAAACTTTTGAGTTTTTTGTTAAAATTTTGGGATGGGTTTTTGTTCAATTGGCTTTAAAATATCATGCATTGCATCACATTTGCATTATAACAATGTTTCATTCATTTAAATGTGTGTTTACTTTGTTGCAATGATTGTGTGTTGTTAGGATTGGATTGGGCTGAGCTCATGATGTCTTTAACTTTGCATGTCATATATTCATGCATTTTCATGCATACGTACCAATATTTTTCTATATTTTGATACTAAACTGCTTTGGTGCTTTTCTGCGTGTCTCTCTCTCTCTTCTTCTTGCGTTAGTCTGCTCTATGGCACCTAAATGCAAATCTATTATGTCCTAGAACTCTCTACGTTCTGGGCATCTTCCTCTAATCCTACCCCCTCTCATGTCAGGTTCCGTGATGAGAAGGCCAAGTCGGACATCTCAAAGAACTTTTCACGATGTAGCATTCATTTGAAACACTAAGTCGTTCTATTGGATTTTTTCTTTATTGACCTTCCCACTGTCATCTACAGTCGAGGTTGGGAGTCACTGTGTGGCATCCTGGTCACGTGCCCTTTCATGATCATACAGGAGTTTTACTCCAATATACACGGAATTGACACTTCTGTACCTCATTTCTTCTCTAGCGTTAAAGGTATGCGCATTGTAGTTACTCCGAAGATTGTTTTTGAGATGTGAATATGTAAAATATATATATATATATATATATATATGCGTAAAAGCCTCTTGTAGGGTTAGGATTTGTGGTCCAAGCCCTAAAACAATAAATTTATAGAGTGTGTATGATAGAGCTAGGTTGACTGTAGAGCTTATAACGGTTGACCACAACGTCCCAGTATAAACCAGCATGAAAATACACGTAAAGATCAAGTAAGTTCAAGTTCGAAGAGACTTATGATAAATTGAATATAGGTTACAATTCTTAGGGTTACAGTAAGACCTCTCTTTTCTCTTTTTTCTCCTTTTTTCCTTCTTTTTCACCTCCTCCCCGCTATTAGGAGCTCTTCTTCTTTATATAACATACTGCCCCATCATCCCCATCGTCCACTTGTTCTTCATCTAACTCTCTATTTGAGTGCATGTCATGTCATGTATCTCCCTCAGCTTTTTGTGAGTGGCGGTAGCTGAAGTTATACTGTTCAGGAGTATTCTCCACATAAATGCGGCCAGAAAAGTTGTTGCAGTGCATTTAATACGATGGTGACAGTTTTTCCTTTTAGATATTTCTCCATTCCTCTTATCTCCAGGCGTGCCCAAAGCTTATCTAGACTGCTGAAGTCACTAGTAAACTCATTCGAACCCCCCAGATATTTATATGACCCCGAATCTTTTCATCTGAGGATAATGATCTCTTCGGAACACTGATGCTCTCTTCGGACGGAGTTTCTTCGTCCTCATGTATCCTTCTTTCACGCGAAGTACCCCTCGACAATTTTAGCCTCTTCGAACATACAATAACCTTCACATTGGGCTTTAGGCCCATTACATATGGTTAGGCTTTTCCCTCCACACCTCTAATTAAGGATGGTTTCACTAAATCAATAAGATGACCAAAGGAAGCCAGGGAACTTTCAGTACTCTTCAAAGCATTTATAACCACTTTAGAATCTCCCTCCAAAATGATCGAAGCTCCCTTGCAAACCAAATTGCTCGAACCGATGCCATGGCCTCCACATCGTTAGAAGAAGGATTGGAACATTCTTAGGAAGAGAGGCTCGCACCCTACCCTAGTTATCTCGAACAATCACCCCGAGACTTGATTCATTTGTTTCTCTAAATGTAGCTCCATCAAAATTGACCTTCAAGCTAGGAGCTGGAGGTGGTCTCCATATAACCCGAGAGGAGAAAGCTTCTTGAGACCTGGGAACATAAATAGGTAAGTGACGAACTTAGTTTGAAAGTGCCTGAGAAGCCAATGGAAGTACTTGGGCAATCGGAAATTCCTTGGAGGGAGTTCGTATAATAACTTCTAAATTTCATATATTTTTTTAAAATATAACCTTTTCATATGTATATAACATTAAAATAAAACTCAAGATCATACTTAAGAAATATCTTACTTATACAATATATTTCTTTAAAAGGAATATTTTTAAAATTTATGTGAATTCCATATGTACATAGCAATTATAAATATAAATAATTTGTGTAACGGATTATACTTCTACTAAACGTCAAGCCTAGGATTTCTATACATAACAATCATTTCTATGGGTGTTGAGCTAGGATTTCTGCTGTACGAATTATACTTCTCTAGGAGTAATGCTGGACAAATTGTACTTCTCAATACCAGGTTTTATTCTATTATTGTTATTTTCCTTAATCATTTTCATTTTATTTGTTCTAGAAATAATATTTGAAGTTTTCTTTGTTTACTACATTGTTTTTGTCAAAATGCTAATTAATTTCTTGAATAATACTTCTGTATATATCATGTATATATTTTGTGTTGTTGAATTTCACAAATTGAAGTCACAAGTTTGGAATCATTTAGAGTTGGCTAAAAAAAAAAAATTTAACAGTATGTTTTGTATATTGTAAATAACTTATAATGAAATTGTTATTCACGTGAAACAATTATTTGATTATTTAGCATCTTCATTACAAAAAATAGTTATTTTTTAAAGATAATTATTCCTTAAATTGGGGAATAACTATTTCTCTCATAATTGCATGAAATTTATGGGCTAAAGAGAAATGGTCTTTTGGTCAAGACTCATGACCATGCCACGAGGTTCGCCTTAATTGTAGTAAATTCCTTCGTTAAGGCCTAATTAATAGAACTTTTTTTCATTTTTAGTAATATTTATTTTCCTTAACAACCTTTAGATTAGTTTGTTTTGGGAAGTCTCTTAGAAACATTAGTTTCAATTTTTGTAATTATCTCAAGTTTGCTATTTTTGGTAAAATTTAGATCACCTAATGATATGATAAGCATGAATTAAGGTTTTTTGGACGTTTTCCTAGCCGCCCAAAGCTTTCTTTTTTACTATTTAAAAACATTGTAATGTCCAAAGCAATTTAGTTACTAGATTGATAAAAGTTCAAACTTTTATCTATTATTTCTCTGGGATTCCAAAAACCTATCACCTTATAAATTCAGAGAATCATGTGTTTGCAATATTATAACTACGTTATAAAATATTCACATAGGCATCACTGTGATCTTATCTCCCTCTCTCTCGTTCTCTCATGGCGACACAAAGCTCATTGAAAATATTGGAGGTCAGTACAATCTCTCCGTCCTCAGACACCCCAAACACAGCCTCTGAGATCTCTCTGCCACTAACTATCTTTGATCTCTTTTTCTTAAAAACCGCACCAATTGAGGTTCTTTCCTTCTACTCACATGCTAACTTAGACCATTTTTCCTTTGACTCAATCCTCTCCAAACTCAAGCACTCACTCTCTCTCACTCTCCCACACTTTCTCCCACTTGTAGGGAAACTAACATGGCCTCCTGATTCTCAAAAACCCATCATTCATTACACCCCTGGTGATTCCATTTCACTCACTATAGCTGAATCCGATGCCAACTTTGACAGTCTATCTGGAGACCATGTAACTGAAGCTAGAAACTTTTGTCATCTCATTCCCCACTTGGAAACATCAGACTCAAAAGCTTCAATTTTGACATTGCAAGTCACTCTCTTTTCAAACAAAGGGTTTTGCCTTGGCGTTGTTGCGAACCATGCGGTTCTTGATGGGAAAGCCATGTCATTGTTCTTGGACTCATGGGCTTATATAAGCAAACTTGATAAAGACTCAACTTTATTGCCAGAACTAACACCATTCATCGACAGAACTGCTGTCAAATACCCGGCTACACTCGACTCTATGTTCTCAGACGGTTTCTTAGCGACAAATAGCCGAAGCCTTAAGCCACAGAATTTCGAGGATCCAACAGAAGACATTGTTCGATGCACATTCAAGTTAAGCCGTGCAGACATAGAAAAACTCAGGAAAAGGGTTTTTTCATGGGGGGACAAGGTTGGTGATGAAGCTAAAACAAAGACAGTGGAACCATTTCAGTTATCAACCTTTGTCCTTACATTTGCATATATAATGGTTTGTGTGGCAAAAGCCAAAGAATTAGAAAGTAACAAATTGATCTGCCTATATATCCCAGCTAATTATCGGTCTCGTTTAGACCCTCCTGTTTCAACAAATTATTTCGGTAATTGTGCTGGAGCAGGTGGTATAGTTGCCCAAGCAAGAGAGTTAATGGAGGAAATTGGGTTGGCCAATGCTGCTTATAGGATCATTGATGGCATCAAAAAGATTGAGGGATTTCTTGATGAAGCAGAGAAATGGATTAAACTGGCGACAGGACAGATGGGAGCTGAAGGATCCCAAACCCTACCGGAAATTATTACGGTTGCATGGTCAAACAAATTCAAGGATTATGAGAGGGATTTCGGGTGGGGGAGACCTCAGAAAGTGGCACTCACGAATATACACAGAACTAGAGCAACTACTATAGCGGAAAGCAAAAATGGGAATGGAGGAGTTGAAGTTGGTGTGGTCTTAAAGAAGCATGAAATGGACCTATTTGCTTCTCTTTTTGTTACTGGTTTACAAAGCCTTTAAGATCATATCATTATGTTTTTACAAGGTGCTTTAGAGAGAGAAAGAAAATAAGAATTTTGTTTTCATTACTCGCTAAATATTAAATAAAGACAACTTATATACTCCTCTCCAAGTGTACGACTCAATTGTCTTTTTTTTTTTTTTTTTTTTTGAGAGAGTTTCAACTTATAGCGTCTGTTTTTTATAATAACTCTTTATCATCAGATCAAAACATCAATTAGTAGGAACAAAGCCAAGACTTGAAATTTGGGGGCAACTTTGTTGTTGGTTGTGTGCAGTAACTCTAGCTTCAGACTTAGTTGCTTAACAGTTAGTGATTTTTTTTTTTTTGCGTTTTTTATGTGTGCATCTAGGTATAAACAAAATTATTTTGTTTAAAATTTTTTTTAAGGGTCAGGTTGTTTATTTTTGGTAAAATTGGTTGATTGAATTTAATTGTTTTTAGTTTTAATATTGGTAATTTTTATTATTGAATAATTTTTTTGGGCTTATTTATTTTGCTTTAGATTTTAGATTTGACCTTTAAAAGGAGGAAGATACTAGAATTAATAACTTTTTTTACAAATTATTAATGTGGTGAGTAGTTATTAGTAAGTAAAAATGTTATGTAAATGATGGGCTCAGATGCAAACCAGTAAAATTTTACTACCTCAGCAGTTTGTAAAAATGTTAAAGAAAAGTTTGTGGCTAGAGTAGTACTCTTAAAAGAATCAATGATAATGTTATTAAGGGAGGTAAAGTGTGATTTTATAGAATAAAATTGCTAAAATTGGTGCCTATGTATATATTAATTATTTTTTAAAAAAAAAAAATTAGGGAGGGTCATTGCCCCCCAATCCAATTCTCCCTCCGTCCTTGCTAATCACTTTTTAGTGTGACGGGGATTGAATTCCAAAGTTCTTATTTAACCATTCAAGACTTTACTAGTTGAGTTAATTAGAACCCACTAAATTGTATTTAGATCTTATAAAAAAAAGTATTTAGACAAATAAATAATAATGTTTACTTTTTTTATATTTATTTCAATTTCTATATAATTAAAGTTAATGGAAATGCCTCAAAGAGCTAATCACAAAGAAAGTAGGTGTCCAAAATAAAGCACATATTAGCTCTGTGAGGTATTTCCATTAACTTTAATTGAATTTGATAATGTTATTATGTGGCGTTTAGTACAGGATAATATTTTAGGATTCCTAGGAATGTTTAAAGATTCTCATATTTGATTGCAAATCACGTTAGGGAATTAGATACCAGGAGAATCTGGATTCCCCCCTTAAACCCCTCTCAGTATGAATGTGGATTCCCTTTAAAATAGGTGGGAATCCAGATTCCCAAGTATAAAGAAAATTGTATTTTTTTATAAATTAACAATTTTAACCCTTTTTCCTTATCATTTAAGCAATTAAGATAAAATATAAAAAAAAATCATCAATATCTTTTCCCTTGTCTTTATCTTTTTCTGCCAAAATAACATAAATATGATAGACAACTCTATTGATATATTCTTTAAAAAAGTTTTATTTAGTTTTCACGTGTGACAAAAAAAAAGGGTTTGAAGGGGACTCTCCATTATTACTAGGTATTCACTTTTGCTGTTGTGTGTGTGTTGCTTAAAAAATTATTAATGGATTTATTTTCATGGAAAATAAATAATTTTAATGAATTTGTCATAATTAATAGTTTATATTTGGTTTTTTATTATTTATTTAGAGGAAGATTTTTTTTTTTTTAAATAACTTGGTAGTTCACATTCAAATCTAAGGATAAAATAGGAAAAATAAATAATTCATTTAAGATTTCTGAAAATAAACCAAACATTATCATCTCACATTCCTAGGAATCTTAAGAGATTCCCAATGAAACCAAACATAGGAATAGCTACATTTTTAGGAATGTGATTCCTAGGAATCTAGATGTCAAGAGTAATGTGGATTCCCCTATACCAAACGCCACCTTAGTCCAACATCACCTATTAAGAAAGTCATTTTAAACAAATTTTAATAAATCCACTGTTGGATTAGAATTTCTTCTTATATTCTACATGCTTGCAAAATTTCAAGGTGATTTGAAACTAAATATTTAAATTTCAAGTTTTTTATATTAAAAATGTGCATAAAAGATGAGCTTCTAAATCGAATAGTAAATAACATCCGATTCACATGAAACTTGGTATATGCATTACGAAAATAGAGGAAATGTAATCCAATGGTAAGTTTTTGAAATACTAATACAATAAAAAGTTACTAGATGATATAACATAACTTAGAGTTACAATAGGTATAATTTGAACCCAACCCATCATTTATATAATATTTAAATTTCAAGTTTTATGTACTTTAAAATTTTACACAAAACATGAGTTTATAGATTGCATATAGTAAATAACACCTCATTAGTACAAATTTGACATGCTTTAGGGGTGTCAATGTTTGACCCAACCCACGAACACAACACGAACCCGACATGAGTTTCTACAGGTTAAGGTTAGGCCTTAATGGGTTTTGGTCATAAACGGGTCGACCCAAAAGCGACACACTAAGAAACGTGTCTTAAGGGGGTCAACTCGCGTAACGCACAATAGATATGTTTGACATGCAAATTTATTCGTATCAACCCGAAATGACCTACTTAACACAACTCATTTAACTCATATAACAAATAAATATTCATTTTATTTTAGATTTGTCAAATACCTTTTATATCCAACATATATTTTAAATTTGAAAAGAAAAGTGAGTAATTAGAATATATATATATATATATTGTAATTGGATGAGATGTTATAAATTTGGACATCAACAAAGAATCTATGGATGATAATCGTAGTCATAGTTAGGATTAATCTACTATTTGCTCCCATTTTTTCAATATTGATACTTAGCATCTGGCGAGTTCCAAGAATATTATATTTTTGTTGAACTATGTTATTTCATTTTTGTTAAACTATGTTATTTTGAATTTAGGTTGAAGTGTGTGCACTTTCTTTATAGTGTAAAGAAGTTATTTCTACATGAATGTTATATTTTTATTGAACTATATTATTTTGAATGTGGGTTGAAGACTTGAAATGTTTGCACTGCTTTTGGGATGTAAAAAAAATTATCTCTAGATGAACGTTATATTTAATATTATATAAGTTGAAATGGGCTGTGTTACATTCGTATCAATCCAACACAACTCATTTATGAAGCGTGTCAAATGGGTTGGGTCGACACGAATATAACACAACCCAACCTACATAATATTAAATATAACCCAATACGACTCGTTTATTAAGCGTGTCAAATATGTTGGGTCAGGTCAACCCGCTTTATTAACAGGTCGGATTAGGGTTGAAAGATAATGACATGATTATTAAATTGGTCGGGTTAGGGTTGAGTCATATAGTCAAATACCCCACCTCGACATAACACAAAGCCGACATGCTAACCCGAATTGACACCTTTAATGTGCTTTAAGAATAAAAAGAATATATAATTGTGAGAGACTGCAAACTTCAGGTGCTCTCAAAAAAAGAGATTTGTGTGCTTTTTAAGGGCACCTCTCTTTTTCGGTAAGTGGTGTGGAGTCGCCACTTTTTTTTATACTAAAAAATAAGAAAAAAATTAAATACAACTTTACATGACGGAATTGTTCAATTCTCATTGATTGAATAAAAAAGTACAAACTTGATAAATTGAGTATTACATGGCTTTGGATCCTAGTTACGAACTATCAAAAATAAAAACAAAGATAAAGTCCAGGTCTACCTATCCAAAGACACTAAATTCGGAGGCTAGATTATGGAATAGGAAGGTGTTAGGCACCTATTCCACCCAAACAGAGTTTGGTCTTCTAGACTCTCATGACCAATGTATCCCTTTATGCATGATATGAATGATATGTTGCATACATGAGACACTCAACCAAACTAAGTCACATAAATCTATTTATGAATGTGTCTTCTTTTTTTAAGAAAAATTTAGATATGTTTTTGTGAATAAAAAATTCTAATTTGATTCATTAGAAAAAAGGAAAGAAAGAAAAAGAACCAGATCTGTTTTGGTATAGATAAAAAAAAATAAAAAATAAAAAAAAATAGTTTTGGTGAAGAAAAATCAAATCTGTTTTATTAAATAAAGCAAGGCTTTTTGCTTTAAAAAAAAAAATCAGATCTGTTTTGTAAGGTAAAAAAATAAATAAATAAAAAATCAGACCTGTTTTTATGTGAAATAAAATAAAAAATAATTTTTTAAAGGAGGACAACACTCATAAAGTAAACCTACACTAATTGCATTAAACAAAACAAACAAGACATCACTACTTATGAATCAAACAAACAAAACATTACTTCTTATGACTTTCTTTTTTTTATTTCAAAATCTATTATGTAAAGGAAGATACATATCTGTTTTTATGTTTTAAAAATCTCAAATCTTCATCTAAGGAAGATGCAGATCTATTTTTAGTCTTGAAAAAAGAAATTGTTAATGAGCAGATTTTGAAACTCAAAAAGGTAAATCATGATAACAAAAGCATTAAGAACATATTTCAACAAGAATATTAACAACACATGGCATGAACATTAGAAATTAAAACTAAAAGAATATTTATATCATGCATCATCAAAATAAAAGAAAACTTAAAAAAAAAAAAAAAAAAAAAAAAAAAAAAAAACACACACACACACACACACACACACACCTTGCATGGACGTACTCTTCTTATTGAGGGAATATTTTAGGGTTCAAAAAAATTTATTCAATTATCTTTGAAACCTAAAATACCTTGCTTACAAAAAATAAATTCTTAAGGCTAGAACCTCTAGAATGTCTTTAATGTAAGAGGGAAAACAATAAAAATGAGAGTCAGAAAGAGGGGAAATCAGAGAGTGTGAAAAAGTGTGCTTAATTTTGAGATGCAATCTCTATTTATAGACGTTGGGAGGCTCGAAAAAATAGTTAAATGATCAGAATACAAACTAGGACACATCCTTATCTCTAAAAAATTGAAAATGATGAGTTTTATCTCAACCTAAGTGCCCTCAGGCCGAGGCCCAAATTTGTGCCAATCGGCACTCCAAAAGTGCCGAATGGTGCCAGACCCACTTTTGAGTTCTAGTCCATTTTGGACTCCTTTTTTGAGATTTTTTGAGCCGAGACTTGCACCTAGACGCGTTTTTAATCCACTTTCTAAAAATTAAGCTCTTTTCTCAATAATTCAGATCTTTTCGGCAATGATTATCTTATAGCTAAATACTCCAAAAAGTCTTAATTATCCTCAATTTTATTGTTATCTGATTATCCCATTTATTCCTATGCAATCAAGCCTATTTTTAACACTCACTAACAACTAATCACAAAATTATTTAACTAATTTTAATTGTTTAGCCAATTAGAATTAATTTAAATTAATCATGTGTGGTTGATTCTACCTAAACACAATGCATGCTAACCGTGCAAACTTAATTATGCACTATCGTTCAATCCGACGGTCCAATTTGGAAATCGGGCATACCGTCACGAACATTAGAATCTCAAGATCATTTTTATGATATGCATTGAATGAATTAATGCATGTAATGCAATCATGAATTTTGGGTATTTGATTGGTCATTCTAGTCATCTTTCTTGACTAAATTATGAGTGCAAAATCGAGTGTCTACAATAATAAATTAAAACAATTAAAATTTTCAAAATTAAAACCATAAAAAGTTATTAAGTAGTAGCTTAAAAGTGGAAGATCTACAAGGAAAATCATAGCACCACATATATGTTACTTACCTCTTTTGCTATTACCCCAAAACATGGCCGAAACAACTTATTCTCTTGTAAGCCCTAGGCCAAAAAATTAGAGAACATGAAAATTTAAATGCTTAAAAAGCCCACTTCTTAAAGCACTAGCATTCGAGAATGTACAAAAAAGAAAAACATATTTTGTATCCCCAAACACTACTTTATCTATTTTACTAACTCACCCTACATCTCAGTTTTTATTTTTACATATAACCCAATAAAATAATATAAACAACCTAATAAAATAATAAAAAATATTTTTATCTCTCTCTTTCTTCCCACTATCTTTTTCTCTTCAGACACAACCATAAGATTTTTTTTTTTTTCTTTACAACCTATGAATAGTAAGGTTGCATATATGCAACCATACTATTCATAGGTTCTAAATTTTTTTAGGTATACAAACCTGGATGGAGTGGGTTTTTGCAGTTTTAGATTGTAAAATGGCAACTGGGAGGTGTTTACACCCCCCAATGCTAGTGCTCTTAAGATCATGTTGCTAACTCCTAGCGTACAATCCCTACCTATCAGAGCCAATTATTTTCCAAATTTGCCACTTTTTTAAGAGAGAATAATTTACCACATTTAAATCTTACTATAACCTTCATAAACCTTTTTTTAGGATCTACTAAAACTACTAAACTAATAATGTATCGTTACCAAGAGTCCTGTAGCTCAACTGATGTATATCTTTTAGTGTTTCCAATAAAGATATCCAAAGTTCAATTCCTCCTTTCTCGTTATAACTATCAAATAAATAAATAATGTTACTCTTCATTAATAGTTACATGAGGTATCTACACTTACGCACCCAATAAGCTTATCTAGTTAGCCATATTCTTGCATCTAATTAAACTCTAGTTTTGTTTTTAGAGAAAAAATTACCTCATCTAAATCTAGTTGGCCATATTTTTTTGAGAGATGCTATGTCCACAACATTTTTACAATATTTTCATAACAAATCATAAGTAGTTAGTTATTATTGGTTCAAATTTGAACCTAACATTAAAATTACTTTTTTGCCCTAACAATAACAACTAGTAACAACCTGCCACTTAAAATTTGTTGTAAAAATGTTGTGAAAATATTGTGGACATATCATTTCTCTATATTTTTTTTTCCTTCCTTTTGTAATAACTAATATGACAAAAACAATTTAACT
Organism: Quercus suber; assembly: GCF_002906115.3. Lineage (NCBI taxonomy): Eukaryota > Viridiplantae > Streptophyta > Magnoliopsida > Fagales > Fagaceae > Quercus > Quercus suber. The sequence goes on from NW_027069569.1 coordinate 796,035, forward strand.
TTGCAATTAAATCACATGGTCCACACATTTAATTTAATTTTTCAAAAAAAATAACAATAGGGAAATGTGGGATTTCACATTAATTTCACTTAAACACATTTTAAGATAAGATCTAGAAACCAAATTGCTTAATCAACCCATCTCGGACTTTGGATCGGAAGTCTATCCATAAATAAGCAACTCCACTTTTCAAGATTCGAGATCCAATGTGAGCAAGGAAGTTGTCTTTTAAATATTGGAAAATGAGTCCGATGTAGACACCCTATTTTGTGTCAATAAACTTAGAGAAATGATATGTCTATAACATTTTTACAACAAATCCTAAGTGGCAGGTTGTTACTAGTTGTTATTGTTGAGGCAAAAAAATAATCTTAGTGTTAGTTTTAAATTTGAACCAATAACAACTAACTACCTATGATTTGTTGTAAAAATGTTGTAGATCCAGCATCTTTCATAAACTTATGCCTTTAGTCTCAATGAGAAATAATCCCAACACGTTGAGAAGGCTTAACTAAAAAATAGTTCATCTAAAAAAAAAGGGCTTAACTAAAAAATAATATTTTTTTTACAAACATTAAAGCAATCTTGGTTGAAGCGTAACACCACTTCCTAGCAAAAACCCCTAATTTTTCAAATCCAATATTCTTTTATACTCATTGTGAGGATCCTAGTCATTTCCATTGTTTTTGGTCCTATATACAATTGAAGAATCAAAAAGTACATTGTTTTGGTCCTAAATACAATCTAAAATTAAAAAAAAAAAATACATTACTTTGGATTCTAGTTACAATATGGGGAAAAACAAATATTACATTGATAAGAAATGGTCTACGAGCTCAAGATCTAAATTTGGAGGCCACGTCATGAAAATGGGAAACGTGTTTGCAACCATTTCACCCAATTCAAAGATTGATGCTTGAAATTAATAGCCATATTATGCTATGAACTTATCCAATCATATTATCATGCTATGCATTGTGAGAAATTCAATATCCTCAACATGTGAATTTAAACACACACAAAAAAAAAAAAGTGAATTTAACATAAATTAAAATCTAGGCTTATATGCATGAACATGTTAATCAACCCGTATTGTTAAAAATTATGATTTCATACAATCAATGATGATGAGAATTAAATTAATTTTGGATCCTTACTGACATGCACGGCCTCTTGCAAATGATATGATGGTGGATCATCTAGCAAATATGAAATAAGTTGGTTGATCAACGTCCGATTGCAAAATGGAATGTGTATGCGTATATAATCTCATCATATTTCATTTCATCGTGTTTGAGTTTTATTCTAAGAAGCATGTTAATTATTCAACCCATGTCATCAATGCGAAGCATGTTATGTGTAATTAATTAAAAAATTATAATAATAATTGTAGGGTTAGGATTTGTGGCCCAACCCCAAAAACAATAAATTTGTAGAGCGTGGGTGATAGAGCTAGGTTAACTATGGAGCTAACAACGGTTGATCACAGCATACAAGTATAAACTAGCATCAAAATACACGTAAAGACCAAGTAAGTTCAAGTCCGAAGAGACTTATGATAGATTGGATACGGGTTACAATTTTTTTTGTTACAATTTGACCCCCTTCTCATTAGGAACCCTTCTTCTTTATATATCTTCCTCCACTACCATCCCCATCGTCCACTTGTTCTTCATCCAGCTCCCTACTTGAGTGCATGTCATGTCATGTATCTCCCTTAACTTTTGTGAATGACGGTAGCTCAAGTTGTACTGTTCAAAGGTCTTCTCCACATAAATGCAGCCAGAAAAGTTGCTGCAGTGCATTTAATACGGTGGTGGCAGCTTTTCCTTTTAGATATTTCTCCGTTCCTCTTATCTCCAAGCGTGTCTAAAGTTTATCCAAATTGCTGAAGTCATTAGTAACTCATTTAAACCCCTCAGATATTTACATGACCCCAAAATCCTTTCATCCGAGGATAGTCATCTCTTCGGAACACTGATACTCTCTTCGGACGGAGTTTCTTCGTCCCCATGTATCCTTCTTACACGCGAAATAAACCTCGACAATTTTATCCTCCTCGGACATACACTAATCTTTACCTTAGGCTTTAGGCCCATTACGTATGCCTGGGCTTTACCCCCCCACAATAGCCCCTCAAAATTTTAATTTTTCCTTCACCTCCGAAGAGAAAAAATGAGATTTTGATTTACTACAAAATAAAAATCAGGAATGCACAAATATCTTAATTCACACGTGTAGTAGCATGGATTTGCGCGCTTCATAATTGCTGCTGTTGTTTTAAGGTTTCCAAAGCGCCATTAATTACTCCAGGTGGCATTTTGTCTTTGCCATCTAACAGTGGGCTACTGGTCCAACGGACGCGATCCTTCCTCGAAATTTGGGCGGGATAACTCCTTCTCCCTCGTTTGTCTCCATATAAAGCCCTAGAGGAGGTTTTTTCTCCCTTACTTTACATATTTTCAGACTTTCCAGTGAACAGAGGCATTCAAATCGACCAAACTCTACGATCATCAAATCCAAAATTTCCAAGCATCTCCACAAGCTCAGATATCATTTTCGATCCGGTTCGTGTAAGTCCTCATATATTCGTCTTTATTCCTCTCTTCAGACACTCTTTTTGTCCTTCGAGTAGTCACCCCCTAGTCACCACGTTTAGAGTTCCTCCTATCTCGTTTGTTTAGGATGGGTAAGTATCAGTATCTGGTGGACAGTCCCGCTCAGATGGAGAAGTTTAGAGCCACATACCGCATTCCTGAAGACGTGGGTTTGAGATATAGCCCCCCAGAAAAAGTTCTAACAGATCGGAAAGAGGGTGAAGTAATAATCCCCATCATCGCCTTCCTGGAAGGAGGAATGACGATTCCTATGGGCTTTATCACCACTAACTACTTTCTAAACCATAGGCTTAGCCCCGAGCAGTGTGCACCAAACGTTTTTAGGATATTAGGGGTCGTTGATGATCTGAACCGCCATCTGGGCTTGGGGCTCACCTGGCTAGACGTGGAGCATATGTACAAGTGCCATAGCTAGAAAGGAGCGAGATATTATTTGAAATCCCGATCCGACGCTGTTAGGCTCGTTTCCTGCCTTCCCAAGTCTAACAAGGGAATGAAAGACAATTATTTGATCGTCTCGGGTGCGTTTCACTGCCCAACCACGCTAGGAGAACTAGGTGGGGGCATCTTAGATTTAGGCTTGCTAACATTAGATTTAGGATTGACTTTCATTGCAACTTAGTCTTCTCGGTCTTATTGTTGCCAACTTTCTGATCGAGTTTTCCTGTAATGTTGACAGATAAAAGAAACGTTACTCCTCGGCTGAGCCTTACCAACACTGTTGCGCTCAACTATTTGTTGCGATTGAAGATTTTTGTAAGTGAAGATGGGCAACTCTGATCGGTCCCCCTTATTCTCGGTTACAACTCCAAACCATCCGATTTGCAGCCGGTCGGGAACACGATAAGGCAAGGAGACTATCGCCTCAACCGAATCGACGTTGGTCTGAAGGACTTTTTGGCCCCATTTGATCTCCCTCCAGTGCCACATCCAAACCCTCAGGGTGTACCACTACTCATCCAGCTAGTTCAGCAAGTCCCCCTTGAACCGGTGGTGGTAGGCGAAAGGATTGGCTCTTCGACCTCCTCAGTAGAAGAGCAGATAGATAAATTTAGATTCAAGGGAGAAGCTTCAGGAGGGGTTCAGGTGATACCATCCTCAGAGTCCAAGGAGGATATTGATAGGCAATCCAGTGTCCATCCTCCAATTCTGATAACTACTCTTCTAGAGGACTTCTCGGAAGAAGAAGAAATGTCGAATTTAAAGGCTTTAATGAGGAACAGGGGTAAGAAGGCCGAGCCGAAAGGCATTAAGACTTCCCAACCCGTGGTGAGTCTGCCTCCACCTTTTCCTCAGGTTCCTGACCTTGGCTTAAAGCCCATACCGGACCTGAAGAAGAAAAGGCCCCTCAAGACTGAGGAGAGGGAGGTGGTGGTGCCACCGAAGACAACCAAGCAACAGAAGGTGGCGAGAGACCATCGGAGCAAAAGGGCCTCATCCACAGAGAGCCAGGATGAGCCTCCTGTTGCTGATGTGCGCCAAATGCTACGCACATGGTCTCCCAAGTTTGAGCTGGATGGTGCTCCTATTTCTTGGGAGACCTCCCTCAGAAATTACAATGGGGGAAGANTTATTGTTCTCTTCTTCCTGTTTTTCTTTTATGTAAGCGATTGTAAACTATCCTCTTTTGATCAATGAAACATTTTCTCTTCTACTTTTGGTGTCTTTATTGCATATCATATGACTTACTTTTGCTACAAATAACTGTACTTTGTAATTATGGTAATGTAAGTAAACATAATCACCATATCATGCTAATAATGCACATAACTAAGATTGGCATTGAAAAGAACAGTTTGTATAAGAACTACTACTAAATACTGAATACGACAAGTATTATAAAAGCTTCAAAGATCTTTTTGAACATGCACAAAGAAGGCTAACATAAGTTAGAGTTAATTTAAATACATTCAAGGATGTCAGACAAGACTCATTCCAGAGTTAAACCTCAATAATAATAACAACACAATGGTGTTGATTAACCTATACTATCTGATCCAAGGATTGCAGGCATGTGAAGGAGTGTTAACTAATCGAAATCATCTGGTCCGAAGACTGCAGGCATGATTGGATTTTAGTTTAAACACTTAGAGAATCAATAAGGATTGTTAACTAACCTAAATCATCTGGTTCGAAGACTACAGGCATGATTAGATTTAAGTTTAAACACTTAGAAAACCGATAAGGAGTGTTAACTAACCCAAATCATCTAGTCCGAGGACTATAGGCATGATTGGATTTAAGTTTAAACACTTAGAGAACCGATAAGGAGTGTTAACTAACCCAAATCATCTGGTCTGAGGACTACAGGCATGATTGGATTTAAATTTAAACACTTAGAGAATCGATAAGGAGTGTTAACTAACCCAAATCATCTGGTCCAAGAACTACAAGTTATGATTGGATTTAAGTTTAAACACTTAAAGAACCGATAAGGAGTGTTAACTAAACCAAATCATCTGGTCCGAGGACTACAGGCATGATTGGATTTAAGTTTAAACACTTAGAGAACCGATAAGGAGTGTTAACTAACCCAAATCATCTGGTCCGAGGACTACAGGCATGATTTGATTTAAGTTTAAACACTCAGAGAACCAATAAGGAGTACAAATTGTCATAGTGGCTAAAGAGAAGATTCAATTAATAATAGTACCTTTTGAGGTTATTTACATTCAAAGGGTGCGGTATTACATGACTATCTAAGTCCTCCAGGAAATATGCCCCAATGCCAGCCCCTAAAGTAATACAATATGGCCCTTCCCAATTGGGTCCTAGCTTCCCCCCTGTTGGGTTTTTCGTAATGCCCACAACTTTCCTAAGTACCAAATCACCAGGTTCTAGGGGCCTTAACTTTACGTTGGCATTATAGCCTTGCCTGAACTTTTGTTGATAATGCGCCAATCGAACCATTGCATTTTCTCTCCTTTCTTCAATCAAATCCAAACTCCTTTCTAGAAGTTCATCATTGCTGGTCGGACTGAATAAATTGGTTTTCAGAGTTTTAAATCCAATTTCCAGAGGGATGACAGCTTCAGCCCTATAAGTCATCGAGAAAGGGGTTTCTCCAGTAGATCTGCGAGGCGTAGTTCTGTAAGCCCAAAGTACGTGTGGCAACTCTTCCACCCACTTGCCCTTCACATCATCTAATCTCTTCTTCAATCCATTAACTATGACTTTGTTAACTGCTTCTGCTTGTCCGTTCCCCTGGGGATAGGCAGGGGTGGAGTATCTGTTCTTGATTCCCAATTCATTACAATAATTCTGAAATGCTTTACTGTCAAACTATAGGCCATTGTCCGAGATGAGAATATGAGGAACTCAGAAACGAGTAACAATATTCTTCCATACAAATCTTTGCACATCTACGTCTCAAATGTTGGCCAGAGGTTCAGCTTCAACCCATTTGGTGAAATAGTTTGTGCTGACCAGAAGATACTTCTTGTTTCCTACGGCCTTTGGGAATGGACCCACTATATCTAAGCCCCATTGAGCGAACAGCCATGGACTAGATAGTAGGTTGAGGACTCCACCTGGTTGATGTATGTTTGGCGCAAATCGTTGACATTGATCGCACTTCTTAACATACTCATGGGCCTCTTTTTGCATATTTGGCCATCAATAACCTTGAGTAATGGCTCGGTGAGCTAAAGATCTACCTCCGGTGTGACTCCTACAAATTCCTTTATGCAACTCCTCTAGTAACAACTCAGCCGCTTCAGGATGAATACATAACAGGTACGGTCCTGAATAGGATCGTTTGTATAATTTTTGGTCTTCGGACAGCCAGAATCTGGTCACCTTCCTCCGAATTTTGTCGGATTCCCCCTTTTCTTCAGACAGAATGTCTTCTTTCAAGAATTTGACTATAGGGTCCATCCAGTAGAGCCCGGTTCTGATTTGGTGAACTTGGACTGCATCTCTTCCTACCTCAGTAGGCCCATGCAAGTCCTCGACGAGGATAACTCTGAACAAATTTTGTGCCGAAGAGGTAGCGAGTGTGGCCAAAGAATCAGCATGTGCGTTCCCACCTCTGGGAATATGTAGCAAGCTGAAAAATTCGAATTCCGACTGCAGACGTTTAACTCGACTCAAGTATCCCTGCATCCTTTCATCCTTTGCTTCAAACTCCCCCTGTACTTGACCCACAACTAACCTTGAGTCCGAGAACAACTCCACTGCCTTTCCTCTCATTCTTTACACCATAGATATTCCCATCAATAGGGCTTCGTACTCCGCCTCATTATTTGTTGCCAAGAAATCCAACCTTAACGATTTTTCAATGATGATTCTCTCTGGAGATATCAATACTAGCCCCACTCCAGAACCTTTCTGGTTCGCTGCACCATCCACATACACTTCCCAGCGAGTATGGCCTTGTTGAGAAATCATGCCAACCGATTTTCCATCCATGTCCTTCTCTACCGTTATTTCTTCTAAACTAGGTTTCGTGAACTCGGCCACCAAATCTGCAAGGATCTGCCCTTTGACTGAAGTGCGAGGCATGTACTTGATATCGAAAGCCCTCAGGATAGTGCCCCACTTGGCTATTCTCCTTGTGTAGTCGGCACTTCGAAGTACGGATTTAAGCGGGAGTTGTGTGAGCACGACGACCGTATGTGCTTGAAAGTCATGGGGCAATTTTCGTGTTCTAAGTACTACTGCCAAAATAGCTTTCTCCAGTGGCAAGTACCTAATCTCGGCCTCATGTAAAGATTTACTCACATAGTAAACTGGCCTTTGCACACCTTGATCCACACGTATCAATACTAGACTTACAGCATAGGGAACCACAGCAATATAGGCAAACAGGACCCCATCTGGTTCAGGGCTAGACATAATCGGTGGCCGAGCCAAGTAGTCTTTAAGTTGTTGAAAAGCCGAGGCACATTCTTCAATCCATTCAAACCCTTTCCACTTGTTGATCAGTGAGAAGAAAGGTTTACACCTATCCACGGACCTAGAGACGATCGGTTCAGGGCAACCATCATCCCTGTCAACTTTTGAACCTCTTTCGGATTTCGAGGAGGTTGTAGATTTTGAATAGCCTTTATTTGATTGGGGTTAACCTCAATTCCCCTGTGTGTCACCATGTAACTCAAAAATTTGTCTGACCCTACACCAAATGAGCATTTGGAAGCATTCAGGCGCAACTTGTTTCTTTTTAGGATTTCAAAAGTGTTGTCAAGGTCCTTCATATGCTCAGAAATGACTTTGCTTTTTACCACCATGTCATCTATATAGACCTCAATACTTTTGCCTAACTGTGATTCAAACATCCTTGTCATCATTCACTGGTAAATAGAGCCTGCATTTTTCAGACCGAATGGCATCACTTTATAATGGTAATTACCAGTAGGGGTAACAAAAGCGGTCTTCTCTTGGTCATCTGGGGCTAATGGTATTTAATGGTAACCTTATAAAGCATCCAAGAAATTCATTCGAGGATGGTCGACAGTAGCATCTACTAGCTGATCAATTTTCGACATGGGGAAAAGATCCTTATGACAAGCCTTATTTAAGTCAATGAAGTCTACACAAACTCACCACTTCCCGCTCTTCTTCTTCACCATCACAGTATTTGCTAACCACTCGGGGTAAAATACTTCTTTAATAGCTCCAGCCTGTTTGAGCTTCGTTACTTCTTCTTTGACTGCATCTGCATGTTTTTTAAATGGCCACCGAGGAGGCTGCTTCTTGGGGACAATCAATGGGTTGACCCTCAGATGATGGCAAATGAACTCTAGATCTACTCCTGGGGCTTCGTAAGCACTCCAAGCAAATACGTCAATATTTCTTTTAAGGAAATCAATTAGCTCTTATCTTTCTGGTTGAGGCATCTAAGATCCGACTTGAAAGAACCTTTCAGGATTGTCCCTAATTAAAACTTTTACCAAATCCTTGCATCTAACGCCTTCATCAAGATCTTCGACGGATGACACCTGACTTTTTAACTGCTATAAGTCTCCCTCAGCCCTGACTGAGGACTTAGTTTCGGGCTTGTGTTGGATGGCAGTCACCAAGCATTGTCTAACTAATGATTGATCTCCATGGATTTTACAAACCTGCCCTTCGGATGGATATTTAACTTTTTGATGTAGAGTCGAGGAAACAGCCCCTAGCGTATGTAGCCAAGGTTTGGCTACAATTGCCGTATAAGGGAAATAAACATTTATGACAATGAAGTCTACTTCCACTACTTCCAAGCTAGTTTGTACAAGCAGCCGTATTTGGCCCTTCGGGGTGACAATTCTTCCCTCGAAACTAACCAAGGGAGAACAGTATGATGTTAAGTCATCAGGTTTGAGGTTCAACCCCTTGTAGAGGTCAGACTACATTATCTCCACCGCACTACCCTGGTCTACCATTACCCTCTTCACATCATATTCTCCAATTCTGAAGGTGACTACCAAAGCGTCATCATGAGGTTGAATGGTTCCAACCTTATCTTCGTCTGAAAAGCCTAAAACTGGCTGGACAACCGATCTAATGCTCCTCAAATCTCGACCAAAGTCCCCTTCCGGTAATTGAGCTACTGACTTAACCTTGGACGGCCAAGACCCTGTTCTTCCTGGTGCTGCGAAAATGACGTTAATAGTTCCTAATGAAGGTCTCACAGAATCAATCCTTTCAGGCTCGGAATTCATCTGACCTCCTTGGCCATTAGAGTGATGCAAGAGATGCCTCAACCTGCCTTCGCGGACCAGTTGGTCCAAATGATCCCACAAACTTCTGCAGTCTTCAGTGGTATGCCCATGGTCTTGGTGGTATTGGCAATAGAGATTGTGATTGCACCTCTCAGGATTTCCCACCATCTTACTTGGCCACCTAAAGAATGGTTCATTCTTGATCTTTTCCAAAACTTGGTGGACTGGCTCCTTGAACACTGTATTGACTACTTGAGCATTTGTTGATCCCGACTGCCTAGCGAAATCTCTCCGTGGCTTGTTGTTGTTGTAACGATCTGACCTAAAATCCTTCCTCTCCTGGGGGATAACCTTGTCCTTACCCTTCCCTTGTTACTGATCCTCTTCAACCTTTTTGTACTTTTTAATACGGTCCATGAGTTGACGCATGTTAGTAACAGGTTTACCGGACAAGAACGTCCTTAAACTGTGGTCAATAGGGAGGCCAAGCTTGAACGTGTCAAGGGCCATTGCAACAAAGTTGCCCTCTATATCATTAAACATCTCCCAATACCTATCTGAGTACACCTTCAGGGTCTCACCCTCACGCATGCTCAAGGATAGCAGAGAAGACAAGGGCCTGGCCACTCTTTGGCATGTGACAAAACGTAAACCAAAAGCTTTAGTGAGCTCTTAGTAGGAATTGATGGAATCTGCTTTCAGGCTGTCGAACCACCTCATAGCAACCGGTCCAAGACTAGAGGGGTAGACCTTACACATCAGAACTTCATCTCTAGAATAGACAGCCATCATTTGATTAAAGTGGCTCACATGCTCCACAAGACCCGTTTTACCATTACAAATGGTAAAGGTTGACTGGTTAAAATGCCGAGGAAGTCTCGCTCCTTCGATCCTGTGCATGAAGGGTGACCTAGAGATTTGATTCAGAGCCTTACTCATAGCATCGTTTCCTACCCCTCCACGTGATGGGCTCCGAAGTTGCTTTTTGTGACAGTGCTCCTCTTCGTATGAGAAGGATTCACTGATTGGTGTTCGAGACCTCTGCTCGTAAGTGACATCTTGCTCTTCATCCCAATCCTCATCAAAATGCGAAGAAATACGTTTTCTTTTTGCATGGCGCAACTCCTTCCTTAACCTCTCAATTTCCATGTTCTTCTCTGCATGAGACACGTGACTTCCTCCATGCAGTTGACTTCGCTCAGGGTGCATAGTATGCATACTGCCTCCACGATCTTGTCTCTGCTCCAAATTGAGAAAAGGGTTTATGTGTTGGGACACCCCGGATTCTGCTGGTTGTTGCCCTGGTTCAGCCATTATCGACTGCTGTTGCTTCCACTTATACTCAAGCTTTTCCCACAGACGGCGCCAATTGTAGGGTTAGGATTTGTGGCCCAAGCCCAAAAATAATAAATTTGTAGAGTGTGGGTGATAAAGCTAGGTTAACTATGGAGCTAACAACGGTTGATCACAGCATACAAGTATAAAACAGCATAAAAGTACACGTAAAGACCAAGTAAGTTCAAGTCCGAAGAGACTTATGATAGATTGGATACAGGTTACAATTCTTTTTGTTACAGTTCGACCCCCTTCTCATTAGGAACCCTTCTTCTTTATATATCTTCCTCCACTACCATCCCCATCATCCACTTGTTTTTCATTCAGCTCCCTACTTGAGTGCATGTTATGTCATGTCATGGATCTCCCTTAACTTTTGTGAATGACGGTAGCTCAAGTTGTACTGTTCAGAGGTCTTCTCCACATAAATGCGGCCAGAAAAGTTGCTACAGTGCATTTAATACGGTGGTGGTAGTCCTTTTAGATATTTCTCCGTTCCTCTTATCTCCAGGCGTGTCTAAAGTTTATTCAAATTGCTAAAGTCACTAGTAACTCATTTGAACCCCCCAGATATTTACATGACCCCAAAATCCTTTCATCCAAGGATAGTCATCTCTTCGGAATACTGATACTTTCTTCGGACGGAGTTTCTTCGTCCCCATGTATCCTTCTTCCACGCGATATAAACCTCGACAATTTTATCCTCCTCGGACATACACTAATCTTTACCTTGGGCTTTAGGCCCATTACGTATGGCTGGGCTTTACCCCCCACAATAATAATAAAGAGTTTAGAGATATACATGCTTGCACTACCTCTTGCAAAAGACTTGGTGACAGATTACCTTTGGTTTCTCTCAGTGCCTTTCTCTCCTTTGGATAACTGTTCCCTTGCTTGGATGAAAGGGAGTTCCGCCTTGACTGTCTTTGATTGTTGGTTAGATGAATGTGACCGCATGCTCTTTTAGATTTTGATGATTGGAATTCTCTGAGAACTAAATTGTGTTTCTTAATTATTTGTGGTGATTCATGATATGTGATTTTTATATGGTGGAAAAGAAAGAATTGTGTGAAGTGTAAAAATGGTCTCTCTCTCTCTCTCTCTCTCTCTCAATGTTTAACTTTCCATTCCCTTGAATCCCCCTTTCTCAGTTGATTAAAGTTAGGTCGTTTAAATAAGTGTGCAAATAAAAAAACATAGGCCAAAAAACATAGACCGCATACTCTTTCGAAGTGTTGTTTGGCACTCTACCCTTTGGGGATCAAAGTGTTCAATCTTTATCTTGTTTTAAATTTATATTATTTTCTAATAAAATTTTGGGAAAAACACGAGTTTTGATATAATTTTTAGCTACTTTTTAGTCATATAATGCTACGGATTATATAGGATTTTTAAAGTTTAGCTAACCAATTAGTTTTTAAAGATAATAATCAATTAATAATCCTAAAACCCCAATTATCTGTTGGAATTATCTTGCAATTCTTATGCTAAAAGTTGAGTCAATGAGATTTTGACTTGTAATTAATTAAAGTTAATTAGTTTAAGAATCAATCATAATTAAATAGTCATAATCCCATGCATTTACCCTAAATTCCAAGAATTCATGTGGATTGATCTTTTAATCCAGGAATCTGATTTTAGCATTAAAGATGTCATTTTGAACTCTAATGTGATTTAAAATTAATTGCTTGCTTATCTAATGACTTAAACGACATTTTTATTCTTTCCTTGTTGGAACTACCATTTTACCATTAGTTTGTGAACTGACCCCAATTATAAAATGGGGTGTCTACAGTTCGACATAATGGCGGCACTTCCAATTGGTGGTTGGTGGTTGAAATAGAGATAGAGGGAGACAAATTTTGGCAAAGTAGGTTGAAAGGGAAAAAAGGAGGGGAGAAAAATGTACTTACATGAATCTCATCTTTTAAAGATATCAGATTGATGTGGACCATATTTTTTTAAATTAGCCACATCAATTTACCTTGATTAGCATGATGCGTTGATGTCTTGTCTCTTGAAAAGGCGAGGTACAAAAAAATGCTACTTCTCCAAATAACTTTCAAAAAGTGCTATTTCACCAAATTATTTTAAAACATGTATTTATAAGAGGGAGGAAGCCTTACATCCAAACCATACAACATTCTCTTTTTTAAGACATTATATCCTACAAACTTTAAACCACCCCTTTAGGCTTCATTTGAGAGTTCACAAGAAAATGAAATAAAATGATCATAAGGAAGTAGAAAGGAATTAAATGGAATGGAATGTATTTAAGTAAGGAAAATGAATGAAAAAAAATGGAATGGAATGGAATGGAATTAAGTAAGCTTGATTAGATATTTTAAAATAAAGGAATGAAAATGAATTAAAATGAATGGAATATAAGTAATTTTGTTTTGGAGTAACATGGAGGGAATGGAATAAAATTATTTTATTACAATATTACTATTAGACCCCTATTTTAAAATAAATTGTTGAATATATAGGGGTATTTTGGGAGTTTTAGTAAAAAAATTATTAAATCTAATTTCATACCTTTCCATTTCTCCCAATTTCGGGATGAGTGAAAATTTAACGTTTTAAGAGAATAGAGAGGAATGAGTATTCTCTCCTATCCATTCTATTCTTTCTTACTTAAACTCTCAAACAATGGAATAGACTTTTTATTCTCTCCATTAAAACTTCCAAACAGGGGAATGAAAGAATATTCTAAAGTTATTCTTTTCATTCATTTTCATTTCACTACATTTCCTCCTCCCAAACGAGACCTTATTTAAGAACAAATAAATAAATAACAAGTTCACAAATTTTTTTTTTGGGGTCCAATTTTTTTTATTATAAAAAATATACACTTTTTTCCATAAGCACAACCATCACTTAACATCGTTTAATATATTCATCTACTCTTTTACAACCAAGACAAGGCATTGGAAGGAAGTAGAAAACTTAAAAAAAAAAAAAAAATAGGGGGCTTTCAAACTGTGCTTAGTGTTTTTATTTATGTTCTTGTTCGGGAGCAAATCAGATATTTTTGAGAAGTCTAGGTAGTAGCTAGTTACCCTAGACCTCACAAGTAGTTTTTGTATTTATTATGAGAAATTCTTATTTTACATTATATGATACAATATAATTTATATTATAGACACATAAAAAGTGATAAATATTAAGCACATTTGCAAATAGAGATAAATATTGTACATTTTTTTGTAAATATATACGATATTTGCAACCTTTTGTATGTTTTACGGTCTAAATTTATATTGCAAATACAATAGAAGCATATAGTGGACCTTTAATTTTTTTTTTTTTTTTTTTTTTTGAGGTAAGAGGACCTAATTAGTAATTAGTACGGAGTACAATGTAAACATACAAAAAGACCTTCAATTATTTAATTTCTTTGATTCTAAAATAAACACACACAAAAAAAAAAAAAAAAAAAAACCCCACTTTCATCTCTTCTTTTTCATAACTGGAAAAACTGCATAGAAAGAAACCTGACATATGCTGATTACACCCCAAGAGGGGAAAAATACATCACAGTTCACAAGTAGCTTTCAGGCTCTCTCCTATTTTTCCTTTTTCGTGCGCCAACTGTTTCTCTCTCTCTCTCTCTCTGAAGTCCGTGGGGAAGATACTGTACCATCTCATCGTAGCCAATCTGTGTCCATTGCAAGAAAGCTAAGCATTTCCACAAAGAGGTACTCTCACTCTTACTCTCACACTCACAAGCATTCAATTTTCACATAATCCCCATAAAACATTTCTTGGGTTTTGCTTAAAATTTTATATAGCCTTTATTTTGCTCAATCTTTTCATAAATGAATACCCTTTTGTTCATAGAGAAATAAATACCTTTCTTTTTACAATCAGGCATTATTATGTGTAATGAGGCAGCTCAGTCTCTATTTTTTTTTTAATTATTGATTTTTTTTTGGGTTTAATTTTAAGTCTTGGTTGGTGTGAATGTTGGAAAGATGGGTTGTCGATTTTAGCAAATATACCTTGTTCCCTCAAATGGGTTTTCTTGATTTTTTGTGTTCTGAGTTTGGTTTAGGGTTTTAGATTTTTGGGTATTGCTTTGTTTGGATCCAACGAAATTGCTGATGTTGCTTTGAGGATCTAAATTTTTCCAAAATTTTGGGATGCAGTTAGACATGTCAGCTTATGAACTCACAAATTGTCTGGCTCTCAGTTTTGTGATTTTCTTTGAGTTGATCTTTACCTTGGGGTTTATGTGAGAATGTGGAGATTTATGTATTAAAGCCTGGTTCTTTGTCCTTTATAAAGAATGTGTTTTGTGTTTGTAGCACTTGCTTGCTGTGATGTTAATATCTATAGCCTTTTGTTTCTAGCTTTGTGAATGTGAATTTTTTTCCTGACTGTTATTTTAGTTTAGTCACTCCCGATGCCAGTTCCTATAGTAGGGGTGTAAGTGCTTGTAATCTTTTTAAAATCCTATCGCGTTCACCCTTAACCCACCCATCAACACTCTGTGGCAAAGAGAATAAATGCTAGAAGCCATCTTATTTATGACTGGTTTTTATCTTTGTTGGATCACATTGTGGAGCTTCTTTTAATGAATAATAGAAATTTTATTAAGGGTCAATTACATTGACATCTCTGAGGAATGGCAAAATTAGACTTGTTATAACCATTTTTCAAGAAATGATGCTCTCAAATGGTCAAAGTAATTGACACTCTACCCTCATTTTTGAATTATTTTGGGTTGGAGTATCATTTCTTAAGATTTGGGTATAGCGGTCTAATTTAGTTATACCTCAGGTTGCTCATTGTAATTTACCCTTTTATTAAAGACAAAGCTTAGTACATGCGAAGTATACAAGAGCAACTCAAGAAAAAACTAAGACCTAAAATTATGATGATTTAAAAATTTTCGGCAAAGAGGAATTTCCCCCAACCAATCAGACAAAGATCTGAGAAATAAGAGTTTCAATTGAAGCAAGGAGATCTCCATTCTGAAAAACATCTACAAAGGAATCACATGCCACACATTTAAACTTTGAAGTCTCTCAAAACTGTCTCTCCAACAAAAAGCTCATTAATCAATTTAGGCATTACCTAATAAACTCCCAATAGCGTAAAGCTCCAAGCTATATCACAGTGTAGAAAAAGTTCAACTAACCAACTCTCCAGCACCAATCAACAATGATTATATTACGCTTTCTTAGATTGTCCATTATTAGGATTTTACCCTGAGTGACCTTTATCAGAACTTTTGCCTTCCATATTGCTTGTCATGGGAAGTCCACAACACATCCCCTTGTAAAGTCTGATTGCCAGACCTCACATCAAACTTTTTATTCTTAGATATTACCACCCAACCCATCCTATTCATTCCATTCCCATTTCTATGATCCACAAAAAGTGAAAAGAATTCTCAACAGATTCAAGCTCCTAATCATGCAATTCCTGAGAGAAAGTGGGACACACTCTGTCCATGTAATTTGCTATAGCAATGTCTTTATTCACTGCAATGGCAAACAAAGTAGGTAAAAGAACTCTTAAGAGGCAAATCACTACACCATAAAATCATGCCAAAAACGAATGCAACTACCATCCCCCACTAAATATCTAATTTACTTCAAGAACCTCTCCCAACCATGCCTAATATTCTTCCATAAACTCACAGCATGAGCACCACTAACCTCCGCAAAATGCCTATGACCCCCACATCTCTTTGTACTCAGCCCCTATGACCCTCCTACATAGACATAGCTTTGTATTATTCTGGCTACCTCATTTTTATTTTCCCATGGAGTAGTCTTTTTTATTGATATCTTATTTTACCTATCAAAAAATAATAATAATTTGGGTAAAAGTGCCAAGCTTTCCTCTTCTTTACTCACCATTCTCTTATCCCATATCAAGAACACACCCCTTGCCTGACCCAAAGAAACCCAATCAATCTTCTTTTTTATCAACTCAATGGGTCTCCATTGCTGCAGCCTGCAGCATATTCTTAACCACTGCTCTTTTCCTAGTATCATTAGTCTCCCTAACATTGGATAATATTCAAAGTTTCATTTTGTAACTAATCGATACCCTGTGACTTTTGCCTCCTCCCTACCATCATAATTGGTAGAAAAAGATAATCTCCAATTCTCAATTACCCTTTACTGTGTTTTTGTCCCTTTCTTCTTATTACTAGAGGAGCCATCATTCTCTTGCCATCCTTTTTCAATAGCAGCTAATCCTCATAGGAGATGCCTAAAAACTCACTCAATCCTTGATACGCTTCATGACTCACTTTGAAACATCATCATTAACCATTTTCTCCTTTGAAATAACAACTGCATGGGGATCAATAAATTGCCACTGGAGTACAGGTGATCGGGCTCAGTCAATTATCATCACCATTCATGGAAGGAAGCAATTTCACTTCCAAATCTGTTCTCGAGAATATCTGTAATGGTGACCACAAAATCTTTCTGTTAATATCAATTTTTTTTAAAGAAAATCTTGAAGGTGTAAAGACATCTCGTTGGTTCTTGCAAGTCTATTGATTTGTTTAGGTGCTAACAGAACATTGGTGATTATGTCATTAATATCATTTAATCGTATCACAGCAATAATGTGATTAAAAGTAAGGCCTGTTTGTCTCGCTCATCTGTTGGGACCTAGATATTCCATGGTTTGTTGTTTTTCAATTTTTAGTGGTTTTACTTTTAAGAGATGTGGGAGATAATTTTGAGTATTCTTGTTCTGGCATTTCAACAGATGGCCTTGCAAACTGCAAATCCTCCTACTACCCCCAGTGCCAAGTGGTTGGAAATGCTTTTGTTGAGCAGTACTACCATATTCTTCACCACTCACCAGAATTGGTCTATAGATTCTATCAAGATTCAAGTGTGCTAAGCCGGCCTGATTCTAATGGTGTGATGAGCTCAGTGACAACCATGCAAGTACGTTTCTTGATTCATTACTAATTGGGTTTGTATAACTTTTTCAGTGAATTATCCGAAAGATAAATATTGGAATCAGTTATTGTCAATTGAATAGAAGAGCCATTGTTCATAGTTCTTTATGTTGTTATAACTGTTTAGGTTAGATGACAAGGTCATTCTATGGCATAGAAATTGATCAAGTATTCAGAAGTTATCATCATTTGCACAATATGATACACCAGGACTTGTTTTCCTATTTAATGTGACCTTTTGTTGGCTTAAAAAAAAAATACTTGATGTATGCTGCTTTAAAATGCTCATACTGCATGATTCTGCCAATCAAAAAGGCTAAGTGCTCTGTTTATTATAGCATCTAGGCAGCTAGCTTATATCAGATTCTAACTAATGCCTTTGGTTAGAATAACTTGTTGCAAGTTAAACAAATTCATCATAAGGATAATTTGAAGTTAGAGAAAATAAATTTTATATTTAAATATAATTGTTAAATTACCGATTCTCCCAAAAGTTTAAGCTGTTAGGAAATGATAAATTTATAATTTAACATGATATCAGAGTAGGAAATATTGAGTTAGATTCCTGTCTCTACTTTACCTCCCATTTAAAATGTTAAAACCCCACATGTTGAGCCCTATTTATTAAGAGGGAGTTTAAGCAACACAGGAAGGGGAGTGTTAAAATTGTGGTTAAATGATTAAATTTATTTCCTAATAGTTTAAGCTTTGGGAGAATCAGTAATTTAACAATAACATTTGACATTCTATTTGTGAAACCAAAGTTGATAATTTGTACCAGAGATCATTTAAGTGGACTAGTGTACCGTTTCGGGATTGTGTGTGTGGTATTTATACTGTTTAGTGGTCAGTACAGTAAATATTGATTGGTACAGTATGGTGTTGACAATTTTATGTGGAACTTATATATATATATATATATATGCAGATGTAAAATGGACTATTAAAGTAATTTACTAATATTCCAATCTTGAAATAAAATTTCACCAGTAAATAGAGGGTAACAATTTACTAGTTTCATTTTTAACCATTCCATGACAAAAACAACATTCAATGTGCTGGTAAATTTTGACTTGGTTGCACCTTGTATTTTAGCAACTCTCTCTAGTAATATTTAAAACCTAGTCTTAAAGAAATATTTGTTAACTTGATTGGCCGTAAACCATTCTGTGGGATCTTTAACAACTATCAGCCAATTGAAACTGGTAAAGGGCATCACCTGGTGTTAACCTGTAAAGGTGCAAGGTGCAGCCTGGTGGTTGGAGGCTTGGGATGAGATTTAGACCCAGATATCCTGGGTTCAATCCCCACTAGGAGTTCTCCTAGATTACCTAATACACGGTTTTGGCGTTGTGGTCATGTATCCCTACCTTGGTGAGCCACGTCATAATAAAAAAGGGCATCACCTGGTGTAAAGACAATAACAAAGATATAACAGGTTATTATTTTCTTTAGATGCTTAACCCACCCCCCCCCCCCCCCCCCAGCGGAAAAAAAGAAAAGTAAGGGTGATAATTGGGAAAATGACATAGCAAGTTATTATTTTCTTTAGAGCCTGCAATTTTGCTGCACTTTGTATCATAGCTACTCTCCCTGGTGCAATCACCAGATACTAACTGGGCCCAGTTGAGATTATTATACATTATAAAATTTATAGGATTTAATTTTTATTTCCACTTAAGTAATTGGTCAAGAATTATTTATACCTATTAGGTTTAGGACTTTATATTCTTTACTTGCTTGGTTAGAAATGTAGCTTGGGACTTCTATTGACAGCCCCAAGTTTCAGTATTGTTATGCTTGATTTGGTTATAAGATTTCTTTGGGATTTTCTAATTGCTTGGTGTTGACTCTAAGAATCCTACGTGCTGACTCATCAGTTTTCAATCCCACTTGGTGCTGACTTCAGGCCACCCACTCTAGGTGTTGACTCCTAAGTTTTATTCTTCTTCTTCTTCTTCTTTTTTTCTTTTTCTTTTTTCTTTTTTTTTTTTTTTTTTTTTTTTTTTTTTTTTTTTTTTTTTTTTTTTTTTTTTTTGAGTTTTACTTTAAAAAAAAAAATTCTTTTTGAGTTGCATCAAATTTGGTAAAAGAGCAATCCTCGATCCACCACAGTCACCACCCGCAGACACCAACATTGAAACACCACCTTTGATCAAGAATTCCACCAGCAACTCCCACGCCCAGATGATAAGCCACCCACAATCTAATGAGTCACCATCACCCACTCAAGTAACCAAGGAAAATCACCCATACTGTTATCCAACAAAATACACAAACAAAAAGAATGTACCGTCCTTCCATTGATAAAAAGTCAAAAAATAGCTAAGTCAGCTTCAATCACAAGACTGACACTGATAGTGTAAGATGAGTTGAGAAAAGTGTCGTGGTCTTCAAGTATTGTCGTTTCAGTCATTGTCTTTGTGCATCACTGCCAAAACCAAGGTTTGCACCCTGAGTGCCTCCTAAACTGAGCTATTCAATTGTCACTTAAGTTGAGGCTTGCCACAAGGACATCTGTAATCATCACCGGACTGGCTAAGTCAGCTTCAATCACAAGATTGACACTGATAGTGTACGATGAGTCGAGAAAAGCCTCATGGTCTTCAAGTGTTGTTGTTTCGCTCCTAGTCTTTGTGCATCACTGCCAAAACCAAGGTTTGCACCCCAAGTGCCTACTAAACTGAGCCATTGCCTTGAGCATCTCTTCAAATTGATTTGCATTCGTAAGCAATTTTATTGTAATATTTGGGAAACTTCCCCATTGGTTCTTTAATTTCAAGGTTTTGTTTGTAAATGTTGATTTGGAATTGATTTGAAAGGGAGGAAATCTTTGTTAAGTGATGGACAGGAGGTCCTTGGGTATGAAAGCCCATACATCTAGGTCCACATATCCTAATGTTGGGCCCTTTTGGTATTCAAAAAGTACATAGCTCTTGTAGTAACCAACAGGGACGGAGATAGGGACGGACCCAGGTGGGGGCCCGGGCCCCCTGGGTCCATAATTTTTTTTTATTTTTTATAGTTATTATATATTTCATTTTTACAATTGGACCCCCTTCCAAAACCTTAGGGCCCCCTTCTCCTTAATAAGCCTAGCTAACCTCACCCAAATAACAACTATCCAAACCCAAAACTTAACAAAAACAATAAAAACATTCACAATGGTGATTGTATTTTAGCTAAAAAAAAAAAAACTATTTTATCACCAAAGAACCAAAAAATCATGTGTTATTGGAGAAGATAAAGCTAAATTTTTTGCAATTACAGTAAACTGATATAAATACTAGTTGACTGTAGCAAGTTGTTAAAAATAAAATACAATATTTTATTAAGATTATCTCTTCAATTAAAAAACTCAGATTCTCTCTCTTCCTTTATTATTTTAATGAGTTGTTTATATTATTTTAAATGAAGTAAATATAAAAATTGAACATTTGATATTGGGTGTATTGTAAAGTAAGGTGGTAAAATAGATAAATTAACTTTTTGAAGTGTTAAAAGCTAAAATTTTTATCACCGCCGCTGTGAATGCTCTAACTTCAACAAAAAAAAAAAAAAATTCGTAGCCAGCCTAGTATTAAAAAATATATATATATATATATATATTACTTTGTTTTTGTCTTTGTCTTTGTTGGTAAATCTTTGCATCTTAATGTATTTAGAAACAACGATTTTGTGTATTTATAAATTTTTAATACTATATAGATGCCTATTTAGAGTTTTTTTTTTTTTTCCCCCTTTATACTCCGGCCCAACTTAAAATCCTAGGTCCGTCCCTAGTAACCAATCAAGTCCAGGTTAGCAATATCCTTTAACCTAGGTCTGAACTTCCTCTTTCTATAGCGGATTCAATTTACCATTTAAATCTCATCATTATTTTCTTTATGTAGGCACTTAATCCTCATTATTAACCATTGAGCTAGCTTAGAAAGTTGACTTTGATTTGGACACCTTCTGTACTGTGAACTCTATCACTACCTGATTGCAATTTATCAGTTTGAAGTATGGACCAAGTTTCCTGGAAAATTTTGTAAAACTATATTATTTAATTACAATTATTTATATTGGTACTGTTTTGAAGTTATTGGGGGATCTAGCCTTTTCTTTTTTCTTTTTTTTTTAAAAAGTGTTTTGAAAACACAACTTCACTTAAAATTCTACTGAATTGGATGAGCTAATGTGAAATTATGTTTTGAAAAAACTTGATTTTAACACTTAAAATCATGTTTCCAAAACATGATTTTAGAAATAAGGCCTAGATTCCCAAATGATTTCAAAACAGTGGAAATTTAAATAATTAATATTAAAAAGGTATTAGTTTTCTAATTTTGCCACTTGTATTTGTTAGCCTTTATTTTATATTGAAAACTAAACTGTGAAGGGTTTTGTTTATTAATCTCAATTGCAGCTATATTGAGCATGCCCCATGAATGCATTTGCGTAGTGGTCTCATATTTTCTTGTTACGAGTCTTAGTTTACCATGGAACAAACTCTAAATATTTTGAAAGTTATCCAAGATTTGTTTGCAAAGGCCAAGAAGTTGGACACTAGGTTTGATTCCCTTGATGCCTGTTTGATTCATCAAAAGCGTCCTTCCAAAGAAAGGCCTATAGCAATGAAGGCACATTCCACGCAGGAGGCAATAACATACCACCCCTCTGGGCAAAATAGTGAAGGTAATTTTAATAGGGATCAAGGCATAGGTCAGGGATAATATAATCATGATGATCCCAGGGA
The DNA here is from genome assembly GCF_002906115.3 of Quercus suber. Classification (NCBI taxonomy): domain Eukaryota; kingdom Viridiplantae; phylum Streptophyta; class Magnoliopsida; order Fagales; family Fagaceae; genus Quercus; species Quercus suber. The sequence goes on from NW_027069569.1 coordinate 818,313, forward strand.
ACCTAGAAATTCTAATGGAAGGATAAGAGGGAACATAAGAGTTGAATTGCCTACATTTGGCAGTCATCTTGATCCACTAGTGTTGACTAACTGGTTACATGAGATGGATACTTTGGCCAGTGAATCATAGCTGAATTGTCAGCTTGTTTTCCCATAATAATGGAATGAAGGGTGAGGTCATGGATTCAAGACCCACTGGGTGTATGTGTAGCTTACCAATAAAAAAAAAATGAATTGCTTCATTGAGTGTTATAAGTTGCTTTAGGAATTAGGACTAAGAGTCAAATTTTCCAAAATAAAACTCATAAGTAGAACAAAACTTTTATGGAAAAGTATTGAACAACTATTTGCTTGAATATACGAACCCCTTATACTTTATTGGGAAGAAATGAAGGCAAAGCTCTATGAGAAATACCTACCCCAAATCTACCAAGTTAAGCTTCCTAATCAATGGAACAACCCGAGACAAAGAAATAGGCCTGTCTCTGACTACATGGCACAATTTGATGAGTACATGATGAAATGCAGTATACTTAATGATGAGACAATTACCTTGAGGATGCAGAAGGTTTAGGAAAGGTCTGAATAAAGACCTCAAGAAGGAACTTGTTCTACAGGAGGTCAAACACCTTAGCCCAAGCATATACCGTGTTCAAAACTATGAATTGGTAACCAGACCCCAGTTTGTGAGGTGACTTGAAACCCAACCCACATATAGTAACCCTCAGTCGTCAGGTAGCAAGTCTTTGGTAGGTCCACATAAGCTCTGGCCCAAACCCAACAACACACCTTTAAGCAAAGATTACTAAAGAAAAGTGGCTAATGAACCTCCTAAACAAAATTCCCAAGCTTGATGCTTTAGATGCCTAGTCTCTGGTCATGTACTAGCCTGTCCCAATAAAACTCTCCTGTTTAAGGGACAAGAAGAAGAGGATGCAAGGAAATTCTTGAAGAAACCAGTTAATAAGTCTAACATTGATGAAATCCAAGGCATAGATGAAGAGTAAGAGGGTAACCCTAACTATCAAGGTAGCATTTAAGCTATAGCACCTCAATTAGAGTCCTTAGAAAGTAGTCTTGATGCACCTAAGATGAGTGAAGTTGACTGTACATTAGAACTGCCTAAAAATGTAACTAAGAAAAATGGCTTAAAGCATTATAAAACTAAAAGAGCTTGAGAAGGAAAAGAATGATGATTTTATTTCCCCCACCACCCAATTTGCATATGATAGTCATATCGCTATGTCTATAGGAATGACTTTGTTTGAAGGCATACATGGTCAAAACCATAGGAAGCCTTTAGATCCCCTCTTGATCACCATCTGTTAAAGGCATATGAGTCAGTAGGGACATTGACACTTCATATCCAAAAATTACAACATGAGATCAGTAAGCAATCTCCAAGTGTACATGAAATCCAGGTTGATTAATTATATGTTATTTCCTGTGGGGGATTATTTCATGGTTCCAATTAAGCCTGAACAGTTTCCCTCCAAAACAGTTTTGCAACTTCAAGCCTATAGTGCCAAACTTTTTTTTTTTTTGGGATAAGTAACGAAAATTTTATTAAAATAAGAAAACAACCTACCCAAATACATTGGGAATGTACTATGGGGGCACAAATCAAGAACCAAAATTACAACAATCAAGTAAAACAGTATGGGAAGAACAAGAAAGATGACAAAAGACCACATTCCGATCAAGGAGAGTGTGTAAAAACAAAGACTTAATCTCTAGCGTAAAGCATTCACATCCCTCAAAGCTTCTAGCATTTCTTTCACGTCAAATACACCATATCAAGCAATGAGGCACAAGTCTCCACAAATCTATGTTTCGATGTTGTCCAAACATACCCTGCCAAGACTTAAACAACTCAATAACCTTGTGAGGCATAACCCAGTGGATTCCAAACAAACAAAACACCAACGACCACAACTTACATGCTATGGGGCAGTGAAGAAGAAGATGATCCACTGACTCCCCACAACTCTTAAACATATAGCACCAATCAAAACTAGCACACGCCTTTTGCGAAGGTTATCTGTTGTTAAAATCTTTCCTAAGGAAGCAAACCATGAAAAGAAAGCTACCCTTGGAGGAACCTTCGATTGTCATATCATTCTCCAAGGGAAGGATAAGAGAGTAGGAGGGTAGAAAGAAAGATAGAATCCTCTAACCTCAAAACCTCTACTCCTTGCTGGCTTCCTACAAACCCTATCAAGACCCAACCCCCGTACAGTCGAAGAGTAAACCATATCCATAAAAAGATCAAAGGATTCTTGTTCCCAATCTTGTGGTGGACAACGAAATTTAACATCCAATGAATCCTCCCACTAGACCAACACATAACCTCCGCTACTAAAGAATCCTTTGTCCTACTAATACAATAAAGTTCCGGAAAAGCCTCTTGGAGAGTAAGATCTCCACACCACACATGCTTCCAAAACTTCACTCTAATACCATCCCCCACATCATACAGAATGAGTTTAGAAAAATTCAGCCAACCACTTCTAATAAATCTCCACAAGCTAACACCATAAGCACTGATCACCCTTTTCTTGCACCAACCACCCCCAGCATTCCCATATTTCACCTCAATAACCCTCCTCCATAGAGCATCGGTCTCCATGCCTTTTTTTTTTTTTGATAAGTAAAAAGATGTATATTCAAAGAGCTACCTCATGAAAAACAAAAGGTAGAGCAAGGAGTACAGAGAAGGAAACAAACAACAAGAAAAAACAACAAAACAAACAAAAGCCAACATAAGAACTAAGTACAGAGCAGAGAATTAAGGAACAAAGGGAGAGAGTCACTAGAGGTGATTCCTCAAGCCCTAGTCCAATAAAAAAGAGAACCACTAAAGAAAGCGAGCAACTGATTATTGGATTTGTCCGTATCCTCAAAAGTTCTCCAATTCCGCTCTCTCCAGATACACCACATAAGGCACAAAGGAGCTAAATTCCAAATGCTAGAAGAATGCTTTCCAAACCAATTCCACCAACCAAAAAGCGTATCTGCAACCGATCTTGGCAGAACCCAAGAGATCCCAAAAGTTCTAAAAACCAAGCTCCACAACAGATAAGCTTTTTCACAATGAAGAAGTAGATGATTCACCGTCTCCCCATTACTATGACACATAATGCACCAGTCAACAAAAGCCACTCCTCTACACCTCAGAATGTCTCCTGTAAGAATCTTCTCCCAAGTTGCAGTGCCAAACTGTTCAAAGTATTGAAACGGTTGGCTCCACATTGACCTTTTATCTGGTTAATGACATTAGCTCTACTTTTAATATAAAGGACTTAGCAATTATTCTAGATATCCCTTTTGATGAGTCTTCTCATGATCCCAGTGACATATCTATACTTGATCCTGCACCTATAAATCTTTCACCCACAAGTTAAAAAAACATATTGATTCTATTTTGGATGAGTAGATTATTTTCAACATGGATGGAGAAGTGTAGTGCTACCTAATTCATTGGAAAGGATGACCATGGTCGCACTTCGTTTGGATCACCAGAGAGGAGCTGCAACAATTAGATCCTGATTTGCTAGACTACTATTACTGCTGGCAGAAGCCAAACTAGATGCTGTTGAATTTGTCCCACCCCAAGAGAGTTGGAGCAAACACCAGATGCATGCCCCTGATCACATGGCTAGACAATGGATTCCTGTTACTAATTGGGCCCAATTGATATTTATTAGAAAATACTATAATTTATAGGATTTAAGTTGTATTTGCATTTATGTAACTGGTCAAGAATTATTTTTTCCTATTAGGTTTAGGGCTTTATTTCATATCTTGCTTGGTTAGAAAATTAGTCTTGTAGCTTGAGAATTCTATTTAAAGGTCCCAAGGTTTAGTATTGTTATGCTTGAGTTAATATCAAATTTTTTTGCAATCGCATGGTGTTGACTCCTTGGTTTTCTATCTTGTTTTGTGCTGACTCCAAGCAACCTTAGGTGCTAACTCTTAGGATATATCCTTTTTTTTTTTTTTCTTTCTTTTGTTTCTTTCTGCAAATTTCATTTTGATTTCTGTGTTGCATAACTCCCCCCAGCCCCCAAAAAATAAAAAAATTCTAGTCTTAAAGAAATATTTGTTAACTTGATTGGCCGTAAACCATTCTGTGGGATCTTTAACAACTATCAGCCAATTGAAACTGGTAAAGGGCATTACTTTGTGCAAAGACAATAAAGTGTTTTTTTTTTTTGGGTCAAGGGTATCAACGAGAAGATTCTATCCTTGGATTACAAAGACTTTAAGGCTGAGATAAAGACTGCAGATGCTCAGAAATCTTATAAGGATGGAGTAACTGTGTTAGTAACTGGATGTCTAACGGGCAAGGATAACTTGAGAAGGAAATTTGCGCAATCGTTTTTTCTTGCTCCACAAGACAATGGATACTTTGTCCTTAATGATGTTTTTAGGTATGTAGAAGATGGTGAGCCATTGGACAACCATGCAGTTAATGGAGTTAATGATGTGACAACAGTCCCCATAATTTCTGAACGAGGTAAGGTTATACCACTGTTATTATTGCTTTTGTTATTCCATTCTGACATTGCATCAGGAATACCTTTAATGTTGTCTTTTTTTTTTTTTTTTTTTTTGCCAGAGCCCACTCATGTTTCTGATCCTCCAGCAACAGATCCTGAAACCTCTCCTGTGGAAGAGGATGGAAATGTTGTTGAGAAATCTTATGACCCATCCGAGCATGAGATACAATTGGCTATTGAAAAGGAGGCTGTGCAGCCTCCATCTCATTCAAATGGTGATGATGTTTCCATAGCTGTAGAATCATCTTCTTCAGTGCAGGATGATACTCCAAAGCAGTCTTATGCATCAATTGTGAGTTCATATAAAGACTTCTCTCCAGCAAGCATTGCCATAGAATTATTTCTTAAAGTTTATTATTTATTCATGTAGGTCAGAGTAATAAAAGGGAGTCCAGGGCCAAGTACTACTAATACAATGAAGGTGGTTCCTAAGAAGAGTGAGAATCAGTCACTTGGATCAGTGCCACCTACTTCTATTCCAGAAGCATCAGCCCCAAGTAGTGTCGGTACTCCCGAAAGTGGCAATACTCAAGAGGATGGTATATTATATCTTTGTGGCTTTCTTTTCCTTTGCATGTGTTGTACAATACATTGTGGTCTTCCCCATGAAAGCACTTGTATTTAAATTTTGACAATACCTCCATGGTTTGGCGTCTCAGTGTCCTGCTTCTCATTAACACTTCGCCAAAATCTGTGCGATTTTGATATCTACATTTTAATTCTCACAGTTGAGGGCTACTCTATCTACATTCGTAATCTGCCCTTCAGCATGACAGCTGAGCAGCTTGAGGTGGAATTCAAGAAATTTGGGCCAATCAAGCCAGGAGGCATCCAAGTCAGAAATAATAAGGTTGGTATCGGATGCATAAAATGCATAGAATATATTCTCAGCTCAGCATTTCCTGACATGGTTTTATCTCCCCCCTGCCTCTCTTGGGGGCTTTGGGTCTGTGCAGCAGCAGGGATACTGTTTTGGCTTTGTTGAATTTCAGTCATTTAGCTCCGTGAATAGAGCAATTGAGGTATTGTCCTTGTTATACTCAATTTTCATTGAAATTTTTTTGTTGTTTTTGGAATTTGGATGTTGCAAGTGATTGGTTTCCATCTGTCATCCCAGCTGCCATCAGGATCAAACATGTTTTCTCTTTTTCCCTTTTTTGGCTATTCTAATCCAATTGAGGACTATAATCAACTTATAGGCCATCACGCTGTTTACCAAGCTTTAGATCATTCTCTTTTGAGCTGCTGATTGACATTGGTTTGACATAAATCTTCTTTTTGCATGGAATGTAAGTAGAATACTGTTAAAAGGATTCTTTATAGTTCTTGCCATGTATTCTTGGCTCAAATGGTGCTTCCTTCCCTTGTAGAACAAGGTGAGGATGAGGTTGTGGGTTCAAAATTTGGGTGCATGTGTAATTTAACAATCCAAAATAATTCTCTCTTGCCTTTATAGTCACAGTTTGACCAAGCTGCTATCTCAATTATTTTTATTTTTATTTTTTTTATAACATAATAGAACTTCACTTAGATTGGTTGCATGTTGCAGAGCATACTGTACAACAATCATTGGGGTTTATGTCTCTGATTTTATGCCTGTGTGATATTTCAGAATTCACCTATCACTATTGGCGGGCGTAAGGCTGTTGTTGAAATAAAGAGAACTACCACACGAGGTAATTGGGAATGAATTAGCATATGGATTCTCATCCAAATATAAAGAAAATTTTGATACAGTTAATTCAAAGCTTATTATACTTGGAGAAGGAAAATGTCAAGAGCCTTGTAGCTTAATTGATTGGCATCTCCTGGTGTGTTTATGACATCTAGTGCTTGAATTCCCCCTCCCTTGTTGTAACTATTGAATTATAAAAATAAAATAATGAAAAAAACTTGGAGAAGGGAAATGATATTAACTAATATTTGGCTGTTAAAGAGGCTGCATATCATTTTGGATTATCAAACTCTATGCTGGGTTGACATAGTTCATGTTCTTGTTTCTTGCAGTTGGTAGTAGTGGAAGAGGTAGGTTCTCTTCTGGAAGGGGATTGTATCGTAATGACAGCTTCAAGAGCCGTGGAAGTTATGGTGGTGGCCGGGGATATGGTAGAAGTGATTACGGAAACAGGGGTGACTTCTCTGGTCGAGGTAGTGACTTCTCTGGTCGGGGTAGGGGTCCTGCTGGGCGTGGCGAAGGTTATCAGCAAGGCAGAGGGAGAGGAGGCCGTTCCAGTGGACCAAAGCAAAATGTTTCCTCATGAAACTCTAGTGGTGAATTTTGGAAGCCAGTTTTGACAAAATTGTTTCTATGGTCAGTGCTAGCATCAAAGAACTGAAAGTGATTTAATCAGATAGTTTAACCTTTGGACTCTGAAGTTGGAGTGACATTGAGATGGAAAGGCATTTTCAGTAGATTAGTTTTTTTTTTTTTTAATTATTTTTTTTTTTTACCCTAGTTAAAAATGTTTAGAGCTCTTTTTCCCTGTTGGGTTCAAAGGTAGCTTTGCATCTTCAGGTCATCCTCCAGCCCCACCAAGAAACTTTTGATGATAACTCTCAATGGAAGTTGCATAGTTGTAGTTTTTCTAATGGGATGATCTTAACCATTGAGTAGATGTGATGTTTTTCTGATTCTTTATTTTTATTTTTTTTGGGAATGCATTCCGTTAATGATTGGCTATAATATACTTTGGGGTTAATCAGTCTTCGTCTAAAATAATCTTGGATTGATGAATTTAGACATTCAACCTCGATGAAATCTTAACGTGATGTAAAAACCTCTGGAGAGTGTTCCAAGTGTGTTGGTTGGAAGTTGGAACTACTAGATAATTTACATGTTCTTCCTATATTCTCAAATTATTCTGGGATTAACCTATAGCTCAAAGAACTTAAAAAAAAAAAAACGTCATTTTTGTTTGTTCCTGCCTTTCATATGCGTGTTCTCCATTTACATTATTTTATGTGTTATTAGCCTCAAGCCCCCGTAGTAGCAGCAACCTTGTCTCCCTCAGACGCATGAACCATCAGTGAACCTATTAATCCCATGAATACCTACCTACCCTCTGCTTTCCCGAGTCTGTGTATGAAGGGACTATCAGTACCGTTTGACCAACAAGCACCTTTCAAGATTGGTTGCGAGTTATACAATATTGTTAGGAGTGAGGAACCTTTAGCCAATGTTTTCACTGTCCTACTATAGCCCATTTTGGTTTAGTTAGGCAAATGAAATATTCCAGTACTAGTCTATTCTGGCTGATATATGTTTTGAGATTACCGATGTAATATAGGATAATATGTATATATACTCAATAAATTAATATAAGTGTTGCGATTAAAACCCAAAAAAATTTCTAAGGATGTCTAAAATTGTAAGTCATATTCCAATAAATGGCAAACTCTAGCTTAACATACTAGACTAATAAAATAAATACTTATTACTTCAATAAATAAATAATATTAATATTATTTTGAACATTTTTATAGCATTAATTAAATGACTAATTATTATAGAATCTCAAAATTCTTATATAATGTGTCAAAGGTCTTATAATTCATAAGCGTAAGCACTAGTTGGTCAGGTTTAGGTTACCTATAAACCTATCATCCAACTTGAAGATGTTAGTTGAGATATTTTTAGAACTTGTTTCCAATTGATGCATTGGTCGAAAACAACTGCATTCTAGTTTTGGTTGAAAGTGTGGGTGTGGGTTTAATTGCCCTGTAACTTGACTAATTATTATGTGATTTCAAAATTCTTATATAATGTGTGCCAAAGGTCCAATAATTCATAATATTAGGGGTGAGCACAAGTTGGACTGATTTAGACTACTCATAAACTTGTCACCCAACTCAAAGATGTTTGGTGAGAGATTCTCAAACTACTTGCCAATCAACGCAACGGTCAAAAATATCCGCACCATAGTTTTGAGGGAAGGTGAGTTGAATTTCGTATAACCTCCCAAAATAGAACACATAAATTAACTTAAATAACACACATTACCCATTGTACATTTTATTTATGATTAGCCTTAATTCACATGGAATGATTTTTTGTATCTAAATAGGTTTAGTTACAACTTATTTTGATTCAATTGTGATTCATCAAGGGTGTGAATTGAAACAATTTAATTTTAATTAAAATTTACTAAAGTTTAGGGTTTAACTTGAAACACCTAGGCCCAAACTAAGAGGGAATTATATAATAAGAAAATCTTGAATGAAGAGTAGTCCTTTGGAACAAGAAGAGAAAAAAAAGAAAAAAGAAGAGTGCAACCATTATTCATAGCATGAAAATAGTTATGTGGCACAATGATAATCCCTAGAACTCCACTTTTATTATAGGGTCATGCTAACGAGTGCCCTTAGGGCACTTATTAATAATCCATTTCAGGAAAGTTTAGATACCACTTTTATGGGAAATGAAATAAATTTCAACCAAAATTAGAGAATGCAATTTGCATGTTTGCCTTTAAATAAAGAGGAGGACATGTTAAAAATTTTATTTATTGACTTTTTAAAGAGGACTTTATTTTGGGACATCCAAAAATAGAATACAAGTCAAACAAATTGGGATGGAGGGAATATATAATAGTGATACAGATATTTAACTTTTCCCTCCCGTTGTTGTAACCACTAAAAAAAGTATCTAAAATGATAGATCTAAAGCACAAAATATGCATGAAAAAACCTCACACAATAGCTATGTGAGGAGGGTACAAAAGACAGGGTTTTTTTTTTTTTTTTTAAAGAGTAAAATACAAGGCAAGTTGACAATAGAAAATCATCAAAGTGTGAATAACCCTTTTAGTTGGATTCCATTACTATTTTTTCTTTTGGCAAGTTGATTTCAATAAATTCGTTTTATTCTTCTTCCTCTCTCTCTCTCTCTCTCTCTCTCTCTCTCTCCCATTGTCTTCTTCCTCTTTTTAAAATACTGGTATTTTTTTTTCTCCACTGCTTTGTGAAAGGGGGGTTGGAGAGTTTCAATTTAAAAAGGAATTATTGTGACTTGTGAGGAGAGCTTTTGCGTGGGATGAAGGAAACATAGTTTAGCACACTAGTACTATGGAATTTTTTGTTGAATTGTTAGGCAGTGATTACGATCTTTTATACCATCAAACAATATATGAAATTGTTTAATTGTGTTTAAACACGCTTTTGTTTAACTCTGAACCTTTTTTGGGCCATGACACTTTTGTCTTCTTTAAAAATTCGTCTTTTTGACTCCATTCAACAAACTCAAAAGGTTTATTTAGGAACAGTAACTCCATTATATGAATTTTGAATACATACTATTTAGAAAATACTTGTATTGCAGTTACAGCGCAAACAAACAGTGCAAAAACACATTATTTCTTTACTTTCAATCATTTTATTTATGAATTCAATCAATAACTTTTAGGTCAACTGACGCCTTTTAAAGTTTCAAACAAAACCGTTCAAGTACTTGACAATATTTTTTTTTTTTTTTGGAGAAAGTCTTGACAATATTTAAAAATAAATATTTAACCAAGGATTTGTATAAAATCAAATTTGGCGCTTGATGGATGATAAATCAAAGCTTGAAATCCATTTATATATGACTAAGCCAAATAACAAAATTATACATAAGTAGGTACTTCTCGCAATTATTGGTATAGAGATATTATTTAAGGTGTGGTGTACTGATTATAATTATAATCGAAGATCTGAAAGACTGAAAAGGCCAATATATGAGACGTTCACAAAATATTTCTATCATGCAATAAAATTGATATTAAAAATAATAATAATAAAAAATAAAACTCAACTAAGAGAAAGCCATGAGCCATCCAAGCTTGCTATAAAAGATTCTCAAAGATAAGGTAAGTTAGGACATGCGCATTGTTGGTACAATCAAAATGATCTGTGCATGTTCTCATCCATTTTGATTTTACACATTAACTTCTCACCATACAATCCGTACTCATAAAATGCCATTAATCTTATTATACCAAAAATTATATATCATTAATCTTATATGATTTTTAAACAAAGTGAATACTAGTATTTTTATATCCCCTTGATTGGATGTGAATCATGTGATATTTTGCATCAAGGGAATATTTAACACCCCAATCACCCCGCCAGGTAAAAAAAACCCTCTATTCAATGGCCCATTAATTCTCTATTAAATGCAATGGATAATACATATGTTTAAAATTTCAAAAAAATTATACTTCAAATTACATTTTACACTCTAAATTTTCAAAATTCAAAGTTAGCACCTTAAATTATAGTACACGATACTAGTATTTTGATTTCCCCTTGATTGGATGTGAATCATGTGATATTTTGCATCAAGGGAATATTTAACACCCCACCCACCCCACCAGAGAAAAAAAACCCTATATTCAATGACCCATTAATTCTCTATTGAATGCTATGGATAATACATATGTTTAAAATTTCAAAGAAATTACATCTCAAATTATAGTTTACACCCTAAATTTTCAAAATTCATAGTTAGCACCTTAAATTATAGCAAACGATACATTTTGCACTATGCCGTCAATTCTTATGTCATCTTGGATGACATCTATCTTCTCAATTCTACCGTTATTTTAGATGAAAAACCAAAATTTATAATACAAAGTATACTTTAAGGTTTAATCTAAAATGGCAAAGTACAATTACCCATAAAATTCTTGATAAACAAGAGAAACACTCATTTATGCATGCAAAAAAATACATATATACATACATACATATATAAATATGTGTGTGTATATATATATATATATATATATCTATATATAACACATTAAAAAATGAAAAAGAAAAAAAGAATGCATAAATTTTCTTGGTTGGAATGATTTGATTCTCACTCTAGTTCTAGTAGGAATCATTCAAAGTTGAAACACATATATAGTGAAGCCTAGCATAGCATATTTAACCAAAAAAGAAGAAGCCTAGCATAGCATAGCATAGCATAGCATAGGCAAGTTGTGGTTAGCCAAGTACAAGATTAGACAGATGTCACCCAAAACACACACCAACCCGTTACATCCACCACACACTCTCTCTCTTTCTTCTCTCTCACTCTCACTCACCCAACCGTCTTTATCAAACGTGAATCAAAACAAACCGGCTTTCCGACACAACGCGTGCGTACGACACGCCGCACCACGTCATTTCCACCTTTATCTTTTCTCTTTTTTCGAAACCAAAAATAAATAAATAAATAATTCAGGACATGTCGCTCTCGAACAACTTGAACTCTTTTTTTTTCTTTTTTTATTGCTCTGCTTAGCTGTGCATGTGCAACTGTATCCTGACACGTGTCCAATAAATGCATCAGCGACACGTGGCGATGACCCAGATAGATTACACTGACGCCAAAATCTAAGATAATAATCCTAAAATATCTAAATCATAAATAAACAGTGTGCAACTTGTTCCTCTTGGGCCCCACGCTCGATCTTCATCTCTGATTTTCTTGCCTTTTTGCCGTGTCCCCCGGAGATTCTTTTGGGCTTCTCTAATCTACACATTACACACACACACCACTTATTTTAGAGTTTTTGATTTTCGCTGGTTGTGGGGACATTCATTCCTGGCCGTTCGATGTAACTAAAAAGTGTGGTCATTACGTGGACCATTTTGCTCTTGGGCTTATCTGATGGCTTACATTTATTAAAAGCCAACGATATATTCTCTATTGGATTTGTTTAATACGTTCATCACACTGTGCAGGATTGTAAGAATTTAGAACCCCACCATTTGAGATTTGAGATTTGAGGTGAGTTTCTTAATCTGTGATTTCTTTTTTTTTTTCTTTTTTATTAAGATTGTGAATAACGAGGTTATTTTTATAGTGTCTTTTAAGATCTTAACTTGGGATGTATCCAATAACATTTCCTAGGTGTTATTCAATTCTTCTTTCCAATATAAAAGTATGACTCTATGAGGTTTTAGCAGCATTTTCTTATTCCCCTTGTCTGTACTGAGGGTAACTTTCTTCTGGGTGGCGTTTGGTTTAATATTATATTATTGTAATTTAAATATAAAAATATAGCTTTACATTGTTTAGGAATGTGATATGATATATTTTGTAATTTTAAATTATAGTAATGTGGGAAAAAATAAATTAAATAAAAAATTTCAATGTCATATCGTCATAATGTGCATCATATTAAGGGTACTTCATAGCAAACCAAACATTCATTTGATGTAATGTGACAAAACTGATTTGTATAAATTTTGAATAGAGATATATGAGAAGAATTTATACAATTATGAGATTATCGTTGGTTTTCTATTAATGTGGCTATCATATAACATTTAATTAATTATTATTGTGTATAACCTGTCTTTTGAATTTTAAATAGTAAGAAGCTACTTAATCAATTTCTTCTTTCAAAAGTAATTGTTTATAAATCCCATCAAAACCAATTATACAAAGACAAAACAAATCCTATAAGATGAATTCGAATTATGTTTTTTTTTTTTAGAATGAAAGACATGAACTTTATTAACTAAAGCAAGCCAAATCAGCTTGTACAAGATGTTGAATGTGTGGTGGAACATCCTCCATTCACACTAAAAAATCTAATATGCTAATAGCATATCTAGCCAGACTATGTGCTACAAAATTGCCTTCTCTTTTTGTATGAGAGTAAAGCATTGTGTCAAATCTTTGGGAAAACAATCTGACATCCTCTAGTAAAATACCTGAAGGAGATAAAGGATACTCGAACTCTTTCAATGCTCTAATGACAGCCATAGAGTCCCCCTTCAAGGATAGCTAGCTCGCCTTACGCCCAACTCGCTTGCAAGAACTAAGGCTATTGTTGTGACATTGCTTCGATCTCCATTGCACTATAAGCTTGGGACAAGCACTTAGTACAAGAGCCTAACACCAACCCATTTTCACTCGTGACCACCACACCTATCCCTGATTTATTTTCCTTTGAGAACTTCGTGCTGTAGAAATTTATTTTAACCAAGTTCACTAGAGGAGGCAGCCATTTTGTTTGTAAACGGTGACTACAAGGCTCAACTTGTGATTCAGTGTCCGATAACCTGGAGTGGTATTTAGTCAAAGAAATTCATGATACCTCAGCAACTTGGTGAAGCGCTGTTGCAGATGCTCAGACCTAGACTTCATTGCGCTGATGCCAGATTAACTAGACCGTAAATGCAAAGAGCTTGAGTTTTTTTCCTTCTTCAACTATCCATGACACTAGCTGCTTAAAATCGACAAAACCAACATGACTTCTAAATTCCCATGAGGTCTGATCAGCCCACACAATATCAATCTTTGAACAACATGTGCAAGGGACTTTCAGTAGCAATTCTACATTTTTCACATGTTGGGTCGGTGATGATATTTCTTTTTACCAAAGCTTGCTTCGTCGACATGGCATTATGTTACAACTGAATATATTATTTCAACCATAAAGGGGGAATCCATCTCTATAAGCCCATAACAATAGTAGGATCAACCATCCACCTATAAGCCTAGTTTTGGTATTTGTTAAAAGCTAACCTACAATCATAGCAATAGGCCTATAAAGAAATTCTCGTAAATCATAAGAGCCTCGGTTGACTTGGCAGGTGTCGCTGATTAGGAGGCTTGTTCAACATTGACCTATTGGAATGGGAGCAGTTTGGGTCCAATGTCCAGTGACACTGGACCCATTGAGATGGTGACACATGTTCCTTTTTGGACACATGTCACAATCTGACCTGGTCAAGTTTACTAGAAACACTGGACCTAATCCATACCCTATTGGAGTTTACCTTTAAATTGCTAGATAAGAAATAATATGACATGAACATCACAAGATTGGGGTTATGGAGAGTCATATTGCTACTTCAACCATTCCCCTAAAATTTTCATTTAATATCTTCCAATTACCATCAAGTTGCATCAAATGCTAATTGACTATCATCTTAACCTAGTTCCCATATGATTTTGGTGGATGGGAGATCATCCCACATTCTCACATTCTCAAGAATACCCAAAGGAGATGACATGAGTATGGTGTTTAAGCACAATTGACATAGCTAAGAATAGGAGAAAGAACCAACTTTTCCTTGGAGCAATCACTATAAATAGGGGAGAGTTATAAATCCAATGTATGAAAAATGACAAATACTTGTTACTCAACTCAAACTTTTACTCTATTCCCCCCCCCCCCCCCCTCTCAGGAAAACTTTTACTCCTTTAATCTAACTTTGACAATAGGGTATCCTTGATCAACCCCACTAGTTGATATAAGGGTCTAGCGAGTGAGCTTCTTTTTTACTTCATTTCAAGAGCTTTCCATAATTTCCCAAGGATAGAAAAATCATTGGAGATTAGGTTTTGCATTGTGACTTCCTTATTAACATGCCCCCCCCCCCCCCCCAACACAAAAAAAAAAAAAAAAAAAAAAAGCCATTTTACACATAAGAAGCCTTTTTTTTTTTTTTTTTTTTTGCAATTAGATGTCTTTCTTTGATCCGTCCACATAGGAAATAAAATTTCATCGCATTAAGTGTGATGTGAAGTTGCATGCAATTAATACAAAGTTGATTGCATCTCTGAACCACTGGCACTCCTTTTAAGGTGAAACCGTCGGTTTCTTTATGAAATTGGATGGATAACCTAGAATTGAATGGTAGTCTACTGGATAGTTTTCGTTAATAATTACTTTAGTTTGTTTAAGTCATTAGGTCAGTTGCATTTTAGTTTGACCCCTATATGATCTAAGCATAAGAGCATCTTCAATAGATTAGCTAAATCTATTTTTTAGAGAAGAAACCCCAAAAATCAGCTCCAACAGATTATCCAAATGCAAAACTTTTCCAAAATTTTTTGAAGTTGCTACCGTGCTTCTCTAAATATAGAAAACACTATAGCAACTCTGAATGAATTTTTCTACTTAAAAAAATCATACAACTCAATTAAAAACAATTCTTTCTCTCTCCTTTCACTATGGCTACAAACATTCACAACAACTACTGTAGGGGCTTTTTTGTGTTGTGCGTTAGGTTGGGCTGCCTCTTGCGGTGATGAGCCCGAGTATTCTGAGTAGGAAAGTTGAGACCGGCCCAACTGTAACTCACTTTGGGCCGACTTGTACGCAAACTAGGCCTCGTCTGCTAGGAGTGTACTTATGGCAGGCAGAGCTGTTTCAAATTATTTACGGCAGGCAGATATAACAATAGCAGAAGAACAAAGATATAGTGTGATAGGTCACAAACTGAATGACCCATTGTGATTAACCTTAATTAATTAATTTAGCCAAGTAATTAATTAATCAATTAATCATGCAATTTTATGGAAGCACAAACAAATCACCAATCAACTAAATATGCAGCGGAAAATAAATAACACGGTGATTTGTTTACGAATGGGGAAAACCCTAATGGCAAAAACCCCACCGGTGATTTTCAGGTCACCACTCCCGAAACTCCACTATTATCAAATCAAGCAGTTACAAGTAAAGGAATCCCAAGTACCTTACCAACCTACAGTTGAACCCTTACCCCAATACCAATTGGACTTGATTTGTAGTGACAGTCTCCACCTTTGATGCACGGCTCCCAAGTACGTGACTAACCAATGTGCGGATCCAAGTACGCGACTTCAGAACACCAACTGAGGAAGAATGGTTGGCTGCAAAGTTCTTCAGATCATCCTTTCTGATGAATAGCAGGAAGATGCTTGGTTACAAAACCCTATGGTGCAAATACACAGCAACTTCTTGATGGAAGATGAACTAGGTCAAGAACTTCATCTGTTGATCACAATTTGCTTAAACAGAGATTGCTCAATGATAATGCAACTTGTGTCACCCAAAACGGCTCTTAAAATAATCCTTTTATATGTTTAGGGTTAGAAGAAAAGAAGGCCCAAAAACATATTCACGGATCCCAAGAAAATCATATTGGAAATCTGACTTTTTAAATCTCAACAGATAGCAGGTGTCGAGGTAGCTGTCAAGAGGTGTCGAGCTTTATAAATTTTGCACTTCAACTTGCTTTCTCTTGGACAGACTTGATGACTTCAACACTTGATCTCGAAACATTGTTTCTTGAAGTATTAAAAACACCTAGAACTACCCAATTACAAGCAAAGTGCGTTTTGTCAAAGGATTAGCCAATTTACATAATTAAGTGACATATGTTCTTAAACAAGTTAAAACATATATGTCCTAACATAGTGACCTGTTCTTAAATGAAAAATGACTAAGTAATCCCTATTTATGACAATCACAATAATAACAATAGCGTTTACAAAAGAAGTAAAGAATTAAGTGACAATATGAGTTAATCGAAGAAATAATATCAAGTCAAGTTTGGGTCCGTAAAGGCAAAGACCAAAGAGGAAGAACACCTCCTCTCAATGAAACTAATCTCCTAGGAAAAAGATCCTGCCGTGGCGATTAATAACTTTGAAGGAACCAGACTTAAATGATTAATGCCCAAAGGAATCTCTATTGTTTACTTGCCTCCAAGAGAGTGGGATTTCGAGGGGGAGAGAAGGGAACGACCTACTAGTGCATGCCCATTATATTATATTTCTTTTACTTTCTGTTTTCTCTCTTATCTTTTTTCTCTTTTCTTTATTTTCCTTTTGTTTTCTTTTCACTTCGTAATACCTCTGTTTTTTGATCCTCCATACAGGGCACGGCAAGGGTCCTTTTATAAGGCCTGTCGTGACCGAATTTTACTACTTTACCCCTTAACCACCTTTGTCTGGTCTGGGCGTACTTGTCGACCACCAAAGAGTTCGTCTGTGTATCACTTACCCTCGCCAGACAAAGGTAGGTTTATGTCGTTTGTTAGTCCGCCGTGACACCCTTTCCTGCCACGGCGTAAATGCTTTCTTTCTCTCTCCCTCATGGCATGCACCCAACGGTTCTCCCCTTAACCTTGCCTTTTTTGGGCGGTCTTTTATCCCAGCAGGACGTACCTCCCAAAAGGGCTTGGGCATGAACTGCAGAATAGGTCTTTTCCCCTCTCCCCACCACCAAACCATACCCCCTTTACCTCTTACCTCTAACCCATGGCCCCACGACGTCTCATATTGGCTGGGTACAGGCTGGTGGTGCTTGAGCCTTGCGCGTGCTTCCCTCTCATGTATGTCCAAAATCTGTCTACTGCTCATGCGTTTGTCGCGGTCTAGAGCTTTGTTTGCACAGTCTGCCGCACCTCTTCGTTCTTTTATGCGGGCCATTTTATAATTCACTGTTTTCTTTTGGGGCTGGGTTTCATTTAATATTGGGTTTTACATTTCTCTTGGCCCATTTCTTGATTGTTATCATGTCCTACAATATTATTCTGTCATTCCTACTATAATGACTTAGTTCTACTGGTCATCTTTTAGACCTGCCGCTTACCCTCTTCCCCAAATGGCTTTGCATGGCCATGGGCTTTCTTGCTTAGGGGCTCCTATGTCCCCTTGGGCATCTGCGACCCATTTACTTGTTTTGGACATCCTCGGCCCATTTACTTGTTTTGGGCTTCCTCGGCCATTTTCCGAACTTTGTGTTCCCATGGGCTTTTACTTACTTCATTGGGCTTCCCCGGCCCAATTACTTCATACTCATCCTTGGGGTTTGTGGTCTTGCCAACAATTCCCTACTCTCTTTACTTACATTACTTTAAGCCTGTCGTGGCCCATTCTTACCTTTTCACATCATACACTACCCATGAGTTTGTTATTCTCTCTTTCCGGGCCTTTCGAGCCCACTTGCTTTCTCAAGACCCATTTATTTAGTTTATGGGCCTATGACTCATTATTCCTGCCGCTTAGGCTTAATGGTTTCTTTCTATGCTTGCCACTTCTATTTCCTGCCTGCATTGCTGAGTTGGGCTTCCTTCCTTCTATTTATGTTTTACAAAAATGAACCTCAACAACTACAAACACAAACGCAACAATCCTCTCTTAAACATCTCTAAACTAAAGCATAATCAAAATACAAACTCAAAAACACAATCATAAAATTAATCAAATCATAACAATAAAAGCCAAAAAAGAAAAGAAATGAAAAGAAAAAGACAGAGAGCTAGCAACAGTGGAGTAAGCAAGATTCTACGCCTGCCTGTGTCCTTCGATCAACAGTGGAGCAAGCAAGATATCTCTTTCTTGTTCTTTCTCTGTTTCTTATCACATAGAGAGTTAGAGAATGTTCTAGAATCAATTAGAAAAAGAGAGAGCTAGAGAGAGAAAGAGAGAGAGAGAGAGCTGGAGAAAGTGATCTAGAATCAAGTAGAAAAAGAAAAAGAAGGGAGCTAGAGTGGGTATACGTGTGTGGTGGAGAAAAAACAAGAGAAAAAAAAATGTATGGATGAAATTGAAAGAAAATATAATATAAAGAATAAGAAATGACAATTAAGAAATGCTATCACAATATTTTTACAATAAATTTTAAGTAACAAATTGTTATTAGCTAATATTAGCGAGTAAAAAAAGAATTTCAGTAATGAGTTCAAATTAGAACTAGTAACAATTTTTCACATAAGATTTTGTTGTGATTTTTGTGAAAGTATTGCAAAAAATGTTGTGGATATAACACTTCTCATTGAAAAATATAGTTGTTGGGATTGAACATAGGAAGAATAAATGATGATTAAAAAAAGAATAAAAAATGAATGAAGAAATAATATTTAAATGAGATGGAGAAAATGATAGAGAATTTATTGAAAAATATATTTGAAAAAGTAGGTAGGTAAAAAATAAATGTCACTGTTCACTGTCTAAACAGTACAAAAATTTAAATAAACTGCTAGAAATGCTCTAACCCAACTCAAACATTCAACCCATCCAAATCCTCTTATGTACAGGCCAAGAGAGAGGAGAAATGAGAGCTGGCTTTGGTAAGAAAGAAAAAAGAAAGAAGATTTTTTTTATTTTTTTAGCATAGACTATATATATACAAATTAACAAGTATTTTTAGTATTAAAAGGCTACAAGTTGAAAATAGAGTAAAACTATGATGTTAGGAAGTTAAGGGTGACCCAATTAAGTACGGAATGACTAAATGTTTACAAGTATGAGAACGAAATGATAAAAATTAAAACTCTAGAATTAAAATTAGGACATTTTTTTCTCAAAAAAAAAAAAATGAGGACCTTTTTATTGAATAATTTTTTTATTTATAAAAATGATGTTGTAAAATATGATTGTTCTAAAACATTTTAAGAAACAACCTTTCCATCTTGGAATTCATCTCTTTAGAGAAACTTCTATTGAAAACACAAAACTAGTATTTTCAAAAAAGCATTGGCAAACATATATTTTTTTTTATATTTATGCCATAATAAAAATCTGCTATAATAAATGAATTCTAAAAGTGGGGAAGAAAAAAACGCTTACGTTACGTTCCTTATTAATTATCCTGTCTACCAAACGGTTGGTAACAATTTGGCAAATTTTTTTTTTTTTTTTTTTTTTTTTTTAAAAAAAAAAAAAAAAAAAAAAAAAAAAAAAAAGATCCAGTAGGTCAGCTTCCACAACTCCCACTAGCTTTGTCTTGAATTACGGAAATGCCATTATTGAAACGTGTCCTATCTCTGCCAGCGAGTACTCATCGAATTCGGACGTCGCGACAGCCTTCTTTATTTGGGACAGCGAGACTCGTGGGGCTAAACCTAAAGATACGGCTACGAAAACACTCTGACCCAAATCCCGAGCATTTCTGCTTACGTGTCACCTTCTACATCAACCCCATCTAGTACTTGCAGCTATTTCAAGAATTTGATTAATGTTTGTTTTTCATTTATATCCTTTCTATTTTAAACTTTTTTTATTTGATCTTTTATTGATTTATTTTTGTATTGGCTAAATTATCAATTTTTTATATATAGTAATTTAACTGTTTTTATTTATTTATGTACAAATTAATAATCTGATTACTCTATTTTATTTGTAATTGTAGTGAAGAATTTGAATTTGAAAGTACAAAGAGTCTTGATAATATTTTGATTGTAGATTAATAATAGTAATAAAAAAAAAGATAAAAGGAGTACTGTTCATTAAGTTACATATTTGGCTTTTAAAATGATTTAAAGCTATTTTATTCTAACCTATGATGTGACAGTTAAAAAATTATTCATATATAATTTTAGACACAAAATTTATTAAAGAAATCACGTGTTTTCATTCTTATAAAAAATGATTTATTTTTAAATAATACACATTTTTCTTTTAAAAATAATACATTTATAAATTAAGATATAATAGGTTGAAAAAGATAACCCAAACCAGTATAAAGTCATAGATCTCACAAATAAATATTGTTCATCAAATTATTAAAAGAGTGGTTAAATTTGTGTTTAGTATATTAGAATGTGAATACTTGTTCAATTTTAAATATATCTATATTTTAACATGTCAAGTGCACTAATCCATTGGGATAAATAACGTCTTTAAAAGAAATGGATAATAAGATATAAATAGGAAAACAAAATCAAATATGTTAGAGGGTGGTAAAAATAGAAATTAACGAAAACAACCCTAAAATCAAAAGTAAACTTTAGTCATCAAATTTCAGAGAGAGAGAGAGAGAGTAGCGTTACCATTGCGATTTACGAGGTGGGAGATAATAAATCTAGGACACGTGGTAGTTGTTGGAGTTCCTGATTCATAGGACGACACGTGGGATCTATATAATGAGAACAAAGCCAATCCATCAGTGTCTTCTTGTCTTTCAGGCTTTTCGAAGAATAACCAAACAGGTGTCGATGTTTGTTTTGTTTTTTGTTTTGATAAAGCTCTTTGTCCTTCCACCTCGAGATCCGTTTCTCTTACGCACGTGGCACTCTATTCCTCTTCATGATCTCCACGTGTCACCTATTCACCCACTTCCAACATTCTCAAACCCCCCCCCAGGGGTCTTTTCGTCATTTCACTCCTGACCCCCCTCCTGCTCTTTGATTATTATTGTAACTGAGGAAAATATAATTTGATTTCCATTTTGTCAAAAGTAATATATTTTCTCTCTGATTGTTTTGCTTTGCGTCTCTCTCTCTCTCTCGTGTCTCTCTGTCTGTCTGTTTTCCGGGAAAAGTATTTTTGCCGGGAAAGTTGCAGAGGAAAAAAATGTGGTATTTCTCTTTCTGGGTCTTAAAGAAACAATGTTGGAATTGATTTTTCAAAAGGAAAAAAAAATGGAGCTTATGAGCTATTCTCAACGAAGTCCAGATAAAATTCTGCTTTGTTATCAAGTTTTCTCATTTGGGTGTTTCTAAAATTAATCAAAGTTTGCTTCTTGTTTTTTTTTTTTTTTTTTTGAATGGCGCAAGCTGAGAATATTGGAAGCAGAGAAATAAGCCGACGAATTCCCATGCAAATGAGGGATTTCCCGAGGGATCTGTTGCCGAGAATTATGGCTGGGAATCATTTTCATGAGAAAATGGAAGTGGAAGAGGGAAGCGATGAGGATAAGGAGGAGATAGAGTTAAGTCTTGGGCTTTCACTGAATGGTCGGTTTGGGGTGGACCCTGAAAGAGCAAAGAAGCTTATGAGGTCGTCTTCGATACCAGACTTTGTGAAGGAAGAAAAAGAGACAACGTGTGTGGTACCTATGGCTTGTGCACCAACACCTTTGATAAGGACTTGTTCTTTGCCTACGGAGACAGAGGAGCAGTGGAGGAAGAGGAAGGAGTTGCAGAGTCTGAGAAGATTGGAAGCGAAGAGGAAAAGGTCGGAGAAGCAAAGGAATTGGAAGGATAAGAGGGTGGACAATACTAATAATAATAACAATAATAGTAGTAATAATAGTAATGATCAGAAAGAGAAAGAGCAGTGTGTGAAGCTTTTGAACGAGTTTTCTTGGGGTTGTGAAAAAGGAAATGGCTTGGAGGGGTTTTCACAACAACCAATACCCTTATCACAAGGCTCAATTGGTTCCCAAGGGAGTGCCTCTTCTGGGATTTCTGAATCCGAAAGCCAACCAACTCAGCCTCAAGGTAATTCCATTGCAATATCATGAATTTTATTTTTCAATATAACTGTTTTTGCTTATGTTATTGAACATCTTATGCTTATTGCGTAATCGTACGTTTGGCAAACAAGAAAATTTGGATACTGGTGGCATATTTGGTGGTTGCATCTGTTTATTCTATTGACTTTCTGTCCTCAATTAAAAAAGAAAAAAGAAAAAGAAAAAAGAAAGTGGAATGATCAAGATTGATACAATGGATGTGTTTTATTTGGTTTAGTTGGCTTGCATTATACAGTTTGTGAATGACTGGCTGGCTCGCTGGCTGGCTGTTGACTCGTATTAATATGAAGGTAGCTGAGATCCAAAAAGACTGATTGTAATTTTAGAAGGATTTTTCTATGCAATGGAGACCTTTTATTTGCCTTTACCTTATGAAAAGAATGAGAATTTTGATTCTTTTTGAGTTGAGTAGGATTGAAATTCTATATTGTTTTGATAATTTCATTTGGGGATCTTTTGTTTTGTTTTTTGTTTTTTTGTTTTGGTACGCCTTGTTAAATAAGCAAATGTATTGATGTGTTTAGTTAAAATGTTTATTCTTATTGACTATGTTATCACGAAATTGATTTTAATTGCAAATGAATTTTGTCGTATAAGGTATCCTAGACCATGTTTGACACATAATACTAGTATTATTCACACACTATACTGTTTAGCCAAACCTGCATTAAGTAACATCTGGGTATTAATTATATATTTAATAGCATAAATGTCCAGTTGGTATGAGAAATTATTAGGTCTACTACGAGGAATGCTAACGTGGTCCTCCATGACCTCCCAACCAATAAAATACTGTTATTTATGCAAATGTGACATCATTTAGTAATTTTTATTTTTTATTCTTTGTACCGGTTAGGAAGCTCACACATACATTTGCATAAATGACATCATCACATTGGTCTGGGAGGACCACATCAGCTGTCCTCTCGGTGTAAATAATAATTTCTCCAGTTGCTCCTGCCTAATTTGCATCTGTTGAAGAACAAGAACGGAAGATAAATCATATAAAGCTAAATTACGGGATAGTAATAATTGATTCTACATACTTTGGGTTTTACTCTTGAAGGGAATCAATGTTCAGAATCCCAGTGCATACCCCTCTCTCACAGGGCACCCCTAGTCATTCTACCATAGGAAAAAGAAAAAAAAGAGAAGAAAAGAATTATAAGGAGAAAGAAAAGTTCTGATGCACAGAACTAGATTTACATTGAGCATCATCCTGTAAGTGACTTGGAACTAGGAAATTATATGATGATATTTATGCCCCTGGGTGACGAATTAAGTGGCTACTGAATCTGGAAAAGGTGAGATGTGCATGGACCATGTATATTAAATTATCAATTGTTTATATAGAAACATTAGACCTGAGGAAAGAGGACACAATCAAATTTTTTACTGCTATTTGAGTTGTAAAACAAGCGATTATTGATGTTCTATTACAAATGGTTCACTGTTACTAATGTGCATTTCTAGGTCAAAGCCATGCTAAATATTGTCAAAAAGTCTCTTTGCAACTGTAGAACATGAACACTCATCACTTCAAGATGGAGAGAATCCATTTCTAACAGAGATATGGAGAAAAATTTGCTTGTTCTAAATTTGATTATTAAAATGATCACAATTGCATCAGCTTATGAGATTTCTAGCACAGGCATCCAGTTATGTGGCACATTTTTTCCTGTCAGTGTGTCTTGTACTGCTCCAATTGAGTTACACATCAACTGTAACTAATAGGGAAATTCAACTGAAGCTGGGATTGAACTCGGAACTTGACCCTTGCTTATGGGGGAGAAGATTCGATTTGGTCCAAAGCAATTGGCGAGTTCACACAGTTTCCCAGCCAAATGAACTTGAGTTTCTTATGAAAATTTGATTTTCAGTGCAACAGATGATGCCCAAGTGAGAAACGATTGTTTGAATAGATTGCTCACTTATATTTATTTGTTAATTGCATCTTTTTAATTGTGTTACTTAGGAAGCCACGGAAAACCTGGTTAACTCACTGGTTTCATTACTCTTAAAAACCTGATAGAGCAATTTCTTTTTTAATTAAATATATATATATATATATATATATATGTATTAAAAAAACCTGATAGAGCAATTTCTTTTTTAATTAAATATATATATATATATATATATATATGTATTATTTCTGTACTAATTCTATGTCATAACTTTCTACTGCTCTGCATGCAAGCAGATATTATCTGACCACCCTAATGACATCCCAAGCTAAACCAGAAATTTCTTCCTAAAGCTAAAATTGAGGGCTGCATCAGATGTGGCTTTTGGTTTTGAATGGTCAATATTTTGATTTTTCACATGGGATGCACTGTTAATGACTGTGTCCAACTATCAGGCATTTCATCCTTCCAATCTGTATTGTATATAGGCTTATCTGAAAGTTTCTTGTCAGTAATCTTATGAAATGTTGGTAGAACAATTGTAATCATATTCTGCAGATGTTCACTACGGTTTCTCACAGTCTGCATGCATGAGCTATTATTGGATTCTTTGATCAATCCACTCATGCTTTACTTGTTTTGGGTTATGCAGCAGGAATGAACAAGTGCATAGAAGTGAGAAGTCCCACCAGTGTTCACTCAACAGAAAGTGACCAGAAACCACCACTCTACAATGGAATGACAATCGCCGAAAAATCAAGCAGGTGTGGTGCAGCTCTGATGGAAAATCAATCTAAAAAACCTACGGATGCTGACAAGGGAGTAGCTAAGGAGATTGTGAGAGATGTGTTGGAAGATATGCCTTGTGTGTCTACCAAAGGTGACGGCCCCAATGGAAAAAGGATAGAAGGTTTTCTTTACAGATATAGGAAAGGTGAGGAAGTGAGGATAGTGTGCGTTTGTCATGGCAGCTTTCTAACTCCCGCAGAGTTTGTCAAGCATGCTGGTGGTGGTGATGTGGCACACCCTCTAAAACATATAGTTGTTAACACCACTCCCTTTTTGTAATGTTTATCCTGTATCCATGTGAGGAAGACTACCAAAACGGTGGATTCATTTTCTCTTTCATGTTTTTTAGTTTTCAATTTTCTTGTCTTTCAATGGAGTGGCACTCGTATTGTATCCAGTCAGTACATGAAGCCTCTCGTTCAAAAGGTTAAAATGGATATAGAGCATTTTAAGTCCTTTCTTTTAGTTTGTAATTTCATTGCATGTCTATCCTATGCACAAACTAGAGGATGTAGCCTGTAATTTATTTGAATTCTCAAACGACCACAGTTTGGTCTTGCAACTGTATATTAGCAGATTAAAAAGACTGTTAAGTATTGTTGCTAATGAATCACCCGAAGTGAATTTGACATATATTGAAAATTTATAAAAATAATGGTATCCATGTTTTCTTCTCTACTGCCCAACTACAAGATAATCCCAAGGGGTTTTGAGGATTTTTTTCCCCCCAATCAATAGGGGCCTCCACCACATTCATGGGAAGGGTTTATAACCTCTGAACCCTTAACTGTTTTCGAAAAATAGAATTTAGTTCATGATTGTCCACTTTTAATTAAAAAAATTCTCTGAATTTGAAAGTGATAACTTGGTAAGTTTCTTTACGGCTCAACCAATTCAAGAATGTGCAGGAAAATCCTCCTAGCAAAGCCAGGGAAAATAGTTGTTAAGTGCGGGTGCAAAGGCATATGGGTCCCTGAATCAGATTAGGAGATACCTTATTTGTTGCGTTATAATAGATACCCTAATTTGTTGCTTTATAATTAATTAATTAAAAACATTAATGCAAAGAGTTTAGGCATTTTTTCCCCCCTTTATAGCTCGAATCCCTTCACAGTTCCATTTTATATTATCCATATCCACCATCAAAACTCGGGCGTTGCCAGCTGCCTACGAATTTGGACCTCATTTTCTTTCGGTTTCCAGGGAAAACTAAAAGGGGAGCTAAGTATTCTTCCAAGATCATTCAACCTTATCCCATTGTCTCCATTCTCCATATGATTCCAAGGCAATAGCCCAAGGCTGGTTCTGTGTCTGACAATGCCGATTAGACGAAAGAGGAGGTATACCAGGAATCCTGAAACATATATTTTGAAAGATCCGGTTTAGAAGAAAGAGGAGGTATACCTGGAATCCTGAAACATATATTTTTGAAAGATCAGGAAACTCGTTATCGACACACCCTATCTAGATTTAATGATGAATATGGAGGATCAACAAATTTTTATCACAAAGATCTAAGATCATTTCATATATTCAGCGCTTTCTTGACAATCTTGATTTCTTGGAGGTCAGTTGCTTGTCTGGATCTTTGATTACTCAATTCATCCAGGTGGTATCTACATGTGGCACCAAGACTTTTTTCTTTATCTTCAATGTTATTTTCACTGTCAGGTTGAAACTCCAATGATGAACATGATTGCTGGTGGAGCAGCTGCTCATCCATTTGTGATCCATCACAATGACCTGAACATGAAACTGTTCATGGCATTGCGCTGGAGCTCTATCTCAAGGAGCTTGTTGTTCGACTTGACTGTTTATTAGATTGGAAAACAATTCAGAAATGGGTATACGTTTCTGATTTGGAAGCAAAAACGCCACAAATCTTTCGAGGATATACCAATATGGATCAATTGTTGCATTAGCCAAAGATAGGAAAGAATTGAATTAAGTAATTAGCTAAGTTTCCCGGCAATATTTCTTCTATTCTATGGTTTTATTAAACAACAAATAAACCTGAAGTACAAGTATATAACGTGGAAAACAATATCTGCATTCTTCTGCAGATTCATCAGGAAGCCCCCCAATCAGGGAAGTAACTTGAAAAAATGGGGGCAAAACTATATTACAATTTACAAGTGGATTAACTACAATTTAGAACTCAAGCTAAGGGCACGAAGACCACCACGTGCACAAGCACAAATTACAATGGGGCTTACCTTCTACAAATTGCTATGTTAATAATTGAAAGTCTCACCAGGCACCTAACATGATGGGGGTTGAAGTTGCTTAAGCCGTCGTACAACTTGCTTCATTGTCGGCCTCGTAGAGAGAGAATCGACTGTACACACAACTGCCAAGTGTAAAACTTCTACTAAATCATCATGGGGACCTGCATCCCATAACCCTGCAGTAAAGAACTCCTTTGCGCGGCCCTGACGCAGGAGCATACATGCCCAAGCAACAATGTTGAAGCCATTCCCATATGAAGAGAATGAAGGATCTAGAGCTTTCTTGTCGGAGAGTAACTCAAGAAGCACCACACCATAACTGTACACATCAGCCTTATCGGAAACACGGCAAGTCATTGCATATTCTGGAGCAACATAACCAAAAGTTCCAGCCACACCAGTGGTAGCATGGGTTTCTGAAGTTCCCAATAGCCTGGCCAATCCAAAGTCAGAGAGATAAGCATTGAAATCATCATCCAACAGAATATTGCTGGGCTTGACGTCACGGTGGAGCACCCGTGGTACACACTGATCATGTAAGTAGGCAAGTGCACGGGCTATATCCAGTGCAATCTTGTGAAGTATCCTCCAATCCACTGCCCTGGTGGACCTTTCCTGTATAAACTTTTCCAAATTACCACCTGGCAAATAATTATAGATAAGGAACATCTCTGTTTCACTGGCATGGTAACCTATCAAAGTGACAAGATTTGGATGGCGGAGCCTTCCAAGAGTTTTAATTTCTGCACGGAACTGTTCAATGCCTTGGAACCTTCCAACGGCAAGCCGTTTTATGGCCACTAGGACTCCAGGGGAGATCTCTGCCTTGTAGGTTGCCCCAAAACCTCCATTCCCAATGCAGTTGCTTGCATTGAAATTTGCTGTAGCCCGTACAACACCTTCAAAGGTCAATGGAACCCCAATGTCTGTAAAAGGAATTACTTCCTTTCTGACAGACCCAGTAACTTTGGACTTTGGGTTCCACTTTCGGGTATAGAAGAACAGGATGATCAGAGCAATAAGAACTGAAACAATGGCTGAGGCAGATGTTATGGATGCTATCTCAATTGAATTGAAACCAGGACTCCCACTTCCTTGGTTTGTATCTCCTGATGGTGGAGAAGCAGTAATAGATTGTGAATTGCCATCGCTTCCTTGCAGATCTGAAGATGGCACAGCCAAATTATACATACGGCAAGACTGCAGATATGGATTACCAAGAGCACTACTGCATTTCATTGAGTTATTATTTGATGGCAATGAACCAGACAAATTATTGAAGGAAACATTGAATGCTGAGAGCATGGTTACTTTGGCCAAATCAGCAGGGATCTGCCCAGAGAGATTATTGTTGTTAAGCAGCAGAACAGTCAGCCGTTTCAAGTTTACAAGATCCTTTGGAATTTCCCCAGTGAGTGAGTTTGAAGAAAGGTCCAGCTCTTCCAAAGACTGCAACTTCCCCAAGCTGGAAGGAACGGAGCCAGTGAGGTTATTACCAGCCAAAGAGAGATACTTCTGGTCCCTCATCAGACCGAGACTGGTTGGAATTTGACCTTGCAACAGGTTCCAACTGAAATTAAGGGCAACAAGTGACACCATCTCTCCTAAACTCTGGGGAATGGGTCCAGTAATCTGATTTACAGATGCATCCAAAACTTTAAGAGATTTGCACGCAGTACCAATTTGAGCTGGAATTGAACCAGATATCTCGTTGTTGCTAACATTGACAATCAGTGCATCCAATCCTTCACACTTCTCAAACAAGTTGTTAGGAAATGGTCCAGCAAGCTTGTTTTCTCCAGCAAGAAATGAGTAAACAGTCTGCTTTCCTAGTCTTTCAGGTGCAATTGGCATATACTGGATAGTGCCATTAAAGTTATTGTGTCCAAAATTGTGATATATTGCAAGACCACTTTCTTCTCCAAGTGACTGAGAAGGAGTTCCAACTAGGGCTTTAGAAGTAAAAAATGATAGATACAGAGTGGATAGGTCACTGCCAGGCTTGGAAGGACTTACATTTGAGGAAAGAACAGGAGGACAAGTGCTGTTATAAAATTTGGGGATCATACCTGACAAGGCATTCCCACTGACATCAAATACAGTCATACAAGGAACTGGCAGTCCCTCCAAAAGCTCCCCAGTAAGCCTGTTTGAGCTTATGTCAAGAAATTGCAGCTTCTTGCAGCGGCTGAGCCCATCAGAAACTTCCCCAGTGAAATAGTTCTGAGCCAGATTGATCATCTCTAAGTTCTCACAAGCACCCCAACTGGTTGGAAACCTGCCCTCAAGAGTTGCCCTTGGTGCCCATAATACTCTCAGCTTAGGAAGCATTATAATTTCCACAGGAATCGTACCTTGGAAATAATTAAAATCATCAATTGATGAACCCTGTTGGTCCATCAAAGAGTCCTCTTTTGTGTTATTAACTTGCGGAAGTGGATCAAACAGATTTGATAGTACAAGGGCAGACAATTGAGAACAATTGCCAAGCTCAGAAGGTATCGAACCACTCAAACTATTCCTCGAAACATCCAATACTTGAAGCTTCTGAAGCCGGCCCAGTTCAGCCGGAAGAACCTCTTCCAACAAATTCGAATACAACAAAAGCGATTGCAACTGACCACAACTCCCCAAACTCCCTGGAATCCCACCAACCAAGAAATTACCTGAAAAGTCCACATGCTCAAGCTTCCCACAATTCTCCCCAATCTTACTAGGAATGCCCCCGCTAAGCCGATTAAACGACAGATACACCCCTCTCAACCTGCCAACAAACCCCGGAATGGTCCCGTTGACATGATTTCCCGCTAAATTCAAGATCTCTAACCTGACACAACTCGAAAGCGAGCTGGGTATCTCCCCAACAATCCTATTAAACCCGAGATTCAAAACCCGCAAATTCCTCAACCCGTAGAACTGGACAGGAATCGACCCATTTACCGAATTTCCCTCTAGATCAAGAACCTCAAGCTTTTCCATACCCCAAATATCAGCAGGAATTTCACCATGAAAACCATTAAAGGGCAGTGACAAAATCCTAAGCTCAGTAAGCTGAGCAATCACAGGCAACAGTTTCCCAACCAATTTTCCACTACTAGTCCAACAGTCCCTCCTAGTCCCAAACCCATAAAGCGGAAATTGAGCAAAGTTGGAACAAGAATTACCTCTGTGCTCGTTCCCAGTAATGTTCAGTGAAACTACACGGGAATTATAGTCGCAGGAGACACCGAACCACGAGCAGTAATCATCAGAGTCCCAAGTAGAGAGCAAAGCTGATGGGTCAGAGACCGATTTCTTCAACTGGAGGAGCACCGATTTGTCTGAATCGGCAAAGACGAAACCTTTTTGAGAAAGAGAGAAAGCCCATAAGAGAAACATAGACTTCAGTAGAACAAGTATTGGAGACATGGGGTTGTGAAAAAAGTGCCATTTGATCACCGAAGAGGAAAACGAAGAGGAACCCATTTCAGAACACCCAAAAGGGTATCCAAAAACACTCTCAGTTGAACCCACCCTATACCGTCACTTGCACAGCAAAGATTAGGGTTTTTTTTTTTTTTTTTTTCCCTTTTCTTCTGTGAAAACCCTAACCCTAATTTTTGGTTCTTTGGAGAGAGAAAGTGAGAGACAGAGACAGAGAGAGAGACGAAGACAGTGAAGAGAGAGAAGATTCAACGCTGTTCTTTTGAGAAAACGCGTCTTTCTTCCTTTCCTTTTTCTTCTTTTTTTTTTTTTTTTTTTAAAAAAAAAAAAAAAAAAAAAAAAAAAAAAAAAAAAAAAGGCTTAGTTCTTGTTCTTCGTCTTCTTTGGCTTTTCTTTCTTTCTTTTTTCCTTTTTTTTTTTGGGTTTTGGATTATTTTTAAAAAATAGAAAATTAGGGTTTTTGTCGGTTTTGGGTGGGTGATGTGGGACCAGTGGACATACCCGGGGACCGGGGTAGAAATGGGGTCCACTGCCGGTCAATAAATGCATCAGCCACTTCAACTTTGGGGTTCTGCTTAGCCTTGTTGGTGCTTATTGGTTAGGCTTTCCTAATTTTCTTTAAGTAATCTACTAGGAAATAGGATGAGGGGGCTTCTTGTCGGTCTAACTTGTAAAATTTTTAATAGTTGAATGAGGGGTTTAAAATTTAATTTTTATCTAAATTAAAAATTAATTAGTGTTTTAATTTAATAATATAAAGTTATCATTAAAAGTGGATGTAGGTTAAAACTCATAAATTTTTTTTTAAAAAAAGCCTTGCACCAAAAAAAAAAAAATTGTTATAGAATTTCACACATGGTTAATATGAGATTGTTAATAGTAAATAATAAAAAATGATGTCAAAGATGGATTTAAATAAAAAATTAATAAAAATTTGTCAATTTAACTGTAGCGTCTATAACATTACTTTTTTTTTTTTTTTTGATAACGTCTATAACATTACTTATACATGAATACATCCCAATTTTCATAGCATGCTATAGAAATTGAGATAATATACTTTTATTTATTTTCATTTTAAGTCATTATTGATGTTATTTTATCATCTATTAACATTATTTTATTATCTATCATTTCTATATAATAATAAAAAAACTTATCTATCAATAATAACTTGCCAAGTATCTCTATAGACATAATCATTTTTATAATATAATAACTTGCTAAGTAATTCTATAAACATAATGATTTTTATAATTTTTTTTTTTTAATAATTGAGTTGATAAGTTTTATATGAGTCCACCACTGCATATATTTTAACATATGAATAATGTTAAAAACACAATAATTCACAATAAAACTTAAGTTATAAGTTTTTATTAGTTCTTGTCTAAACTTACTAATAATGATATCATTGTTTTATCTATAATTAACAACTTATCATCTAAACCTTATTATAAAGTTATTGTGAAAATATTTTAGTCATAATTTTATTCTTCTATCTGCTAAGCAATAAATTTTTTGTGCGAACTTGCATCTCCACTCTTATGAAATATTTTGCGAAAGCTGTTGCTTTTTATTTTATATTAAATATTCCTTTTTCATAAAATAAAAAAAAAATTAAAAAAAGAAAAGAAAAGAAAAGGGAAGAAAATTTTGGGGGGTATGGTCTTTAGGCTTTTAATGAGGTTAAAAAGATTCCTTAAAGTAGCAACACGTGGATACAGATAAAGGAGCCCACGTGGGATGTTATTCCAGAAGGTGAGAGAGGGCCCACAGACCTTTTGGTAGCGTAGGTCCAGGATTCATGAGGTCCAGATAGGCTAGAGGGCCCTATAGTAAGCCCAGTGGAATTTTTAGCTGCCCTTCTAGGTTAGAGTGTGATTGATGTGAGCGTTTGCATTATTAAACTAAAATGTTCAAAAATAGAAAAAGAATAAATAAAATTTTCATTTATTTATATACAAAGGGTCCGACTAACGAAAAAAAAGTTTGAAAATTTTTTATTAGAAATTAAAAAAAAATTGTTAAAATTTTTTCAATTTTTGATAAACTTTTTTTAGAATTAGTTTATTATTGTATGACTTAGAGTACATATTAATAAAAACCCAAGTAGGTAGCAAGAATGAGAAGAGATGAAGTTCAGACTATGAATTCAAGGCACTATAAAAAATTGTGATTATAATTGGGCTATCACTTAACACTAAAAAAAAAAAAAAAAAACTAAAAATGCATAAAAGACAAACATAAATAGTAGATATTGATCAATGTCACTGTGAATAGCTAAATCGTATACTTACTCATTCAACCAACATAACTAATTGGAATTAAGTCTTGTTCAATTTTTTAAAGAAAAAAGGCTCACATTTTGTTATCAAATTGAGCATTTGAGTTTGAATTCAATTGTTAATAGTTTTATAACTGAATTAACACATTTTTAAATACAAAGTGTTATTACAGAGTCAGCACAACATATTGTAAACTAAAAAAAAAAGAGTTTGAATCCAACTTATGTCAAAAATTAATTGATATTTTAGTCTAATGATAAGAGTAATTATAATTTTAACAAAAAAAGTCATCATTATAGAACAAACACCATAAATATAAATCCTATCATATCTTTAATTAAAAAAGAATTATAAAAAATTTATAAAAAAAAAAAAAACTCATATTTTGGTCCGACCCAAATCCATTCCTTTGAATAAAACGAAACATGGACGAACGGACTAGGACAAGTTCTTTCTTTAATCATACAAAAATGATCATAATTCATAGTGGCATATTACTATATATATATATATATATAATAGTTGCTTTTTCCTTTCTGGATTACTATAACAGTTACAAGCAAAATAAACATGCACATTTTCATTGGCTAACATAAAACACACTTTATTGTAAAGTAAATTGTCATATATTACAAGAATCTACATAGGGTGCTTGGTTCCAATTGTCATGTATCAAGTTCAACATTACGAAAAAGCCAAAACTCCTACTGTTACAGATTTTCATAACTCATATCTATGATCTTGAGGTCTATATTATTAACAAAAAAATAAATGACGGAGAGTGACATCATCTAACTTAATGTGGCTAAGTAATTTTCCTTAGCTTATCCAAAAAAGCAAAAATTAAATTATTTTATGATTATTTTTTTTATTTAATGATGACTAGTAGGTGGATAAATTTTCTCAGCAAGTTTCTTAATTTGGTGTTTTCCCCCATTGACAACTCTATTTTTATATAAATAAACAAAGTATCTATAAAGATATGAGCATTAATCTTCCAAATTATTTAACGAAGAGAAAATGATAATATGTACATCTTTTGTTGCCAAGGTTTACATTGGCCTTTTTAAGAAAATAATTTAATTTACATCTAATATTTTTTAAATTAGAATATCCTTTTATTTAATGAGAAACTGTTACGTCACTTACTAACTAAATAAAATGTGGAGATTAAAACTTACTGCTACTTACTATTGTGTATTTAAAACAAAAAGAGACCTCCAATTAAAAAAGTATTAGATGTAAGCCAAACCTTTAAGAAATATAAGAGAAAATTACAAGTGAACACATATATTAATATGAAAATAGGAACTTGAAATATACATAAGAATCTATTTGGCTTAAGCTTATAAATTTAGATTTTAAATTTATATATAACTTTTTAAAATCTCATTTTTTTCTCACTTCAACAAAAAGTTAGATAAATTATCTTAGAAGGTAGTTATTTTCTCTCTACTAAAGCTACCCTAGGCCAAGAAATCAGAAAGTAAGAGGCTTTTTAATTAAGGGTAAAGCTCCTTTGGCTTGTTTCTTTCAAGAAAAGAGAGGAGAAAAGATTGGTTTGGTTGGAGAGAGTGAATCTAAAAGCTGTGCATGTTTTGAGTGATGAGATTTAAAGGGTTTTTATTTTTATTTTCCTTCTACTATAGTTATTGAGTTTTTTAGTTTGTGTTGTTATGCTTGTGACTACTGACTAGGCTACCTTGTTCTTTACCTTACAACATTAGTTTCTTCCCCTTTTGATAGTAGCGGATAGGCTCGTTCCCTCCATACAGAGAGCACACTTTCCCAACTTTGTTTGAATTGCCTAGGACAGAGTGAGCTTCCAATTGGTTTTTAAGGCACAAGCTTTACCGGAAATTAAGGGTGGGAAAATCGCTCATAACACTAACTTTACATTTTTTTGATAAACTAGCACTAACTTTATAGGGAACAAAAAATCTTGTAAAATAATGAATTGTACTATTTTTGTCACAATTATTCATGCAGTTGACGATAATTAGTGGAGAAAAAGTGGTGAGTTTATATAGGAAAATTGTGGCAAAAATTGTGATTTTGTTTGTAGAAGTAGAAAAACTCAAAGTGTGTTTTCGACATTGGCTTAAAAAACCAGTTTTTTTTATTATTTAAGTTATTTTTGCTACTATTCATGGATCTCATTACGCTTTTTGGTACTATTCATGAATCTTACTATACTATTTCAACTATCTTTTAGCTTTATTTATAGTATTTTCAGTAAAAAAATTCAATTTCAACTAAATAAACTGTTCTCAAACTGGCCTTAAAAAAAAAAAGATTTCGGATTCAACATATTTGAACAAGAGTAATGTCCCTTACACATGGCACATACACACTCCTGCACAAGCACAAAAATGACTTAAAAATCTTGACTCAAGAATGTGTGTATTTACTATTTACTTATTTAGTGAAGGTGTAACAAAATTTTCCCATCTGAACAAAGTCACGTCATATGTTAGAACTTATGAGTAGGTTGATTCAGGGTGAGGACAAAGAGAGTTGTTGAGGTCAGTTAATGCTAATGGTGGACAGCTCTTTAGTCTTTTGGACGATGGGCTTGAGGAGAAAGTATTAGAACATGACATGCATTTAGTCCTTTTAGAAGTTTCGTGGATATTTTGAATATTTGGGGTGAATATTAGTTATTTTAGTAATTCCAATAATATTTTGGTATTTTTAGTAATTTTTGGGTATTTTAGAATTGAATGATTTAGTAAAAGATAGTTGGGTTTAATTGGGTTTAATTAGGTCAGTACTTATTTGAAAAAATTAATAATTGAGTGAGTTTAGGTGGATTTTGCAACCCTATACTATTTGGAGGTCAATTTGGGTCTAATGGACTTTGGCTAGTCCACTATCTTGGACCAAATTTGTGGCCTGGGGTCTTGAACCCTAAAGACTAAATTGGTCATGAACAGCATGCAATCTATCACCGTTTGACTTCTACAAGAAGATATTTTAATCTTTTGTTTTATTTAATTGAATTTAAATATTTTCAATGTTCATTCAGTTAATGTATTCTTAACTCAATGAACATTCTTATGCTAGTAGCTAAATAACAGATGTCCAGACTTATGATTTTTTTTTAAATTTATATATATATATATATATTGACAATCTATTTATTTATATTTTTTGGATATAATACTTGTGGTCTTAATATGTGTAACATATGAATCAATTGGAAAGAAAATCAAATCGGTAAATTTTGCATATCATGGCGAACCAAACACTCCTTAAGACAGGCTCTTATCTGAACATGGTTCATTTTGTATTGCCTGCTCGTTTGTTTTATTCCCAACATATCTTACTCTAATCATTGCATGTGGCTATAATTTGAAGGAAGTTAAGAAACTATCAGAGTTTGATAAGTATATTAACATAACAGGCAACTGCCTCCTCTACTTCATTAGTACTATCACAACTCAGAAAATCATTATATGAACTTAACTTAGGAAAAAACTCTTATGAGCCAAGTGTTGGATAATTTATTTGACTTTAGTTTAGTGACAGAGTAAATCTTCCTATATAGATTAGTATTGTTATTTATTTGTGTTCAATATAATTCCTATGTTTTAGGATTTGTTGATGAGGTTATCTCATCCTCCACCATAGTTGTCAGTATCATACGATATGCGATACGTATCGTACGATACATATTGTATCGTGTACAAAAAGTTTCGTATCGTAAAGGCATATCATTAGTATTCATGAATCATACGTATCGTACGATACATAGACATGTGGGCTAAAAATGAGTTTTTTGTTAAAATTTGTGGTTTTATTTGATTTAAACAAGTTATTAGACTTTTTTAACACAAAATTATTGGGAAACTTAATTCAGTCTAATAAAATAGCAAGTCCATGAGTTTTTTTCCTCCCTTCTCTTTCTCCTACAAAATTTAGACTATACTCATAAGACTCACTTTCATATGTGCATATTTATATTTCTATGCTATTAATAATGTATTAAATAAAAATATAATTATCTTTTGTTTTGTTATTATTATTTTGAGTCTAAAAAGCTAGAATGCCAAGAAAAAATATAAGGACAAATTATTAGAATAAAAAAACCAAAAATAAAAACTAAATGTTGATAATAATGAAGAAAATGTCTATGAAAAAATAATTTGGCAAGATGCTGAACATGATGATAACATTGACTTAGATGGAGTTGATTAGCCAAGATGATGAAAAGATATTATTATTTTGATTTATATATCATGTATTACTTATGAGTTTAATCAATTTGAATGTGCATGTAATAAACATAAGTTAATTTGATTTATTTAGTTAGTTTTGTTAAATTTTATTACAAAGTAATGATTAAATTGGTTATTAGTTGAATATATTTCGAATTTATAATGAATATACCTTTTATAAATGTATATCTATAATTATTATATAACTTTATTAGGTGTCTGTGTATCTTATGATACATGATTCGATACGATACACGATACAGAAAAATAAAAAATTGATTCATGATACGATTCACGATTTGACAACTATGTCCTCCACTATTTATACATGTTGAATGCATTAATGAGAATTAAGTAGAAAATTAACCAAAAATTTCTATTTCCTCTCATAAGTGTAGGAGATTGGTCATCTCGAATTGACTACACTATCTTTTATTTCTCGGTTCA
This sequence comes from Quercus suber, assembly GCF_002906115.3. Lineage (NCBI taxonomy): Eukaryota > Viridiplantae > Streptophyta > Magnoliopsida > Fagales > Fagaceae > Quercus > Quercus suber. Next base: position 856,137 of record NW_027069569.1, read on the forward strand.
CAACAAGAACAAATTAAGAATACATTATGGTGATAACTTTAAAGTGTGAGAAATTAGAATAATGGTCATTCCGTTTGGCATCAATATATTTTTTTTTTTTTGCTGAAAGTAGCTTAAAGTATAATTTATACTTTTAAAAAGTGAGATTTTAAAAATTGTATTTAAAAAAAAAAAATCTAAAAGTTAAACAAAAAAAAAAATTACAAACAGCGGTTGACATCTTGCATTCCGTTGCATCATGCAAGATGTCAAACTAGTTCATCAAAAGATGTGTGTGGTAGCCCGAAGATCAAGGAAGGGAATGTTAAGCTGCGGTTGTTCTTATTGAGGTATCCTGAGTCCGAAGAAGGGGCTTGCTCGAGTAGAGAAGGAGATAGACATTAGAACAAGAACATTGAGACAAGAGCATGAACAGTGTTTCATACAAGAGCGTGAACATTGTTTCATTTTGTGTATTATTTGCCTCCTCGGGCAAGCTTGTAATAAGCCTGTTACATACATTAATCCATGATCTCTAGCTTTTCTTCCCTGTTTTTGTCCTCAGGCTAAGCCCTCCCTTTTTGTTTGATCCATTCTCTTACAAATATATTGATTTGGGCCTAGTTGAACTGTGCAAACCTCACTGTTCTAAGTGGGTTTTGGCTGTTTGATATTTGAGTCCTTACAATGTGTATTACAATGAGGTAACTACGTACGCTGATCGAATTTCATTCAAGACAAGAAGCAAAATAATATTATGATACAAAAAACAAAAGTATTGATCACAAATTGGTGCTACATGATAACCTGTCTCAGATGAAACATTTCCAGAAGACTAAAAGAAAAATATATAAAAGAATGAGTGACGAGGACTTTATGAAGACACATATCAGGCACAAATATTTCAAGTGATAATGAAATATTTGAGAGAGATATGTACATGAATCTTCTCTTTGACAATCATAGATCCTCTTTCCTCCTATCACTTTTCATCACTGAAAGGTGAAAACAATTACTCTCACATACATAGGTGTAGAGAATGCTTAGGTACATGTTTGATTCACACTATGCACAATGATTTAAATCATGTCTAGTGGAGAGGAGGCCCATCTTGAGATCCGAAGCAAGTGTCTAGTTAGGTAGTCATTCTAAATGAAGTGGGAAAGTCATATAGTGATCCTTTTTTTTTTTTTTTTTTTGAGAGAGGTCATATAGTGATCCTTATAGAACAATTATATAGAAAAATCTCTATCTACAACAACGTGGGAAACAAGAAAAGTGAGAAAACCATTTGATCCTAGCAGGCTTTGAGGTCATTTGCGGCTTTAAAGGCTGCGATTTCTGTAGCAGCTGCTGCTCGGGTTGCTGGATTTCCAATTCCAATATCCTGGGGCTATTTACTGCACTATCACCTGCATAACTGGAAAAAACTAATCTATCATTGCAAGCATATATTTGAATAACTACAAAAACCTCTACAAATTGTATATGACTATCAACCAGGTAAAATCAGTCAAGATATACTAACATTTGGAGTGTATTTAGATATGTATAATGGAAAAAAGAATATTTCAAATGTGAGAATGAAGAAATCTAATCAAAGAAGACACCAGAATAAGTGAATAACTTTTTTTTTTTGGTGTTAAAGAACCTAGTTCTTGGCTAGACTCCAAAACCATTTTTAATTGATTACAATGAAATGATATTGCATGGTTCCTAGGAACAGTAATTGCTAAGCCACGCAAGAAGTGAAATGCTTGAGAAACATTAGAGTTGGAGCACAATGATCACCTTAATTTCTTCCTAATCTATATAGTTCCCATTAAATTTGAGAGAACCTTTCACATACTTACATTAACATTGTATGTTAGAATTCACACATTCATGAATCTTTGTGTGTGTTACATTTAAACTTATATACAGAATGGCATGCATTAAAGGGGAGATAAGATTATTTCTATCTAAAAAGTATAAAATATAGCTTACATAGGGAAATTGAAGGATCGGGTGCTGTTATCACTCGCATCAGAATGGTAAGAGATATTAAAAAAGTTTTGGAACCCCCCTGCAAGATTCACTCTTTCCTTTTTATCATCTCCTGGAGATTCCTTCCTAACCACCTTTGTGGTTTCATTTGATGCTTTGGTTACTCCAAAGTCCTTCCCCACATTGGCACTCTTGCTTTTATCATGCTCTGATTCTGTAAAATGGGGGAAGGTAGCTGGAATAGTTATCAATTCATCCGTCCTTGTTAACTCTTGAGATCTATTGAACATAATAAAATGATCTCTTGAGAAGCTGTTATTTCCGATGTGAATACTAAATAATGATTCATTCGAAGCACTGCTCCATTCCATTGGTGTTGTCGGTTTACTAGCAAATATTGATGATGGAATTCTATTTGGATCATAGCCTGCAGGCCGCCCCATCAACTGAATTGGAGGTAATTGTGTAGTTGATCCACTTTGCGTACTCCAAACAGAGGAAGATAAATTATCTGCTGATGATGTTGGTCCTTGTGTCTGAAGGTCAGGTTGTTCAGATTCAAGAGAGTGGCTATTAAGAACTTTCTCAATTGCATCCAGATCTTCTGAAGAGCCTGACCTGCTATGAGTTACAGGGTCAACTTCATTTGGAGGGACCTCAAAATGCACCCTTTGATTCTTACTATTTTCACTCTTACAACTATGATCCGTGGCATCCATTTTTTCGGTTAAAACCAAATCCTCAAAGTTCCAACACTGATTTGCAACTGGTATTTGTACTACACAACCAGAGGGGGAAAATAAACAAAGCAATTACAAATGTTAGACTTTACAACCCAATTGTGACAGCATAAGTGCCCAATGAAATTAGTGTAGTAATGAAGATCAAAACAAGCATTCTTTCACAAGTTAAACCATGCACATAAATGCCATAACATGATGTGCCTAGACCACTACAAGACAAAAAGAACTATGATGTGAAATTTAATAAACTTCAAGCTTGATGGCCTAGGTTTCTCACAAAATAAACCAACTATTAACTCGGGCTTGTCAAAACAAAGTTGCATTAGTGCAGAGTATGCAATGGTTTGCTCAATGGACATCAAGTACTTGACAATCTAATCCTATTTGGGATTTATTATTTATGAGAAATCCGAATGTTAATAATGAGTTTTTATGCAACCTGCCCAAAAAAGAAAGGAAGAGAGTTTTTGCAACCAAATAACTGGAAGTGTTGCATCTTGTTACATTCTTCACAATTCGGTGCATCACAAAATTAAATAAAGGTTAATAATTGGAAGCATTATTATCTTGGATTTAATGGGTTTTGTGCATGCAAATGCCTTGAACACTAAATAAAACACCATAATAATCAACATAAGTAAACAAAGCAAAGCATACTCGAATCTTCGACAACCCGTTTGATTATTGCCTCTTAGCTTCTTCAGTCAAAACACCCATTCAATCAACCACAAAATCCAAAAAAACCAAGCTATTTTAAAAATCTCAATCAGCCACAGTACCACTGAAAAGACTCATACAAATTTGGAAAAGGCATTGCCTTTAATGTATGAGTAAATTTGGAAAGCGCCTATTATGTGAAATGTAGAGAGGAAGTGTGAAAGAGAGAGAGGGTAGTTAGGACTTAGGAGTTTGGACCAGGCAGGAATCAGAAATAAAAAAGAGTGCAATGAATAGCAAACAACAAACAAGGAGCTTTTGGTTATTTTTGTTAGCTTATGAAAGGGAAAAAAGGGAAGGCCAAGAGAGCAACTCGGGGTTTAGAAATTGTGGAACAAAGTAACAAACTCTTGTACACAATGGAACTATTTTTAAGGATGATACATACAAATAATACTAAATTATTAACACACGCTCTCTCTCTCTCTTTGGAAGGAAGGAGTTCAGTTAGACAGTTTGATTGTTATTTGTTAGTTTTTTAGGGCCAGCCACCTCAACATAAAAATGAAAAGACTAAGGAAGACCAATATATATATATGTCATTTGACCAACCTCATAAGTTAACGGATTCATAATATGTTTTAACTTGTTATAACTTATAACTGGTATGACCTCCATATAGAACCAAAACCAAGCCAGAATCTTCTTATGCAATGTATCAACAAATAAAAGACCTTCTCATGCAAATTTTTTTTTTTTGCCAACAAATTAATTGAGATGATTGATGGGTTGATCATGTTGGCGTGAGCCTTAAGCTTACTATTTACCTATTAAAAAATCTATTAAGGATTACCATTATTAGGGGCATGTATGATTGGGCTGGGTTCAGTTTGGATTATTGTCTAATCTAACTTAATCTTATTGTGTTGAGAAATATCCAAACCAACTTAACCTATGGTACCTCTAAAAGCCAACCTAACCGTAGAGATTAAAGTGGGTTGAGTTGGGGCTATTACCTAAAAAAATTGGGCTTTCATTAATTTTCTTTGTTTTTTGATAATTCGATATTTACATTAGGGGAGGGCGGATTTCAATCTTGGACATCTCAATTGGAAACACTAGAAAGAGCTAATTGAACTAGAGCTAAGTAGGGAATTGCATAACTCAACGAGCTTTGGGCAGGTCAGGTAGGTGTTTGAGATTGGTTCGATTGCTAGGCTCGAGCCTATTTCGTCTTCGGGTCTCACTTGCGTAACTTGACCTACTCGATTTTAAAATCGATTTTTTTCCCCCTTTGAGTTTTTGCTCCTTTGGCGGGCTTAATAGGTTGCTCCTTTTGAGTAAATAAATGTACCATTTTTACAAAGAATTTTCCCATAATGGCTTTGACTATTATGTTCATACATAAAAGTATGACATTATATTCTTAATATAGTGTTTTGAAACCATAAAGGAAAAAAAATTATATTATAAATTCCTTCTTAACATATAGGGTTTCAGTTCATCATTTCTTTCTTAGCCAATTTACACCTCTTGAAATTTTCCTAATGCAAATTCATCTTTTGAAAAGCTAATTTTCATTTTGAGTCATGTTTTCACACGTGGCATATTTAATTTAGTCAAATTTTCTTCTAATTTAAGTTTCCTTTTGAATTATCCACGTGATTTATGGAGCCTAAAATAACAAGTCTTCAAATCAATCCCAATTGCTTGTAGGATACACGGGTATCAGTTGGAGATAATAGTGGGATATGGCTTTGGACTTGGTATCATGAAACAAAGGGATTCAAGGCTGCCCCCAAGTTGTGTTAAGAGTCAGTTTAGTTGGATGAGGACACATTTGTTTAGAACTTAAGTACAAATCATTAGCAACTGGTGACAACTATTCTTTCCAAAAATGACAGAAGTTTCCTTTTGCTGACAATTTTTTTTTTTTTTTTGAGAAAGAGTTTTAACTTATGACATCCATTCCTAATGATAGCTCTTTATCATCAAACCAAGACACTAATTAGTTTTTAGTGTAGGCGGAGATTGAACCCCAAATCTCTTATACAACTATCAGAGACTTTACCAGTTGAGCTAACTGGAACCCACTTCCGTTGACAAATTTTAATTGAATATATTGACCAAATTTTGAATGCAAGACTACATTAAAAGTCTAGGACCACAAAAATTTTCATGACTTTTTGTCACAAATGTGATGTGATAGAGTGTAATTTTTCACAACTTCTTTCTTGAGAGACTTGTTTGGAAATTAAAAAATTTTGTCAACCGTATACCGTGCTTAATAATTTTGAAAAGTTAATAAACAATAGTGTTTATTAACCTTTTTTTTTTTTGGAGGTGATACTATTTATTAACTAAAGATAAAATAAAAATTTACCAGGATGAAATCAACGTATACTATTTATACATACAAAGTTTTTGAGAACAAACTTCCTACAGTTATTCAATCTATATTTATTATCATAGCCATTGCTTTCCTTTTGTGTTTGATTTCCTCATCACACGGAACGACTTTCTAATTTGGTTGATGAATTTTCCTTAACAGATATGTTAAATTGTCTTTCCTTATTTTTGGTCTTCAACAGATAATTCCATATTAGGGAGACATGCATTATTTTTTATTGGGTGGTTATCTTCATTTTAGGCTTTTCTTCTACCCAAAATTATATATCCCTTTTGCATTCAGCTTCTTAAAAAAAAAAAAAAAAAAGTAAATTGCAAATTACACCCCTAAAGTTTAGGGACTTTTGAATTTTACACCCTAAAATTTGGAAGTGTTCGAATTTTACATCTTGAAATTTCAAAATTGCAAGATGTAAAATTCAAACACCTCCAAACTTTATGAGGTAAAATCTAAATTCTGAAATGTCAGGAGCTAAAATCCAGACAACCCTAAAAAAAAAAAAAAGTTTTTAGAAAGAAGTTGGGGATGGTAGCAGTAAAATCTCACAAAGTCTTCTCTTTCCCTCTACAATATGCCAGACACGTAATTCATGATTTGTGGCAAGCTGGCAGCCATGGAAGGTAAAAATTCCCCTCCAATGACCCAACATCTTCTTCCTCCTTCTTCTTCTTCTTTTTTTTTTTTTTTTTTTTTTTTTTACACCCTTTATCAAAAGTTCTATTTTTTTTTTACCACTTCATTTAAAATAATATAAACAACTCATTAAAATAATAAATAAATAAAAACCTCCATAAACACCAAAAGTAATCAGCCACTTCATCTAAGGAATATATATATATATATATAATTTTTTTTTTTTTGGTTGTTGTTGTTGTAAGTTTTAAGCTACAGTAGACTACCATCTACCTCATTTGCCAAAATTTATAAAAATAGCAACATTGTTGTAGTATGTTTTTTGTGGAATGAGTTGCTAAAATTTGACTTTTTAGCTTTTAAGAGCTTTATTCCGAATGCTCTAAAACTTTTTATATCTGTTATTCTCTTCTCTCTTCTCTCTTGAAATGTTCAAATCTTCAGAATGTTATCCTTTTTGAATATTTGGATTTTTTCCATGGATATTTTCCTTCTACATGAACATGAGTCCCTCTATATAAGAATAGTTGCTAAAAATCACAAACACACTACTCTAACATTTTTCCCCTCTCTGTCTTATCAGTGTTGAAAATTGCGTACGTCAAATGTACACAATTATGTACATTCCTTGAAAAATATCGTATATTGAATGAACACAATTGTGTAAGTTTTTTGATGATGTGCAAATTTTTTGAAAATTGTATACTTTGAATGTACAAAATTGTGTACATTGTGTACATTGAGTGTATATAATCGGGTACATTCTTTGATAATGGTGTGTGAGGAATGAATAGAATTATGTGCATTTTTTATAATAAAAAAAATGTGTAAGTTAAATGTACACTATTGTAAACATTCATTTTAAAATTGGTACGTTTAATGTACATAATTGTATAAGTTCTTTGAAAATTGTGTACATTGAATGTACAAAATTGTGTATATTCTTTGAAAATTTTGTAGATTAAATGTACAAAATTGTGTAAATTCTTTGAAAAATTGTGTACGTTAAGTATAACTAACTAAGTACTTTCTTTGAAAAATGTGTACGAAGAAGGTATAGAATTTTGTACATTCCTTAAAAAATTTGTACATTAAATGTACAAAATTATGTACTTTTTTGAAAATTGTGTATGTTGAATGTACATATTTATTTACATTCAACATATGCATTTTTCAAATAATGTACTAAATTCTATATATTTAATTTTCATAATTTTTCAAATAATGTATAATATTTTATACATTTAACATACACAATTTTCAAAGAATGTACAAAAATTATGTACATTTAACGTACACATTTTTCAAAAAATGTACATAATTGTGTAAATTCAACGTACATAGTTTTTAAAGTATGTACACAATCATGTACATTCTACTTACACATTTTTCAAGAAATATACACAATTTTGTATATTTAATGTACACAATTATTAAAGAATGCACATGATTTTGTACATTTAACGTACACATTTTTTAAAGAATGTACATAATTTTACACATTCATTATACATAATTTTCAAATAATGTACTCAATTATATATACTCAACTTACACAAAATTTTTTATTTTTTTTTATTTTATAAAATGTACATAATTATGTACATTCAACATATATAATGGTGTATGTCTTTGAGCTTGGTGAGAAAGTGTAATTAAATGTGTGTGTGCTTTGCAATTAGTTTGTTTCTTAAAATAAAATAAAGTGAGTGTTGTCTCACATCGCTTAAGTGTAACTCTTTTCCATTGCATAAAACCCCACTCTACTACTACAAGAGTTAAGCTCTTTTGTAGTGGTACTTTGGGTTAAGTAATATATTTGAGTTTAGTGAGAGAGTGTAATTAAGTGTATGTATGTGTGTAGGGGTGTTTGCAATGCCGTACGGTGCGGTTTTGAGCAATTTTTAGTATCGCACTTTACGGTGTGGTTTAGCTAAAACCATAACTGTATCGTACCTTATCTTTGTGGTCACATATGTGGTACGGTGCGGTGTGGTGCGGTTTAGAGTTTAGCCAAAACTATAACTGCACCGCACCTCATTTTTGTGGTCACATATTCAGTACTATACATAAGATATGGTTTGAACGGTTTAAAGTCAATATATTTTTCAAATTTTGGGTTTTTCCTATTTAGCCTAAAACTAATTTTTCCTTTTGTTTTGGGCTAAGTTTTAAACTATTGAGCTAGTTTTTCTTTATTTTGGGTTGGTTTTCCTAGTCAACACTTGCTAGGGTTATCAAACATAATATATATATATATATATATTTGAAAACTAGGGTTATTAAACTATTAATAATATATTTAATATTAAAAATAAATAAATATATTAATATATAGAGAGAGTGTAGTGTCGTATAGTGCGGTTATGCCATTTTGTGTGCGGTTTTGGTGCGTTTTTTGTGGTTTGGTGAATACCCCTATGCGTGTGTGTTTAGCAATTAGTTTATTTCTCCAAAAAAAAAAAAAAAAACCAAACGTAACTGTGTAAGTTGTTTGAAAATTGTGTATATTAATAAGTTTACACGTAGGAGGGGTGAGGTCGATTACGAAATGAAAATTGTGGGCTCAGCCCGAGGAGAAAAAAAGGCCCATTTGCACATCAATCCTAGCCCAACACGTGTATTAGAGCCCAAAGTGGAAAGATGAAGAGGCCGACCTTCTGAGGAGCAAGCGTTCCTTGGGAATTACCAAGCAAGTTGATAGTACCAGAAGACAAGAAATCAAAGAAGGTGGAAGAAACGTGTGAGTAAAGAAGAAAGGAAATATTTAGATAAAGTAGTCATTACCTCTGCATTTAATGTACTGTACCAACTCAAATGACCACATTAATGAAAGAATGACCACTAAACAATGAACTCATAACTTGCAGCACATTTTACCAGCTCCAGCACAACCCTGATGGGACAAGCATACAAAAGAAGGCCCCTATCTGTATAAGTGGAGGGCTAAGATGCAATTTAGAGGACCATATAAGGAAAGGAAACCCCTCCAAATGAGGGGGACAAGAGATTGAAAGAAAAGAGAAGAACTGTATAGGGAAACCTTGTATTTGAAAAACTTGAAACTTTTTATAAACATTGGCTCCTCAGCCAAATTCAAGGTAGTGTTATTTTCAGATTTAGTACTTCTTTTTACAATTCACTCAGCCCTATCTCCACTAACCTAATAGTTGGACCATAAGAGAGCATTAAAATTGACCTCGTCAGCCATACTTTAATAAATTAATTGCACTGAGCCTATAAAATCTAACTCCACTATTTTAAGTGAGCTTAGCATTTTTTGGGCCCTTACAGTATACATTTTTGAAAGAAGGTAAACGGTTAAACATTTCAACATAATATTTTGATTTCATCAATATTAAGTAATAAGATATCAAAATAAATTTAACTAGCAATTTAAACTAAATCTTAAAATCCAAAATTAATCGAACTAAAAATTTAAATAATTATTTCTAAAACTATTGGGTCAGATTACTTGGGTTGTAATTTTATTAATCAGAACCCAACCCAATCCAAACCCAAAAAAAAAAAAGAAAAAAAAAAAGAAAAAAAAAACCCCCCACAAAACTTGAAGCATCGGATTGGGTCGAGTTGTTAAGTTGGTGTGCTGAATGTGCACGGTTACAACTGAAGCTCAAGAGGGTAGTTTTGAAAATATAACCCAAAAAAAAAGAGGGTAAGGCATGTAAGGCAGTTGGAGGTTCAGTTTTTTTTTGTAACGTTATCTACAACATTTTTGTTGGTATATATAATATAAGCTCTCACCCACATTTCATTTTAAAGCTAATGAAGAAAGATGTTGAAAATCACAGGCAAACTGGCAATGGAGGGAGCTTTGGAGAAGCAGCTGTTCATCAATGGAATTCAGAACCTCAGTTGTAAGCTCTATTCTTCTCTTTGAACTGCTTATCAGTTTATTAGCTCTCTTGATATTTGTACTATGACAGTCCACGTATGTTTTTTAACTTTATGTAAGTGTGAGCATGAAATGAAAGAAGATAAGGTAATTCTTGGTGATGAATCTGATCATTTAATAAGATGTAATGGGGCACTAGGTTCTGAGTCAATGGTTGTTACATACATGTTTTCCTACTGGTTGCATAGGATTCAAGATAAACTTAAGAATTGGAAAACAAAGAAAAGGGGACCTTATTGAAGGAGTAAACTGTGACTGTGCAAGTGAAATTGCTAATGTATTGTAATATTAAACAATGAACATTGATTTAAGTAGAGTTGTCAAAAATCTGTAAAAAGTACAGTTCTCAAATTAGGATAGCCTGGATGCTATTTTGTCAAGAAGAAAATGACCTCAAAAGTCAAGAGACACAAACAACTTTGTATGGAATTGAAATAGGCTGGCAAGCGTGAGGTCACTAATAGGAAAGTGCATGTTGACAGTCTGAAAATACTTGAACATCAGTACATGTCATTAATCAAAGCATAATTTGGAGCAACTTAATGAATCATGACAATGCTAGCAATGACTAGATTGGAAAGTATACTGTTCATATTTTATAAAATCAACAAAAATTCAACATTATTTACATTGCATTGTAAACTTATAAAAATAGAGTTTGTGACTTCCTGAATAATACAAGGTGGATGTGAGTTCAGACATTTAATGTTGCAAGGAATCCCTCAAGACAAAGTCTTAGCGTTCTCCTCTGTTTAAAAGAAATGGTGAACATGTTAAAAAGTTCCCTTTTGAATAATGTACTTCAATTACTAGCAGAAACAACACCACTAGTTACCTTAAATATATCAGAGAGTATATTTGATTACCTAAGGAAGAAACGTTGTGCAATTCAAAATGATAGCAGCATCACACGCAGGTAAAGAAGCAAGACAACATATTCGAAGTCCATCAATTCACTCAAGACCGGTGGATGTAACTGCATACTGGAATTCTTCAGTCCATCCCAAACTGCCTAAAATGTCAAGCAACAACAGACATGCATTAAAGGTAGCTTACTTCTTTGCCCCCTTATCAACAACAGAAACGCATTGAAGGTTCATCTAATATCCTTGTTCTTTGATTTCTTAGACAATAGATATCCTTATCCTCAAACCTTCCCATGCATTAAGTGAAACCGATAAGTTTTTTGTATATTGTATTGCATATGAAAATCTTTAATACATAATTTTTTACCAAGCAACAAGAAATAGCAAACTGACAAAAAAGTGTCCAAGTCCCCGAGCTAATTTTTCTTCACCAAGATTTGGATACACAGATGGAAATGTCACTCTTAATCTTATAGTGAAAGGAGCATATCAGAAAGGATTGAAAAGTATATATCATAGGGCTCTTTTATACAGCTTTATTGTACAAAAAGTACAATACAGTGGTACTAGTAAATTCAATCTAGACTGATTACAATGGGTTTGGGCCTATAGGACTAAGGATATATTCTAACAGTCCCAGCTAGAGGAAGTGGCCTGGTAGATGGAACTTGGTGAAGATGTATGCCAGCTAATCATTAGAGGAAATCGACCACAACTGCATGTCAAGTACCCTAAAGCAGATGATGACAAGAAAAAATCAATCCCAGTGTGTTTAATTTGTTCATGGAAGATGTAATTGATCGCAGTTTGGATTGAAACCTATTTTTAAATAGATAGTGACTATTGTGGGTAAGGAATTTTCCCAAATCTAGAAAAGCCATAGAAGTTTTGATGTTATATCAGCAAGTGCCTTGTATTTGACTTTTGTGCTAGATTCAGCAACCTCTTGCTATACAAGGAGATGAGAGAGTCGTTGAGCAGGAAGCAAAATCTTGTGGTGGAACGACAATCTATAAAGGTTTCTTGGCTAGTTAACATTAGTAGAGGCACGGATCATCAAAGGTGACACTGAGAAGTTTAGGCCACAAAACAAGTGCCTTTCAAATGGTAAAGAATGCAGAGAATTATGGAAAAATGGGAAGATCACGGCGTTGCCATGAATTTGTTGATGATATCTATTGCATATGAGGTATATAGATGTATAAACTGTGAGATACACTAAACTCCCAAAGAACTTTCTACAGCTGGTAGCATAATGAATAGACTCCCCATCATGAGCATTGGGTCGAACATTAGGCTCAAGAGGTGTATCATACGTCTTATTGTCAGTAAATACAGCTCGAGAAAGGAGCTTCGTGTTATCTTTTGCTTGAGTGAGATAGTAGCCATCAAGAGAAGAGGATACCTCAAGACAAACCAAAGCAATCTCAAATCCTCCATCTCAAATTGTTAATTGAGGAACTACTTGAGCTTGTGAATGCCCCACAAATATTTACCAATAATCATGTCATCAACATAGAGCAAAATATGAATGGTGCCATGGTTTGCGCATCTAATGAACAATGTTGAGTCATAAGAGCTAGCTGAATAACTGAGCTGGGAATGGTTGAGCTGAATTTAGCAGACCAAGCACGTGGTGCTTGCTTTAGTCTATATAATGCTCTACAAATCTGACCTATTATTGAGGATGTCATAAGAGCTAGCTTAATAACCGAGCTCAGAATGGTTGCGCTGAATTTAGAAGATCAAGCACGTGGTACTTGCTTTAGTCTATATAATGTTCTACAAATCCGACCTATTGTTGGGGATGTCATAAGAGCTAGCTGAATAACCGAGCTGGGAATGGTTGAGTTGAATTTAGCAGACCACGCATGTGGTGCTTGCTTTAGTCTATATAATGCTCTACAAATACGACCTATTGTTGAGGATGTCATAAGAGCTAGCTGAATAACCAAGCAGGGAATGGTTGAGCTGAATTTAGCAGACCAAGCATGTGGTGCTTGCTTTAGTCTTATAATGCTTTACAAATCCGACCTATTGTTGAGGATGAGAAAATCCTGGAAGTGGCTGCATATAAACTTCCCTGCTAGATCCTTATTGAGAGAAATTCTTTACATCCATCTGAGAGTAGTCCCTGTGGAAAGTGAAAACCACTGCAATGAGAGTGCAAGCATAGGAGAGATGGGTGACAAGAGCAAAGGTCTCTTTATAATTAATGGCATACTCCTACATAAATCCCTTAGCTATAAGGCATGCTTTGTAGCATTCAATAGATCCATCTGAACAAGTCCTCCCACTTGCATCTTATGGTAGATTTTCCTGGAGGCAGATCAACCATATCCAACACCTTGTTTTTATTAGTACATCCAATTTCCGCTTCATTTCTTGTTGACATAGAAGGTTAGATGAAGCCTCATGAATGGTGTGAGGTATGCATAAGGTGGCTAAGGCATGATAACAATAATCACGAAGGTGGATTGGTGGAGCTTTTACCTGAGAAGATCAATGTTGTTCGCTTGAAAGAGTGCAAATTGGAAGTCATCTGGGATGTATGGTTGATAACCAATGGTTCATGAAAGGGATGCAGTAAGTTTTACAAGCGGCATAGTATGCTAATGTATAGCCAAGTTATTCACTAATGCCAATTTAAGAGTTATTGTAGTTGAGAGTTAGCATAGAGCAAAGTATCTGTACCAAGCTATCATGTTAACTATTGTGCTTAAGTGGGAGATTTAAGTATATGATGGTGACAACATCATAACTTGGTGATATTTGACCCCTGAAGAATTGTTTGCTTTACAATACGGTTGTGTTATTTGGTGATGTTTGCAACCCTTGAAAAAGATATAACTCTTCAAAGAGGTGTAACTCTTCAAAGAGAGACAACTCCCCACAAGATTGTAAACCATCCATGAAGTGGCGTATGCTCAACTATAAATAAGGGGGATGTGTGAGCATTCAGGGTCTACATAGCTCTAATGCTACAAAAAAACTGAAAATTCTGTACATTTTATGTGTCATAATTCTTTAGAGGGGGCTTTTATATAAGGCTTACTGATCTAAGCCTGATAGTACAAGCAATAGAATGTAGTATAAGTGCAATACTGTAATGGGCTTAAGGCTGCTGGGCCTAATACAGTGAACCTACTATACTAACTATAATGGGCTTAGGGCTGGTGGGCCTAGGATATACTCCCAACACTAGTTTAGATTTTAAAAATAACTATTTTCAGATGCATATCTTATTACAAGTGCATTTTCAATTCTCAGTACATTGTTTTCAGGTTTATGCAATTAGAAGAAGTAGGAAATATCAGAAGAGTGAAACTTATGTTCTAATGGAACCAGGACAGGAAGAGAGATTTGTTTCTGAGGAAGAGTTAAAGGCGAAGTTGAAAGATAGGCTGGAAAACTGGCCAGGCGAGGCCCTCCCCCCAGATCTTGCCAGATTCGAAAACATTGACGATGCTGTTTTGTTCCTAGTAAAGTCTGTTTGTGAACTTGAAATCGATGGAAATGTTGGTTCAATCCAATGGTATGAAGTTCGTTTGGATTGAGAAAATGTTAAATTTGCCTGTTCTAAAGATGATGGAACCATGCTACATATAATTTTGCTACAACTAAGAAATAGTTATAATGTAAGAAGCAGCCATTCATTCATGTAAGTTGGACATGTTGAGATAAAAGGTTTGATTACAATTTACTAAAGTTTGCAAACAAGAAAGAAAATATTATTCCTAGGGGGAACTTCATAGAGGCCAGCCTTTACATCCTTAAAACCAAGTATTCACCCACATTCAGTTAGCAAAAATAGAATATTAAAAAAATACTATTCAAAACTTGCTCCAGTTTGGGTCCTAGGGAAAGCAAAACTGAATTGATCCAGTTTGGGTTATGTTTCTCATGTTCTTAAAAGCTGGAATGAATTTGATGTTGCTTGTGGGGCATTTTATGGAACTTTTATGCCTGTTGTACTCTAGTTGTCCTGCCTAGCAGGCTTTTCTCTTCTGGTTTGAATAAAATTTCTTACTCCATCATCGAAAGAAAATACAGAATTTAGTAAGGAGAATAGACATCCTTTTTAACCATGATTTTATTCAATGCGCGCGACTGAGCAATGCATTGGGAAGTGGGCTGTTGCCTAGTCATGACTTAGAACTGTTTCATTAGAGTGTGTACTGCACCTTTAGCCTTCAGTATATAGGCTGTACTAAGGTTGCATTGTGTTCACCAATCTTAGGACCAGTCAAGACTCAATAGTACTCCTAGTTTTCTTCATCATTTGCATTCTTCTAAACAAGTACAAACCCACTCGTTTCCCTGTCAATCATTTTCTTCAACAGAAGCATTTGCACATAGACTCTAAAGAGTGAACAATTTCTTTATTACAAAACTGCAGTCAACTTACATATGAAGCCTCAGAGAATTACAACATTACACGCATCTTACTTAAATGGAAAGCAATAGGGTTTCTGCACATACAATCCCATCAAATGTTCTTGAATTTGATGACATCGTTAGGATCAAGAAATCCATCTGATCTTAAAGCATTTATCCAACAGCTTTAAACTTCTTCACTTTTCAATGAGACCCACGTCCTGAACACGCAAGTCCTGGATCTAAAGCAATGACACAACACAAACAAGAAAAAAACAAATGGGTCAATTATCTGAACCCCAAACTCCAAAGTTTGCTAAAAGTAAAGTTCCATAGTTCAATAACATCTTATATACCTTGGTTTGATTTATACTAGGTGGTAAAAGCATGCCACCTTTTCTGCTTCTGGCAAGAAGGCCTTTTGTAACTGGGGACATCATCGAATCAGTTGGGCTTCTATACCTGCCAAAGAAATATACACAAAAAAAGTTACAAATTGCAATACTAAACATGAAGTGTATTGCTAAAACTGCAGGAAACACTGAAAAAAAGTGTACCTTTCGGGGAACTTGAAAGCCTTGGGGACTTCAAGGCGTTCTGGGGTGCTAGGTTTGCGCAATTCATTGCTGGGATTTCGATTGTTTTCATCATTTTGTTGAATCTGGGGTGGCGTTTTACAGTCGATAATGGTGTTTTCTGGTTGGATTGGGCTCTTGGGAAGCATAGTGAGCACGTTCTCCATTGAATTTACCTGTGAAAAACGCAAAGCATTAATTAAGCATCTTGAAGAAAAGTACTAATTAATGTCAGACCTTGGTGAGAGATAGGGATTAAGAAGTATAACCTCTGATCAGAGAGAGAGAGAGAGAAGAGAGGGAGAGAGTTTTACTGGAAAATTGAAATAAGCTTAAAGCGAAATTTAATGTATGAAGGAAATTTGAGTGGTAGAGATAACCGTTGAGGGGGTGGTGCTATTTGGTTGGTTCAACGGTCGAATTTAGACCTTGGATTTGTTTGAGGATTCAAAATAAAGTTGCCCGTTGAGGGTGCTGAGGGAGAAAGTATATCCTGTTCTGCCACCTCAGCATATGGTCCACCATATAAAAATATGAATGAAGTTAAAAATAAAAATAAAAATATGATATGGGTAATTGGGAAAGACCCAGCAAAATTGGATTGAAGGAAAATATCAAATCCTTTTTTAGCTATTTTCGGATTAACTCGTATGACCCGCAATTTGACCATTTTTTTCAGAAATATTTTATTATGATTATTATTTTTAAAATTGATGGGATTTTAGGAGATGGCATTGTGTGTTTCCAGTGCATGCTTCTTTACCCTCACATGAGGGTAAACTCCACACTTATGAGAGTGAAAAAGCATGCACTTGAAACACACAAAAGTTTCTCGGATTTTAGGGCTAGGTTTAATTGGTATGGGAAAATTTATATGGTAGATAACAGTTCTCAAATATTAAGATTTTTAAGTGCTAGATCTACTATTTACAGTGAGTAGATTAAGGTATAATTCGTATTCAATATATACTTATTTTTCATTATCTAATATTATCTAATATGTTATGTTTTATTTTTAAAACATTTTTTCTATATTTATATTTTTAGGTAATATAACTTTATTATTATTATTTTACAAGTAATAGGAACAGATGTATCTAAGAAGGTTGATAACTTGACATGATCCACAATACTTAGTGAAAAAAAAAAAAAAAAAACACTAATATAATAATCACTTGAGATTTTTTTGTAAACTTAAAAATTTATTTTTGAGTTTTAATTTTTAATTTTTACATTTATTACTTTTTTCATTTATTTATTTATTTATTTTTGAATGTGAAAAAATACAGGTCACTCATAACCTAACCAATCCAACCCATTTACAACACATTTGGGATTGTATGTTTTTTTTACCTAAACATGATTATCACGGCCCAATCTTAATTCGACCCAACTCGTTTCTAGGCATTTGTATTGTTAATTGTGAGGAATCCCCAATTTAAGATCAAATTATGAATGAAATAGATTTTTAATAAATAAATAGGGTTTGGAACACACAAATTCTTCATAACCTAATCTCTCTCTCTCTCTCATACATCCAAGTAAGAAAAAGAAAAGGCAAGCAAACCCCAATAAACCATGGCCGACAAGAAAGAAGAAAAGTTAAAAATACAAAAACAATTTACAAAATACAATGTACATGTTGAAAAATCACAACTGAAAATACAGAAATACATGTTGAAAATATGAAAAATGTGTAGAGAAAAATACAATGTACAATATAAAAAGACTAATCTAAAATACAATTTCCAATTGATTCTAGCTCTAGTTCCATTCAAACCCCTCTATCCAACACATTTCTCTCATTTAATTGTTGACGGTCATCTAGACAAAAATAGGGGAGAATGAGAGAGTTTTGAACGGGAAGAAAGCTGAACCCAACAAAAATAAACTACATCAAACAAAAGCTTAAGATAATCATCAAGGCAGTTGCTACCAACTTTTTAGCCATGTTCTTATGGCTTACAATTGCATGACCCCAGTAATTCATGGATCTAGGAGATATTCCCAAAACAGGGACCCAATTCTTCTTGAACTAGAAGCAAAGGAGATGACACTAAGAAGCTGACAGCCCTCTTTATTTGACTAGTGAGTTGTGACTAACTGGAGAGAATATCATTCATTTGGTGAGCTTGATCTTTCCAAACAAACCACCATTAATCAATTTGCACATCTGTGTCAATTTTAAAATTATAAGTCTTAAGATTCTCAAATCTTTTCGCTTAAGTTGTTAACCCTTGACTGTAGATATCAATTGAATTGACTCAGAACTCTCTTTATTTTTTTGTGACTCAGACCCAGCTTTCATGGCCACAATCATGGAAAACATTTACGACATATCGTATATTAACTAGATTGTTGTTATCCCAAAAACAAAAAAAAAAAATCTAGATTATTTGAACTCTTTGTGGTTGGAATCTAGTTAGGAAACAAGACGCTTGCTTAGGTAGATCTTTTTATTATGGAGTATCTGATTCTTGATGGGGAGTTCTCGTTTATTGCCTAAAATTTTGTCTTTGGACTAGTGTACTCCAATTACCCAAAAAAATATACACCTTGATTGTTTTTTTTTTTTTTTTTTTTTTTTTTTTTTTTTTTTTTTTTTTTTTTTTTTTTTTTTTTTTTTTTTTTATTTTTTGGGTTTACATTAAGTTATAACTAGCTGGCATTATATTTATTTGGCGAAAAAAAAAAAAAAAAAAAACTGACCTTATTTGGCTTTTGAGAAGTTAATTATTCCTCCAAGTGTGTTTCGCCCTCCATATACACTGTAATTATAGAAATGAATTCTTTGAGGTAGTTCCAAAATGTTGGTTAGGAGATTTAAAATTAAGATCTCATCAATCACATGAGACCTAAAAACCATTAAACCTACGATAGATATTGATGTAAATGTTTACGGTCAAGTTCGGCTCCAATTGGCCAAAGTCCAAGAATTTAATAGGCGGAGTAGTTAAAAATTTAAATAATTCTGTCCATGATAGATTATTAATTGCAATTTGGAAGTATGCTTAAAATTAAATTGGGATGATTGTGTTTTCAAACGCAGAATGAAATATTTGCTAAG
This sequence comes from Quercus suber, assembly GCF_002906115.3. Lineage (NCBI taxonomy): Eukaryota > Viridiplantae > Streptophyta > Magnoliopsida > Fagales > Fagaceae > Quercus > Quercus suber. The sequence continues at coordinate 875,346 of NW_027069569.1, forward strand.
GTGGGGTTTCAAATTTGATGGTTCTAGTTACCTAACTTTTCCTGTCTTCATCTAATGAATGGTGATAGAGATTAAACAGGTGGTCAAGGCAGCCCTAAACAAAGTATTCACGTAAAGACAGTGGATCGATCCAGATAATAGACAAAGTACATTATAGAGAATCCTACAATCTGGACTTTACTTGTAAAGCATTAATCATTCATAAAAGAACTTTAGATTTTTTTTATTGAATACTTAACAACTGGTTCTTTAAAAATAACCAAAAATGTGAATTAAGAATTTGAAACATAGCATAGCAGTCAGAAGTCTGAGTTTCTATAAGAAATGAGATTAACAATTGTTTTTTGTTAAAGGAAAACTCTTTTGCAGTGGTTTAAACTCTAGAGATTGAGCTGTATGAAACAAATTGTATTGACAAGGTTGTTCTAAAAGCAGCGCCTCTATAACAAAACTCATTAATTATTGAGAGATAAGTTTGGTGGTTAGACTTTTTATTCAATTTATGAACTACAAAATAACAAAAACAATTATATGTGTAAAATGTCTTTATTTGGTAGTGGACTCATCCTATTCTATGTTAATTATGCGGGTAAAATACAAAAATCACCCAGATGTTTGAATTAATACCAAATACCATTAAATTTTTTTTTATATAAAAATGTTCAATTCGCTCCATGCATGAGTACAGACGGCACTTGATACCGTTTGTGAGTTCCCTAAGTACATAAACTACCTTTTTTTAATACACTATCTCACTAATTAAATCCCCTCATCCAAGCTTTCAACTAATGCAATTGATGGAAATATGAAGAACAAGCTAATCCTAACTCAAATGCATGAATGTCAAAAAAAATTGATGAACATTAAGAGCAAGACACAAATTAGGATGTACCAATTGAGAATAATCAAGAATTAATTCTTGAAGAAATATGCCTCAATCCAGGATTTTGACAATTGGAGATTGAATAGGCCAAAGGAAGAGTAGAGAGAGAGTGAAATAAATAAAAACCTATTCAAATGATCACGGAAGAGAAGTTTGAACTCTTAAATCCGGAGTCTCAATCAAGCGAGAGGCAATCCAGACTCAATTGAGAAAGAAGAAAGTTTAGGAACTTTTTGTTGAACTACCTTGTTCAAGCAAGGGTGAAAAGAGGCTCAGTTGAGCATGCTCTTGATCAATCGAGAGTTAATAATAATAATAATAAATAAATAAATAAATAAAAAACTTCTAGAGATTGGCTCATGATATTTTCGATTGGTCAAGGATCGATAAAAAAAAAAAAAAGTCTAAAAATGCAGAAAATTGCAGTATGCATTATATTTCTAAATGAGACTTAAAAACTATGATACTAATGAAATGAATACATGCAATGTATGCATGGCTCAATATCATGAAATTTAAGCTTTCATTCTCTCAAGAATCACTTTAACCACACCAAAAAAAAAAAAAAAAATTCAAGATTTATCCCATCAATCACATGAAATTCACTAAGCACATATGTAACCACAGCTGACCACATACATGACAAAAGTGCAGTGAACCAAATTAACAAAGTTTGCAAGTAGTGTGCGAGAGGCATATCAAGATCAAGGCAGTGTATGTAAGCATGAAGATCAGAAGAAGTAGCAGATGTCCAAGATAAAATGTGTGAAGATAAAGCTGTTGTAGTTTAGCTTTTATATTTGTATCATAAGTAGAATACGACTTGTAGCTTTTGTTAGTTTCCATTGTAAGTGATAACACGTGAGTGGAAGTAAGGCACGTGAGAGAGTTTGTTATTCTGTTATTAGGCCTAACTGCTTCTGTTATTGGTGCTTAGTGATACTAACTGTATATAAGGCATAAGCTAAGTTAATAAGAATCAGTTTTTAGATTTTCCCAATTATATTTTTTTCATATGGTATCAGAGCTCTCTAGAAACCCAAAATTCTAGGGTTCGACATTTGGGAATTTTCTTTCATCTTTGTCTGCCATTGTTGCTTCTCTTCAAGCTTCTCATATCCTTTCAAAGTTTTCTTTCTCTTCAAATGGCAAACACAACAGCCACAAACACTTCCACTGAATCATCATCTTCTTCGCAAGACTCATATCTTTTCAGTGATCCTCTGTTTTTACATCCTAGAGAAAATCCAGGTGCTGTTCTTACCTCTCAGCCTTTAATTGGAGAAGAAAACTACTTTGCTTGGGCAAGGTCAGTGAGGAAGTCTTTGATTGGCAAAAATAAACTTGGCTTTATAGATGGTTCCATTACCATCTCTTCTCCATTGTTGAATTCATCTACTGCAATTCAAGCATGGATCCGTGCTGATAATATTGTTGGTACGTGGATCATTAACTCAGTGTCACCAAAGCTTCAAGGTAGTATTATATACAGGGATACTGCACTTGAAATTTGGACTGAGCTTCGGGATACATTCAGTCAAGGAAATGGCACCAAGATTTTCAACATCTAGAAACAAGTTGTTGAGACTCATCAGGGAGAGCAATCACTCACTGAATACTTCACTCAGCTTAAAGTCTTGTGGGATCAGCTTCAGAATTTGAGTCCATTTCCTCAATGTACTTGTGGTAAGTGTGTATGCAACATCAATCAGAAATTGAAAGACCTTCAAGCCAAAGAAGCCATAATGAAATTCCTTATGGGAGTCAATGATGTGTTTTCTCAGGTTAGAACACAAATTCTCCTCATGGATCCATTGCCTTCTGTTAATAAGGCTCATTCTTTGTTTGTTCAAGAAGAAATGCAAAAATCAGTTACAAATTCTGTTAGAGTTGAGTCTACAATCTTGGCTACCAAGAGCTCAGGCAATAATTCAAGAGGAAAGGAAAGACCATTATGTACCCACTGTGGAAAGTTAGGTCACACTGTGGATAAATGTTACAAACTCCATGGTTTTCCCCTGGGTTACAAATTCAAGAACAGAAATGTGATGGCTCATCAAGTTTCAACCCTTGCAAATCAGTTTCAAGGTCATTGCTTGGCTCCAAATACTGATCACAATCATGCTACAAATCAATTTCAAGGTTTTTGCTTGACTCCAAATGCTGATCACAATCATGCCCCAAATTTTGTCACTGCTCAAGCACCTACATTTACTCCTGGTCAGTACCAGCAGCTTCTGTCCTTAATTGGAATTCCTCACAATTCAACAGCTCAGGAACCTCACATGGTCAATGCTATCTCTTTACCATCCAATGCTGTAGCAGGTAATGTTTCTCACTCACCACACTCAGTCTTTTCTGCTAAAGTTGTGAATAGAAAGGCTTTTGGTGTGGAAACTTGGGTTATAGATACTGGTGCTACAGATCATATAGTCTGTTCAGTGAATTTATTGACTTCCTTTGCTGCAATTGCACACACTGTGGTTGAATTGCCTAATGGGGAGACTGCTCTTGTGACTCATGTTGGTACAATTAAGCTTTCCCCACATATTACCTTAACCAATGTTCTGTGTGTCCCTTCCTTTTCTTTCAATTTGATATCTGTCAGTGCTTTAACTCAATCTCAAACTCTTTGTGTTGTTTTCCTTTCAAATTACTGCTTTATACAGGCCCTTACCTCTTGGAACACGATTGGAATGGGCCAAATGCATGATGGACTCTATCTGTTACAAAGATCTAGCCTTTCCAAAGCTTCAAGTCTCTTAATGATTTCTTCTTACAAAATAAGCTCAGTTCTTTCACTGCTTTTTCATCTACTGTTTCTCATGCCAATTTGTATTCTCTATGGCATTCTAGATTAGGACATCCCTCGGACATAAAAGTTCATTCTTTAAGTCATCTTTATCCTTTCTTACAAAATTGTTGTACTAAAGACTGCCTTGTATGTCCTTTGGCCAAACAAAAGAGATTACCATTTCCTTTTGATAATAAAAGAGCTATTCATTCCTTTGATCTTATTCACATGGATGTTTGGGGGCCATTTTCCATTCCTACTACTGCTGGTCATAAATATTTCCTTACAATTGTTGATGATACATCAAGGGCCACTTGGGTTTTTCTCATGAAAACTAAATCTGAGGTCAGACCTTTGATTCTCTCTTTTTACAATATGATATACACTCAGTTTCAAACCAGAATTAAGGCCATTAGAACTGATAATGCTTTGGAATTTAATATGCTTGAATTTTACAATTCCAAAGGCATCATTCATCAACAAAGCTGTGTTTACACTCCACAACAGAATTCAATTGTGGAGAGAAAACATCAGCACATTCTAGCAACAGCTAGGGCTTTACAAATTCAGTCCAAGCTTCCTCTTGTTTTCTGGGGAGATTGTGTGCTCACTGCTGTCTATTTGATTAATAGACTCCCCACTCCTCTTCTCCAAAATAAGTCCCCATATGAGGTGTTGTTCAATAAAATTCCTTCTTATTCTCACCTTAGGATTTTTGGCTGCCTCTGTTTTGCTACTAATGTCAACCCTCATAAGAATAAATTCACTCCTAGAGCTAGGAAGGCAGTTTTCTTAGGATATCCTTTTAACATCAAAGGCTACAAACTCTTTGACCTTCAATCTCATTCTATTTTCATCTCTAGAGATGTCATCTTTCATGAAAAGGTTTTTCCTTTTGATTCTAATCATTCTCTTACTTCTTCTGCCTTAATTCCTTTGCCCAGTTTTCCTTCTATTTCCCATATTCCTCTTGCTTCTGTTCCCTCTGTCAGTGCTGATTCTCTTCCCTCTGTCAGTGCTGATTCTTTCATCCAAATTCATCATGATCTTGACAAAGATGACCAGGCTTTTCCTGATGCCTTTGATCATCTTGCTACTGATGTTCTTGATCATGATATTCCTGTTGTTCCAAATGTGCACCCTGATGCTCCTAGAAAGTCTAGTAGGGTCTCTAAACCTCCATCCTACCTTAAGGCTTATCATTGTAACCAAGTTTCCTCAGCATCCATTGCCAATCAGTTCCAATCAGGTACTTCACACCATCTTTCTTCTTATCTCTCTTATGCCACCTTATCTCCTTCCTACAAATCCTTTTGTTGCTCAATTTGTACTAACACAGAACCACAGTTTTTCTTACAAGCAGTGGTTGATCCTAAGTGGCAAGCTGCCATGGACACTGAAATTGCTGCCTTAGAGGCCAATAACACATGGACTGTCACTCCTTTGCCTCCTCATAAACATCCTATAGGGTGCAAATGGGTCTATAGGATTAAATATAAAGCTGATGGGTCTATTGAAAGATATAAAGCTAGGCTGGTTGCAAAAGGTTTCACTCAAAAGGAAGGATTGGATTACCTTGAAACCTTCAGTCCTGTTGCCAAAATGGTTTCTGTGAAGTGTGTGCTTGCTGTGGCTGCTGTGAAAGGCTGGTTCCTTAGCCAACTTGATGTTAACAATGCATTTCTTCATGGTGACTTACATGAAGAAGTGTACATGGCTCTTCCACCTGGTTTTCACAGCAAGGGGGAGCATGGTGAGCAACTTGTATGCAGACTGAACAAGTCTCTCTATGGCCTTAAACAAGCCTCAAGACAATGGTTCTCAAAGTTTTCAAGCACACTGATCCAGCTTGGGTTCATTCAGTCCAAGGCAGACTACTCACTCTTTACCAGGCAACAAGGAGTTCATTCATTGTTTTGTTAGTATATGTTGATGATGTGCTCATAGCCAGCAATGATAAGGAGCAGGTTGATCAGTTTAAGGTGATGCTGAATCAGAAATTTCAGTTAAAGGACTTGGGTGCATTAAGATATTTCCTTGGTTTGGAAGTAGCTAGGACAGAAAAAGGCATCTCCTTGTGTCAAAGGAAGTATGCTCTTGAGATCTTAGAAGATGCAGGGCTTCTTGGATGCAAACCTGTCAAAATTCCTATGGATCCAAATCTCAAACTCAGCAAACATGAAGGTTTATTACTTGATGACCCAGGGCAGTATAGAAGGTTGGTGGGAAGGCTATTGTACTTAAGCATCACTAGACCAGATATTACATTTGCAGTCCACAAATTAAGCCAATTTATGGCTAAACCAAGAAAACCACACCTTGAAGCAGCACTGAAGATTCTGCAGTACTTGAAAAATGAACCTGGCAGAGGTATTTTCTTCTCAGCCAAATCAGAGTTGCATGTGAAAGGCTTTACAGATTCGGACTGGGCTTCATGTCCAGATACCAGAAAGTCAGTCACTGGATATTGTATATTCATTGGAGATTCTTTAGTTTCCTGGAAATCAAAGAAACAGTCTACTGTTTCTAGATCCTCTGCAGAAGTGGAATACAGGGCAATGGTAGTCTCCACTTGTGAAATAGTTTGGATTCTCTATTTGCTAAAGGATCTTCAGGTCAATCACAGTAGGGAAGCATTGCTATTCTGTGATAGTCAGGCAACTCTCCACATAGGTACTAACCCTGTTTTCCATGAACGAACGAAGCATATAGAAATTGATTGCCATGTTGTAAGGAATAAAGTGTTGGAGAAGGTTGTCAAGCTGATTCATGTTAGAACTCAATCCCAGTTAGCAGACCTGCTTACTAAAGCCTTGAGTCATAAACAGTTTTCAGAACTATTATCCAAGATGGGACTTATCAACATTTATCAACCTGAAGTCCATCTTGAGGGGGAGTATCAAGATCAAGGCAGTGTATGTAAGCATGAAGATCAGAAGAAGTAGCAGATGTCCAAGATAAAATGTGTGAAGATAAAGCTGTTGTAGTTTAGCTTTTATATTTGTATCATAAGTAGAATACGACTTGTAGCTTTTGTTAGTTTCCATTGTAAGTGATAACACGTGAGTGGAAGTAAGGCACGTGAGAGAGTTTGTTATTCTGTTATTAGGTGTAGCTGCTTCTGTTATTGGTGCTTAGTGATACTAACTGTATATAAGGCATAAGCTAAGTTAATAAGAATCAGTTTTTAGATTTTCCCAATTATATTTTTTCATAAGGCATGCCAGTGATCAAGTTACAAAACATTTGTGAGATGGTTTAGGTGATAAAAGAAACCAGTCAAATGACTTACACACCTCACACCACAAAGGCTTAAGGAACATTATTCTTTAAAAGAGTTACATCATATGACTCCTCCTTACTATATGTTGTTTCCAAGAGAGCAACAAGTATGAAGACAATTAACTTTATGTTCAAGTGCAACTTTAACCATTCACCCATTTTATCATGCAATGCTCACCTTTTGCCTAGTATTTGAGGATAATTTTTTTAAGAACAAACAAATATAGTAGCAGTAAGATAGTCATGTATAACTTTCTCTTCAGAGTGACAATGTAGTGTATGGTTTTACAGTGTGACACATGAATGATTACCCTCAACTCATTCACACACAGCCAAAACTTAAATCATTAAGGGCCTATTTGGTTTAGACATGACTTAGTTTTCATACCTCATAACTCAAACTCATAACTCAACACCCATAACTCATAACTCAAAACTCACTCTTACTCAAAAACCCCAAAATTTTTGTTTGTTAACAAAACCTAGTCATATATGTCCACTTTTAAGTCCACCTTTTGCCAAAATGGTGGAGCCCACCGATCAGTCTTTTTCAATTGTCTTCTTCCCTTACCCGCGTGACTCTACACGAAGAACATGAAATCCACACCCAAACCTAGTATCATCACCACCACCAACGACAAACCCGGATTCCACTACCATCAACACCACCAACAGCCACACAAAAAAGCCAAAAGAATGCACAGGAAACCCACAACCACAACCAAAATTCCAAACCCACCAGCAGCCCTCAACCACAATCATAACCTTCCACAGAAAATCCAAATGAATATACAAACAACATCCACCACTGCCCAAACCTTACCAACCACAACCAAAAACCCAAACCCACTAACACACAAATGCATAGCAAACCCAAACCACAAACATAGCAAACTCAAACTCAGAATCCTTAGATCAGAAACCCAAATCACGAAATTAGACACAGGGATGAACCGATCTGGCAAAAGGGATGAGAGAGAGAAAAAAATGCCTAAGAGAGAAACCGATCTACAAAGGGAGGAGAGAGAGAGAGAGAGAGAGAGAGAGAGAGAGAGAGATAGAAAAACGAAGTCCCGATCTGGGCTGAGCTTGAACTAATCTCACGGTGACTCATAGTGGTTGCTTATGATGGTGATGATCTAGCAAAAGGGATGAAAGAGAGAAAAAACGTCTAAGAGAGAAACCGATCTGGTAAAGGGAGGAAAGAAAGGAAAAAAAAAATGAAGGCCCGATCTAGTGGTTGCTCATGATGGTGATGATTGGTGTACTGGTGGCGGCTTGTGGAGAAGCAATGAAGGGTCAGTGAGAAGAGAGAACTCTAAGTAAAAGAAAAAAAAAATAAAGAAGGAGAAGAGATAGAGAGAAGAACGGGTTGGAGTAAAAATGCCAAACTAATTTTTAGAGAGAGACGTTATGTGATGGGACAAGTCATACGGGTGGGTCCCATTCTTTGCTTAATTTTACAAAAATGTCATTGAAACTCAATTCTCAAAAACTGAAAACACCAAAATCTTGTTTTCATTTTCTATCATCCAATCCAAAATTTTGAGTATTTGAGTCATGAAAACAATGATTCAAAATTAAGCCAAATAGATGGTCATCTGTAAGACATACTCAGTTTAGATGATGGATCAAGAAAACTGAGTAATATTACTCAATTTTCATGTTATCCAAACATGCTCTAACTAGCTAGTGCATTAAAATGCATAACTAGGGCAAAAATTGGTCATATGTCTTTTAAAATAAATAAAATAAAAATCTGGGATATAACTTAAAAACATGATATAGATTTTAAGCCTTTTAATATAATATAATTTATTATCTAGGTAATCACCCAAAAAACAAAAAACAAATTTAAGAGATGGCTTTTTTTCTCTTCTGAAAAGATGTGAACTTGTCCGGTTGTCCCGACGTGAAAAACGAAACTTTTAATCAAAAAGTTGATGTACGTTCATCCCTATTGCACGTGCGCCATGGAAACATATCGTCATAAATTCAACGTGCGATTGTCTTCTTTTATGATAGTTAGTGAGTCAAGCAATCAAGCTAATCACTTTCTTCGTGTGTATTGAGATGTGTCGGTCGGCGTAAATATAGAGAAAAAGAAAAAGCAGACCAAACAGTGACTGCTTACTAACTCTCTCCCAGCTGATAAAGAAGCTCCTTTCAACAAAATTTTAAAGAAATGGTCCAAGTATTCATTCATGTGTATTAATTAAAGTAAAAAGTGCGGTATTAGTTTATGATTTTTTTTAATAAAAAATTATGGAGAAAAAGTAATTAATTTTTTTATAGATTTTAATATTGCTTATAAAATAATGTGAAAATTTGTCTAAAATAATTTATTAATAATTTTCTTAAAACACCATTAACATAATCCTTAATTAAATAATTTAAATAAATCATATGACTATTAACGTACCTGCAGAGTTTTGAGTTGCTACATAAGAGATTGGAAGAAAGCGCAACTTTCCTCCAAAATCATTTGGGTGAAAAATTTGTCTAAATGGTAAGAAATACGTGCCAGTTTGCTTCCAAGACTGAAAAATGTTATGCGTGATTAAAGACTATCTACCTATATATTAGTACAAATTACAAAATGATTTTTTAGGGTGTGGGTCAATTAGAAAAGAAAATATTCAATTTAGTGTTATTGACTCTGAGAATTAAAAAATATAAATTGACCAATTTGTTATATCTTCATTAATTTTAAGTGATAGGAGGTGGTTATGTGTAGGCAGGTGACCACTTTATTATAAAATAAAATTCATTTTTAATGAAAATTTATTTAAAGCATTTTATTATTTTTGTTCTTTCTCTTTCTCTCTTTCTCTCTCTCTCTTGAGTCTTTTTTTTATTATTTTTTTTTATTTTTATAATATTTTTTTTTTTTTTTTTTTTTTTTTGCTTTTATCTTAGGAATTTCCTTTTGGTTTTGTAGGTATTTTAGGTTTTGTGTTTAGCAAATTGTGTTTGGCAACTAAGAAAGCTTTAGACTTCTTTTGTGAGTTTTTGTGTTTACTTTGTGGAGGGCTTTAGAACATAAAAGAAAATTAAAGTTTAAATTAGTATGAATTTCCTTATATATGTTTCTTATGTCCTTTTGGTTTTCTACGGATGAAAAAGTTTAGGCTAAGTTCAGCGGTATATTTTTTTAATTTATCGGTTTAGTAAAATGGAATTGTTATCAAATTTTAAAAATTATTTCATTAAATTTAATAAATAAAATTTAATAATTAAAAAGGTGGAGGTCGTCGCTCAAAACTAACGAAAGTGAATATAGATGGATCAATTTTATCATTGCTTAGATTTAGATGCCAATAGCACTAAATTAAGCGTAATGATTTTTTTGAAAATTTACCCTGCCCCTAAATAATAAATATAGCTATCGGGTGCTTATTTAATTGTTGTTGTTGTTGTTGTTGGTGGTGGTGGTTGTTTATTTGTTCTTTAGCAACCGTGGAACCATGCATAGACGCGCTATATAATTGTGGGATCCCTTTTGTGTGAGTGTTTTTTTTTTTTTTTTGGATTGGAAGTTTGGAACTTATGTTTTTCTCTATAGACTGTGAACTATATATAGAGGCAGAGTCACCATTATTTAATTTTTTTTATGATATTATTTTGATATATAATATCCTAATATATTTTAGAGATATATTATGGTTACAACATTTTCATAACACTTTCGTAACAAATTCTAAGTGATAAATTATTATAAGCGATTACTAATTGGCAAAGAAGTAATTTTAGTAATAGATTTAAATTAAAAATTTGTAACAACTTGCCACTTAAGATTTATTGTAAAATATTGTGGATATAACACTTCTCTATATTTTAATATCTCTTCTTAAGCTCAAGGTGGAGATTTGACTAAAATTGGATTTTAGAAGAAAAATCTTCAATATGAGAAAGGTCTTTAATGCCTATCAAATGAATTAAAAACCACCAAAAAATGCCTAAAAATAAAAAGAAGAAGATCACAATGGAGGAAGAAAAAGTTCGTGAAGCGAGTTATGCATGTGAAAGAGTTCATCTTGTTGGGACCATGCAAAAACAATTTTAATGAGTGTTTGCTGTGTTGCTTGGGTAAAGAAAACATGAAGAAGATGCTTAAATACAAAGACTAGCTCAATACAATGGCAATAGGGCTCTAGCAGTAGCACGGGAGCATAAGTAGAAGCGTCTCCAACACACACTACAACAAACAAGATTTATAGTGATGAAATTTTTTTATCACGGAATTTCCTTATTTCATTGCCTAAGACATATGGTGATGAAACACCATCCATCACGTAATCTCAGTCACCGAATGTCCTAGTGATGAAAATATTCGTTACTAAAATGTTTAATTTTTTTTAATGAAAAAAATGATAGGTGATGAAATGTTTTCATGACCTAATATTTTCGTCACGAAACATTATATTCAAAAATGAAATAAATTCGTCACCAATGATTTTTAATTTGTAATTTTTTTATTTGACCATATTAGATGACCAAATATTTCATTGCTGATTGTATTTTATTTTATTTTTTCAATTTTGAACCAAAAAACCCACAATATCAAAATTAAAACTAGGAACCAAAAAAAAAAAAAAAAAAGCTTATAATCATGGCAGTCTTAGGGCTTCATGCTTTCTTAACATGGAGGAAAAACATTCAAAATTGAAAAAACAAACTGAATAAAAATTGTAGCTCTGAGAGAGAACAGCAAAGAGTGAACATCAAAAGTGTAGATCCAAATTGAATGTAAACTTTCAGAACTAAAAAAGAAAAGCATGTACAATTCTTACGAGATCGCACACAAACACAACTAGCTCCAAATTATAGATGAATATTCAGAATTGAAAAAAAAAAAAAAAATCAATCACAGCTTTTGTTATGAAGCAGAAACTGATGCTATGAAATTAGGAACCCTAGAACTACACGAGAAAGAGAGAAAATAGAGTTAAGGAATGGAGAAGATACCTGAGAGAGAGCTCTAAACAAAGAGTAACGATGAGAGAGAGAGAGAGAGAGAGAGAGAGAGAGAGAGAGAGAGAGAGTGATAGGGTGTTTGGGGTTTTTTTACAAAAAATATTAGGTACTGGAAAAAAATTAAGTATGTGCCCAAAAATTGGCACTGTGCACTGGTATTTGTACCAAATAGGTGATGAAAAATTATTTTGTCACCAACAATGCCTAAATCTTAATATTGGATGACGAGATTAGAATTTCATCACCTCTGGTAAGTAATTGGTGACGTGAATATTTCATCACCATAGACACCCCTAGATCTAGCGTCCTTTTTCCCATGACCTACAATGACGAACAAAATATTTTGTCACCAATTTGAATATCTTTAAAGACAAAATATTGATTTTGTCACTGTACGGCCCCCGCGTCGTATCCTACATTGGGCATTGGACCCTGGCTTGGGTATATGGCCCATGAGGCCAATCCCCTTATACCCGGCAGCCCACCCCCGGGCCACGCGTACTGCAAGCCCGAGCCTTGCTTCTTCATCGTTTCTCGGCAACACCTTTCCATGGAGTAATAGATATTTGACTCACAGGAAGACCCGCACTGTACCTACCCGGCCGCGCCCCGGAGAGCCACCGCTCCCGAGGACTACCGTGGAGGCAGGAACCAAGTTCCAACGCCACCCTCACAATTTCCCACTCCTACCTGACCACCCACTTACGATCGATAATAGTGGACTGCCGATTGCACTCGTTGGCAAGTAATTATGACCTCTCCACTAAACTATGGCCTATAAATGCAGGAAGTTTGGAGAAGAGAGGGGTTGGAAAAAATGGCGCGCAGTAAGGAGAGTGTATGAAAAGAGTGAGCAAAAAGAGAAGGTGACTCAGACCCACGAGGAAAGAAAAGAAAGGGCCTTAGGTCTTAGCGGGAAGAACGACCCAGTGTGGGAAATCCAAACCCACTATACAAGTAAGTTGTGAGCCCAAGTGAGGCCCAGTCCAACGGGTTTCGGTATCGGGCGCGCACAACAAACATTATGTTCATTTATACATCATTACTTATATGTATCGATTTTAATCCAATTTTCAGAATATGCCAATTTTATATCCTGAGGGTTATCAGGCAAGCCTACCATATTTGCATCACGAGGTCCAGATCTCTTGCCTCATTCACCGAGTAAAAGAGACATATATTATCATCCTCATATATCATAGCCAAAAACCCAAGTTTCGCATCAAAGCACACTTTGCTTATTATATCCCTTCTACAGTAAAATTTTCAGATATTGTCATAAAGTTAATCTGTTCAAAGACCTTATGATCGCTAGGATTCCCATCTGAAATAAATATCTAAACCATCATGTAGAAATCCAATAAACAAAGTCACTTCAGGTAAATGTAATTACTAAAAGCATGCTAAAATCATCAATTGAATTCAAAGCAATTTTACAAGCAACATATATGTACATATAAAAGAAAGAAAGGACTAAAGGATTAGGACCCCCAGAAGTGAATAACTTACATCAATTCAAGGCTTCAAGCTCCAATATTATTATTTAGCATGGATTGGGTGAAACCCAAAGAGGAGGCCAATGTAACTGTTAAATATTAGCTCTGATACCATGTTAAATGGAGAATATTATCAAACGCAATGTGTTATACCATGTTGTGTATGCTAGAGTGGATGCGGAAGAGGAAGTATAGAATAGGAACATCAAGAACACGAGGGTTACGTGGTTCAGCCTTGACGGCCTACATCCACGGAGGAATCCCTTAAGGGCTACATCTTTATTGTGTAGGAGTGTAGTACAATAACCTGTGTTACAATGAACCCTAACCTGAGTATATATAGGCGACTAAACCCTAGACTACTAGTACAAGCAGGAATGGGCTTGGGCCTATTACATTGGGCTAATATATGTTTAATATATATCTCTAACAGTAACTGAGAATGTGAATTTGGGTGATAACATGGTAAAGCTTCAATACTTCCATCCCATAATTTAAAGATCCCTATATCATAATCTCGAAAAGCACCATCATAATTCGATTCACAGTAATCATCCGTGTAATAGATACAATTCCTAAACATCCCGGAAATCCGAAGCCGACAACGACAACGATGAATTCTCTCCAACGAACAACATTCGATCACCTAAGTCCCAAACCCTCTCCCACATCGGCGGTCCTCCGCTAAAATCCATTCTAAAAACCTCAAACTGCACCGTTTGTAGAACACAGTGGGACTGTTGTAAGGGTCTCCGTCTTCGTATCCAAGATCCAAGTACCGTGTAACCAACAACAAATCGCCCCCAGATTTCACCAAGTATTGCATATCGCCCCCGAATATTCTCGGGGTTCGAATCTTTCGATAATCGAAAACCTCGGCGAGTTCTCACCGTGTACATCGCACACAGCAACACCACCGTTCTTGTCCACCGCGTAGAATAGGTCGTTATGGTATATCACATCCTCGCAGAAAAACCTTGCGTCGTGTATGAAAGTCCAAGCTTGATCACCATTCTTACAGAAAACTAAATCGCCGGTTTGATTGAGAATCGCCAGCGCAATGAAGTTGGTATTTAGAGCGGGACTCGAGGAGAGGACGAGTTTTTTGATGAAAGAGTCACGCATTTCTTTCAAACTACGGCGGTAGATGTTTCCAGACAAGGATCGGAGGGCGTATTCTTTGCCGACTTCGGAGTAGTTGAAGGTGACAACGTTGGGGAAAGTGAAGAGAGGAGGCAAATTGAGCTTGGCTCGAGTGAGAGGGTTAAGGAGAAGAATTGTCGGGTTTCGTCGAGGATTACGAGCCAGCCGTGTGAAGACCCACATCGGCGTTTAAGGTGGGAAGCAGCTTCGGGGAGGTTGAGGAGGTGGATTTTGTGGTCGGAGAGGTCGAGGAAAGGTCGGTGGGATTGAGATCGGGATTGTTGAGAGAGTGGGAGCATGAGCCATGGGAGTTGAGGAGGGAGGTGGCGAGGGATCTTTGGGACAGAGATTCGCCACGTGTGACATACGGCTTGGAATCGGAGGTAGTCGGTGTAAATTGTGAGATTCTTGGATATTGTTTCCAGGATGTCTCGCGGGAGTTGGTCCAGTCAACCGCCATTTCTATTTCCCTGGAATTCATGTTTTTCCAGGAATTCCGATTCTCAGACTAATTTGGAATCTCAGAGAGTCAATGCCCCGTAACAATTGATGCCGACCTCGAAGAGGCCCATTACTGACGCTGGCGGTGAGTGTTGCATTATTGCATACCAACAATTTTAATAGGAAAATGCTAAAGTTTCTAACCAATGATTGATCGCCACATCATCATAAAATAAGTATCAATGACTCCATTCCTTTCACAAATGCTTATCGTTTGCTTGCTTCTTCCATTTTATTTATTTATTTATTTTTTATTTTTTATTTTTTTGCCTAATGGCAATGTACGGGCCTTTCCCTCTCAATTGGGTGCCTAATCCTATCATTTTTCAATGCCCCGTGATAATTGATAATTTGATATTGACCTCGAAGAGGCCTATGCTTAAGTTAGCGGTGAGTATTGCATTATTGCATACCAACAATTTATTGAGAAAATGCTAATGTTTTCTAACCAATGTTTGATCGCCACATCATCATAAAAATAAGAGTCATTGACTCTATGCCCTTCACAAATGTTTTTTTTTTTCTTTTTTTTTTTTTTGAATAACATCATTTTATTGCAAAGAAGGCCAAAACCAACCAGCTTCGGCCCCAACCTATCTCATTCCAAAGCTTGAGCTAAAATAGTAGGAGGGCAAGAGAGCGGAATAGGCCCAGATTTATGCCAGAAGGCAGCCCGACAGGCTAAGAGATGGGCTGAAGAATTGCCCCCTCTTCTAACAAAAGAGAGAGATTCACAAATGCTTATTGTTTGCTTGCATTTTTTGTTGCCTAACCTATAAACGGGTCTTTTGCCTCTCAATTCCTAAAAGAAAGTCTTTTGCCTCTTAAATTCTTAAAAAAAAAAAAAAAAAATACTACGTCCACAATATTTTAATAAATCCCAAGTAGGTACACAAGTTATTTTCTTTTTTGCCTATCCATAAAAGGCTAAACAACAATTAACAATTTAGTACTTAAATTTTATTGTGAAAGTGTTTTAAACATAGCATTTCTCATTTCCAAAAGCTTCATTTGTGATTTTATCACCCACAGAATTTTTCTTCTGCTATTTTGTGTCTAATATGAAGACAGTACAAAATTAATTCTGTGTTTTTTTTATTCTCCAGCTCTAATGTATTCTTTGTACTTGATGAATTTTTTTTTTTTCTTTTGAAAGGGAAAGAAATTCTCATTAAACTGAATCCTGAAATTGAAGTACAACAGAGGGGAGAAAGGACAAAATATAGAAAACTAACATTTCACCCTATCAATGATGAGCAAACTTTGCAGCAAAGGTGGGTCTATTCCTTCCCATGACTGAGTAGCCCCAACAGTTTTTGCTAACTGTGCTAAATCATGTGCAGCTCTGTTGAAATCCCTTTTCAGATGTTTCAAGTTCTAACTTCCAAACACCCTTAATAAGCCAATGATTCCTTGAATAATTGAACCCAGCTCTCCCAAGTTTGAGTTTGAATTGATTGCTTGGACAACTGACAGCGAGTCTGACTCAATGACAACTTGATTGAGTCCTCTTTCACGGGCAAGAAGGATACCTTCTTCGACTGCAAAAGCTTCAGTAGTTGCTGCAACATACATGTCGTTCAACACCTTGCTCCATGTTACTACTACCCTGCCCTCACAGTCCCGAATGATCACACCCATACTAGACAGCCTTCTATTCTCATCAATTGCACCATCAACATTAATCTTATAAGATCCCGGTGGTGGTGCTGTCCACCCAACTTCTGTATGCTGCTGTCTTATCTGGTGTACAACCAAAGCTCCTTTGTAGTCCTCTCGAGTTCGCTGCGCAAACCCCCAGATTTTAGATGGAGCAAGGCAAAGGGATTCATGGACCACTTTATTCCTTCTATACCAAATGGACCAAGCCGTGGCACAAAGAATTTCTAGGTCATTAAGTGTTCCCCTGCACAAAATCTGCAATGCAACTTCCACAAAAGTCATATTCATTGCCAGCAAGCTTATTGGGCACTCATGCCAATACCACCACACATCCCAATTTCTTTCACAATACAGTAAAGCATGACTAGTGCTTTCTATACCTTTCTCACATAAAGGGCAGTTCACTTTGGTGTTTATCCCCCTCTTATGCATATTCAATCTTGTTGGCAATCCTTCCATGCATGCTCTCCAAGCGAAAATTCTGATCTTGGAGGGGAGTTTGAGCTGCCACATTTTCTTCCATAGTGGGGTTCTACCATCCTCACTTGAGCATTCACCCAATTTAGATTTTTCCACCAATGGCAAGGCCACATAGTATGCACTCTTGACAGAAAACTTGCCATGTTTGTTTCCTACCCAAATTATTTTGTCTTCTGGCAGGTTATAACTAAGCGGAATGTTAAGTATGGTATCAGCCTCAAAAGGTAGGAAAAACCTTCTGATTCTGTCCATTTTCCGCCGCCTTGTTTCTTCATCTATTAGGGACGATACCATTGGGAAATCACCAATATCTTGCTGGGGAGAGCAAATTTTATATGTGGTTGGGGTCGGCAGCCATTTGTCCTCCCATATATGTATCATCCTTCCATTTCCCACTCTCCATCTAGTGCCTTTCCTAATTACCTCTAGGCTACTATGGATACTCCGCCAAGCATAAGAAGGGATGCCCCTAATTTTGACCCTAAAATGTCACTGTAGGGAAAATACCTTCCTTGTATATTCGTGCAACCAAGGATGTTGGATTTGCCAAAATGCGTCATGCTTGCTTTGCTAACATTGCTAAGTTGAAAGCCCGGAGATTGCGGAAGCCCATACCCCCATGTGTCTTTGGCATGCACATTTTCCTCCAACTAACCCAGGACATTTTGGTCTCCTGGTCTTTTTAGCCCCACCAGAAATTCCTCTCCATCCCCTCCAAATCCTCACACAAGCCTTTTGGCAACAAAAAACAGCTCATGGTATACGTGGGTATTGCCTGAGTTACTGCTTTGATGAGAATTTCCTTCCCACCCATTGAGAGTATTTTTTCCTTCGAACCCGATAATTTCTTCCCAACCTTCTCTTTTATTTCTGCAAAAACTTGATTCTTTAACTTGCCAATAACCGATGGGAGGCCAAGGTATTTTCCTTGTCTTATGTCTTGCATGGGTCCCAGAATTTCCAAAACTTCACTTCTTGCTTCCGGGGTTGTATTATGGCTAAAATTCATTGCTGACTTATCTGCATTTACTTTTTGTCCCGAAGCTGCCTCATAGAGTTTTAGGATTTCAACCAATTTGGTGCATTCTTGTCTTTCTGCCTGACAAAACAGTAGGCTATCGTCCGCGAAGAACAAATAGTAACCCTCGGACAGCCCCTACATATAGATACTCCAGTGAGACTTTGGCTGTTATTTGCTTCCCCAATAAGGGCTGAAAAAGCTTCTATGCAAAGGAGGAACAGATAGGGAGACAGAGGGTCTCCTTGTCGAAGCTCCCTGCTCGGACATATTGTACCATGAGCTTCCCCATTGATCAAGACTGAATACGTGACAGTTGTGATGCATTTCAGCACCCATTCAATCCATTTTCCATGAAAACCCAGCCTCCTCATCACCTCTTCAACAAAAACCCATTCAACCCTGTCATATGCCTCGCTCATATCGAGTTTAACTGCCATAAAACTCTCTTTTTCATGTTTTTTGTGATCTAGATAGTGCATAAGCTCAAAAGCTACGAGCACATTATCCGTTATCAACCTCTCCGATATAAATGCACTTTGGTTCTCTGAGATTATCTATGGAAGAATTGTTCTCAAACGGTTTGCAAGGACCTTGGAAATTAGCTTGTAACATACGTTGCTAAGGTTGGCAGGACGAAAATCTTTCATTCTAGTGGGTTTTTCACTTTTGGCACCAAAGCAATGTTAGTGTTGTTTATGTCAGTTATGGGAACATCAGAATTAAGCACATTAAATAGCATATTTGTGACATCATTTCCTACAATATCCCAAAATTTTGGTAGAAGATAGCAGACATACCATCCGGGCCAGGCGCCTTAGTTGGATGCATTTGGCTAAGAGCTATTCTGACCTCCTCCATGGTGAAATCCCGAGTTAGATCAGCATTCATCTCCATAGTAACTCTGCGAAGGAGCAGGTTCGTTACTTCTTCAACTTGGGTTGGGCGTGTGGTTGTATATATCTCCTCAAAATATGCAATAGCTGCACTGGCAATACTTTCTTTACTATCACACCATACCCCCTTTTCATTCCATAAGCCATTGATTGAGTTCTTTTTCCTTCGTTCTGATGCTCTATGATGGAAGTATTTTGTGTTGCGATCTCCCTCGCCCAACCACTGCACCCTAGATCTTTGTTGCCACCACATTTCCTCCTCATCCAGTAACTCATTAATCTCCCTCCTACATCTATTAATTTCAACTCCATTCTGTCTGTCAATATCATCCTTGGTCAAGGCACTTAGAACTTTCTTTTTCTCTTGAATCTTCTTTGGTATTTGGCCAAAAGCTGAATAGCTCCATTTGGAAAGAGCATCAGCACATTGCCTCAGCCCAGTGATGAGCCCACTCGGATTATTCAAACCTGTACCTTCATTCCAAACTTGCTCAATTATATCCTTACAATCCACCCGTCTAGTCCACATTGCTTCAAAGTGGAATCTACGCTTACCCCGTTGTTGCAAGACCCGTGATTCCGCAAGTATCAGAGGGCAATGGTCAGATGTTGTATCTACCAAATGTCTAACCTTAATGTCTTGGAAATATTCCACCCAGTCCATTGTGGCAAAAGCTCTGTCTAACCTCAAATACATCCTGTTTTCCTCTTCATGTTGATTGCACCATGTGTACTTTGGCCTGCTATATCCCATGTCTTTGAACCCACATCTGTTAACCACATTGCAAAAGGCATCCATCTGTTGCTGAGGCTCGGAGCTCCACCCAACTTATCTTCACTCGACAGAATTTCATTGAAGTCGCCAAGACATAACCATGGCAGATGGTCTTGTTGGTTCAGCGTATTTAGGAAACTCCATGATTCCTTTCTACGATGGGTCTCTGGGTGACCATAAAAACCAGTTATCCTCCATTTAAAACCCGTTGCTTCTTCAATAATCACAGCATCAATATGGTGTTTAGAATAACTTTTGATCTCCTTCTCTCCAAAACATTGCTAAGCCCCCTCCCTTTCCTTGCCGTTGGACATAAAACCATTCACAAAATCAAGTTTCACTTTCACCCTTTTCATTCCTGCAATACTCTTCTTTGTCTCCAATAAGAAGACTACCTTGGGATCCCAACGCAGCACACACCTGCGCAACGCTCTAACTGACCGGGGGGTCCCAAGCCCCGCAGTTCCAACACATGGCAATCATGGCTTTCGGCGGGGCTGTCTCTCAGCCTCCGCCGTTTTTTCAAGTACCAGAATATCACCAGTAATGACTTCAACACATTTCCTTTTAAGCTTTCTATCTTCCTCTTCTTCTAAATTTTCTAACTTACCTTTCCGTTTAAGTCCAATTTCTCCTTCGTGGTCCAACATTACTTCATCTCCTGGTGGGCCTCTTTCTCTTGCTAATTTCTTTAATCTTCCTTTTTTTGGGCTTTTTTTCTTGCACTGTCCCATATCAAGGTAGCCCATTTCACTCTCAACCTTTGTGCTTTGCTTGGACTTTAATGGGCTGGTGACCTCGTGCTCTTCACTTAAGCCCACTAACTGTGAGCCCACTGCCGAGTTTGCATCAGTACAAACTTTTATTTTCCTTTAGCTAGTTCAAAATTTAAAAACTTGTTTTGAGGCACGTACCTGTTCTATGGTTGGTGTTCCCTCCTCAGTGCTGTCCCATCCTCTAGGGTGACTAGCTTCCTGCCTTCCTGACACCACACCATCACCTAGAGCTCCCCAATTTTCAGATTTTTCTTTTCTTCTGTCACTATCAAATCTTTTGCTTCCGCCTCCATCGTCAATCCTCACCAGATTTTTTGTCCCTCCATTGACGGTTGAGAGCTTGGTTTTCCACCATCACCACTTGACTGGTTATCTTCGTTTTTCATGGACTTCATCTTCTCGTTACTTCCTTTGTAATTCCCATTGACTCTAATCCAATCACCATACTAATACTCCTCTTGATGACCATCCATGGCACTATTACAGTGCCTCTTATCATGGCCTATTTTTCCACAAAGAAAGCAAAACGTTGGGAGTCTCATACTTGAAAGTGACCCATGTTTTGTCTCTCCTTCCATATCCATCAAGTATCCACCTCGACGAAGTGGCTTGTCTATTGGTAGTTCAATTCTGACTCTCATAAACTTGGCTTGGTCCATCTGCCATGATCTCTTATCCATTTCAACAAAAAACCCATTCTGTTCCTAATGTCTCTTCCAGTTTCCTTTGTTATTAACTCAAAAGGCACTCCCCACACCTGAACCCAGATGGTGTGTGTGAGAAAGTAATGTTTGCAACTGTTAGACCTTTGCGCCATCTACCTAGGAGCAGGAGATTATTGTCGAAATTCCATGGACCATTCTTCTCCACCCATTCCAACTGGTGCTTCAAACAAAACTTGAACTGGAGGATGTCATTTCCTACATCCACAATCCTCAAATCTAACCCCATTCTCCAAACTGATCTTAGAGTGCTTTTCAAAGCACGTTGATTTTGCTGCCGATCTGATAAAAGCTTCCCAAAAAGACTCAGATGGCACTCCTCCAATAATTCGTTTCTGCCGTGGCTTGAGATCTGTATGCTATCTTCTTCCTCCTTGGTGAGTTGCAAGTTTTGCAACCCATCCAGCACTGCTTGTTCCATGTTATGAGGTTATAGACTGACCATACTCTGGCCGGTGACAACAAAGTAGTCTAGGGAAAGACCCACAGTCAGTGACTATGGGAGATGACTCTTACTCGAGAGAGAAAAGGCTCCTACTTGGGAGAGTACGGTAATTTGCTACTTGATGAATTAAAGCATGAAAGATGTAAGTATCAATGTATCATGCCTCTACAGTGTAATCCAAGTGCTTTACAGTAAGTTTGACCATGCCAAGATGTTTTCTGCCTAATACTTGATGGCTATTTGCATTTGTGAGAAATTGCCTGTCTCTTCAATATTTTATTTGAATATAATATTGATGTAATGATGAAATCCATATATCCAATACAAATATTACCTTATTACAACTCATTAATATCTACATCTGTGTGGCGCATATAAGATAGAACATGATATTTTCGATGTTGAAATCTTGATTTTGCCTCTGGTGTTTACCCAGTTCTAGTGCTCATAATACGCTTTGGCCTCTCCACTCCTGGAGGCTTAATCATCCTAAAAAAAAGTACCAAGCAACATGATATCCAAAATGCTCAACTAGCATTAGGCTCCTCTAATTATCCAACCATCTAAACACAAAAAGGGTGGGAAAGAAAAGGTTAAAAAACTTTCACATACCGAAGGAGCATGCCTCAGATTTTTTCCCCCTTTTTTAAACAATAATTTTGAGTAATAATTTGGTGGCACATGCAAGGCATGTGTTTGTTTCTTTTTCTCCAAAAAAATTACTAATAAAAGCTTATTAGGAGAATGATAACTTAACAAAGCTAAAATGAGTAAAATGAATTAAATTTTGATTCATCAATTTTCTCAAAAACATAATTCGGCTTCATAAATGCCACAAATGAAGAAACTGAAAAAGATGCTGCAGAAAAGTAACTGAGAATGTGAATTTGGGTGATAACATGGTAAAGCTTCAATACTTCCATCCCATAATTTAAAGATCCCTATATCATAATCTCGAAAAGCACCATCATAATTCGATTCACAGTAATCATCCGTGTAATAGATACAATTCCCTAAACATCCCCGGAAATCCGAAGCCGACAACGACAACGATGAATTCTCTCCAACGAACAACATTCGATCACCTAAGTCCCAAACCCTCTCCCACATCGGCGGTCCTCCGCTAAAATCCATTCTAAAAACCTCAAACTGCACCGTTTTGTAGAACACAGTGGGACTGTTGTAAGGGTCTCCGTCTTCGTATCCAAGATCCAAGTACCGTGTAACCAACAACAAATCGCCCCCAGATTTCACCAAGTATTGCATATCGCCCCCGAATATTCTCGGGGTTTCGAATCTTTCGATAATCGAAACACTCGGCGAGTTCTCACCGTGTACATCGCACACAGCAACACCACCGTTCTTGTCCACCGCGTAGAATAGGTCGTTATGGTATATCACATCCTCGCAGAAAAACCTTGCGTCGTGTATGAAAGTCCAAGCTTGATCACCATTCTTACAGAAAACTAAATCGCCGGTTTGATTGAGAATCGCCAGCGCAATGAAGTTGGTATTTAGAGCGGGACTCGAGGAGAGGACGAGTTTTTTGATGAAAGAGTCACGCATTTCTTTCAAACTACGGCGGTAGATGTTTCCAGACAAGGATCGGAGGGCGTATTCTTTGCCGACTTCGGAGTAGTTGAAGGTGACAACGTTGGGGAAAGTGAAGAGAGGAGGCAAATTGAGCTTGGCTCGAGTGAGAGGGTTAAGGAGAAGAATTGTCGGGGTTTCGTCGAGGATTACGAGCCAGCCGTGTGAAGACCCACATCGGCGTTTAAGGTGGGAAGCAGCTTCGGGGAGGTTGAGGAGGTGGATTTTGTGGTCGGAGAGGTCGAGGAAAGGTCGGTGGGATTGAGATCGGGATTGTTGAGAGAGTGGGAGCATGAGCCATGGGAGTTGAGGAGGGAGGTGGCGAGGGATCTTTGGGACAGAGATTCGCCACGTGTGACATACGGCTTGGAATCGGAGGTAGTCGGTGTAAATTGTGAGATTCTTGGATATTGTTTCCAGGATGTCTCGCGGGAGTTGGGTCCAGTCAACCGCCATTTCTATTTCCCTGGAATTCATGTTTTTCCAGGAATTCCGATTCTCAGACTAATTTGGAATCTCAGAGAGTCAATGCCCCGTAACAATTGATGCCGACCTCGAAGAGGCCCATTACTGACGCTGGCGGTGAGTGTTGCATTATTGCATACCAACAATTTTAATAGGGAAAATGCTAAAGTTTCTAACCAATGATTGATCGCCACATCATCATAAATAAGTATCAATGACTCCATTCCTTTCACAAATGCTTATCGTTTGCTTGCTTCTTCCATTTTTTTTTTTTTTTTTTTTTTTTTTTTTTGCCTAATGGCAATGTACGGGCCTTTCCCTCTCAATTGGGTGCCTAATCCTATCATTTTTCAATGCCCCGTGATAATTGATAATTTGATATGACCTCGAAGAGGCCTATGCTTAAGTTAGCGGTGAGTATTGCATTATTGCATACCAACAATTTATTGAGAAAATGCTAATGTTTTCTAACCAATGTTTGATCGCCACATCATCATAAAAATAAGAGTCATTGACTCTATGCCCTTCACAAATGTTTTTTTTTTCTTTTTTCTTTTTTTTTGAATAACATCATTTTATTGCAAAGAAGGCCAAAACCAACCAGCTTCGGCCCCAACCTATCTCATTCCAAAGCTTGAGCTAAAATAGTAGGAGGGCAAGAGAGCGGAATAGGCCCAGATTTATGCCAGAAGGCAGCCCGACAGGCTAAGAGATGGGCTGAAGAATTGCCCCCTCTTCTAACAAAAGAGAGAGATTCACAAATGCTTATTGTTTGCTTGCATTTTTTGTTGCCTAACCTATAAACGGGTCTTTTGCCTCTCAATTCCTAAAAAGAAAGTCTTTTGCCTCTTAAATTCTTAAAAAAAAAAAAAAAAAATACTACGTCTACAATATTTTAATAAATCCCAAGTAGGTACACAAGTTATTTTCTTTTTTGCCTATCAATAAAAGGCTAAACAACAATTAACAATTTAGTACTTAAATTTTATTGCGAAAGTGTTTTAAACATAGCATTTCTCATTTCCAAAAGCTTCATTTGTGATTTTATCACCCACAGAATTTTTCTTCTGCTATTTTGTGTCTAATATGAAGACAGTACAAAATTAATTCTGTGTTTTTTTTATTCTCCAGCTCTAATGTATTCTTTGTTATTTGATGAATTTTTTTTTTTTTTCTTTTGAAAGGGAAATGAAATTCTCATTAAACTGAATCCGAAATTGAAGTACAACAGAGGGGAGAAAGGACAAAATATAGAAAACTAACATTTCGCCCTATCAATGATGAGCAAACTTTGCAGCAAAGGTGGGTCTATTCCTTCCCATGACTGAGTAGCCCCAACAGTTTTTGCTAACTGTGCTAAATCATGTGCAGCTCTGTTGAAATCCCTTTTCAGATGTTTCAAGTTCTAACTTCCAAACACCCTTAATAAGCCAATGATTCCTTGAATAATTGAACCCAGCTCTCCCAAGTTTGAGTTTGAATTGATTGCTTGGACAACTGACAGCGAGTCTGACTCAATGACAACTTGATTGAGTCCTCTTTCACGGGCAAGAAGGATACCTTCTTCGACTGCAAAAGCTTCAGTAGTTGCTGCAACATACATGCCGTTCAACACCTTGCTCCATGTTACTACTACCCTGCCCTCACAGTCCCGAATGATCACACCCATACTAGACAGCCTTCTATTCTCATCAATTGCACCATCAACATTAATCTTATAAGATCCCGGTGGTGGTGCTGTCCACCCAACTTCTGTATGCTGCTGTCTTATCTGGTGTACAACCAAAGCTCCTTTGTAGTCCTCTCGAGTTCGCTGCGCAAACCCCCAGATTTTAGATGGAGCAAGGCAAAGGGATTCATGGACCACTTTATTCCTTCTATACCAAATGGACCAAGCCGTGGCACAAAGAATTTCTAGGTCATTAAGTGTTCCCCTGCACTAAATCTGCAATGCAACTTCCACAAAAGTCATATTCATTGCCAGCAAGCTTATTGGGCACTCATGCCAATACCACCACACATCCCAATTTCTTTCACAATACAGTAAAGCATGACTAGTGCTTTCTATACCTTTCTCACATAAAGGGCAGTTCACTTCGGTGTTTATCCCCCTCTTATGCATATTCAATCTTGTTGGCAATCCTTCCATGCATGCTCTCCAAGCGAAAATTCTGATCTTGGAGGGGAGTTTGAGCTGCCACATTTTCTTCCATAGTGGGGTTCTACCATCCTCACTTGAGCATTCACCCAATTTAGATTTTTCCACCAATGGCAAGGCCACATAGTATGCACTCTTGACAGAAAACTTGCCATGTTTGTTTCCTACCCAAATTATTTTGTCTTCTGGCAGGTTATAACTAAGCGGAATGTTAAGTATGGTATCAGCCTCAAAAGGTAGGAAAAACCTTCTGATTCTGTCCATTTTCCGCCGCCTTGTTTCTTCATCTATTAGGGACGATACCATTGGGAAATCACCAATATCTTGCTGGGGAGAGCAAATTTTATATGTGGTTGGGGTCGGCAGCCATTTGTCCTCCCATATATGTATCATCCTTCCATTTCCCACTCTCCATCTAGTGCCTTTCCTAATTACCTCTAGGCTACTATGGATACTCCGCCAAGCATAAGAAGGGATGCCCCTAATTTTGACCCTAAAATGTCACTGTAGGGAAAATACCTTACCTTGTATATTCGTGCAACCAAGGATGTTGGATTTGCCAAAATGCGTCATGCTTGCTTTGCTAACATTGCTAAGTTGAAAGCCCGGAGATTGCGGAAGCCCATACCCCCATGTGTCTTTGGCATGCACATTTTCCTCCAACTAACCCAGGACATTTTGGTCTCCTGGTCTTTTTAGCCCCACCAGAAATTCCTCTCCATCCCCTCCAAATCCTCACACAAGCCTTTTGGCAACAAAAAACAGCTCATGGTATACGTGGGTATTGCCTGAGTTACTGCTTTGATGAGAATTTCCTTCCCACCCATTGAGAGTATTTTTTCCTTCGAACCCGATAATTTCTTCCCAACCTTCTCTTTTATTTCTGCAAAAACTTGATTCTTTAACTTGCCAATAACCGATGGGAGGCCAAGGTATTTTCCTTGTCTTATGTCTTGCATGGGTCCCAGAATTTCCAAAACTTCACTTCTTGCTTCCGGGGTTGTATTATGGCTAAAATTCATTGCTGACTTATCTGCATTTACTTTTTGTCCCGAAGCTACCTCATAGAGTTTTAGGATTTCAACCAATTTGGTGCATTCTTGTCTTTCTGCCTGACAAAACAGTAGGCTATCGTCCGCGAAGAACAAATAAGTAACCCTTGGACAGCCCCTACATATAGATACTCCAGTGAGACTTTGGCTGTTATTTGCTTCCCCAATAAAGGCTGAAAAAGCTTCTATGCAAAGGAGGAACAGATAGGGAGACAGAGGGTCTCCTTGTCGAAGCTCCCTGCTCGGACATATTGTACCATGAGCTTCCCCATTGGTCAAGACTGAATACGTGACAGTTGTGATGCATTTCAGCACCCATTCAATCCATTTTCCATGAAAACCCAGCCTCCTCATCACCTCTTCAACAAAAACCCATTCAACTCTGTCATATGCCTCGCTCATATCGAGTTTAACTGCCATAAAACTCTCTTTTTCATGTTTTTTGTGATCTAGATAGTGCATAAGCTTAAAAGCTACGAGCACATTATCCGTTATCAACCTCTTCGATATAAATGCACTTTGGTTCTCTGAGATTATCTATGGAAGAATTGTTCTCAAACGGTTTGCAAGGACCTTGGAAATTAGCTTGTAACATACGTTGCTAAGGTTGACAGGACGAAAATCTTTCATTCTAGTGGGGTTTTTCACTTTTGGCACCAAAGCAATGTTAGTGTTGTTTATGTCAGTTATGGGAACATCAGAATTAAGCACATTAAATACCATATTTGTGACATCATTTCCTACAATATCCCAAAATTTTTGGTAGAAGATAGCAGACATACCATCCGGGCCAGGCGCCTTAGTTGGATGCATTTGGCTAAGAGCTATTCTGACCTCCTCCATGGTGAAATCCCGAGTTAGATCTGCATTCATCTTTATAGTAACTCTGCGAAGGAGCAGGTTCGTTACTTCTTCAACTTGGGTTGGGCGTGTGGTTGTATATATCTCCTCAAAATATGCAATAGCTGCACTGGCAATACTTTCTTTACTATCACACCATACCCCCTTTTCATTCCATAAGCCATTGATTGAGTTCTTTTTCCTTCGTTCTGATGCTCTATGATGGAAGTATTTTGTGTTGCGATCTCCCTCGCCCAACCACTGCACCCTAGATCTTTGTTGCCACCACATTTCCTCCTCATCCAGTAACTCATTAATCTCCCTTCTACATCTATTAATTTCAACTCCATTCTGTCTGTCAATATCATCCTTGGTCAGGGCACTTAGAACTTTCTTTTTCTCCTTAATCTTCTTTGGTATTTGGCCAAAAGCTGAATAGCTCCATTTGGAAAGAGCATCAGCACATTGCCTCAGCCCAGTGATGAGCCCACTCGGA
Organism: Quercus suber; assembly: GCF_002906115.3. Taxonomy (NCBI): domain Eukaryota; kingdom Viridiplantae; phylum Streptophyta; class Magnoliopsida; order Fagales; family Fagaceae; genus Quercus; species Quercus suber. The sequence goes on from NW_027069569.1 coordinate 903,797, forward strand.
TTATTCAAACCTGTACCTTCATTCCAAACTTGCTCAATTATATCCTTACAATCCACCCGTCTAGTCCACATTGCTTCAAAGTGGAATCTACGCTTACCCCGTTGTTGCAAGACCCGTGATTCCGCAAGTATCAGAGGGCAATGGTCAGATGTTGTATCTACCAAATGTCTAACCTTAATGTCTTGGAAATATTCCACCCAGTCCATTGTGGCAAAAGCTCTGTCTAACCTCAAATACATCCTGTTTTCCTCTTCCTGTTGATTGCACCATGTGTACTTTGGCCTGCTATATCCCATGTCTTTGAACCCACATCTGTTAACCACATTGCAAAAGGCATCCATCTGTTGCTGAGGCCTCGGAGCTCCACCCAACTTTTCTTCGCTCGACAGAATTTCATTGAAGTCGCCAAGACATAACCATGGCAGATGGTCTTGTTGGTTCAGCGTATTTAGGAAACTCCATGATTCCTTTCTACGATGGGTCTCTGGGTGACCATAAAACCCAGTTATCCTCCATTTAAAACCCGTTGCTTCTTCAATAATCACAGCATCAATATGGTGTTTAGAATAACTTTTGATCTCCAGATTGATCTCCTTCCTCCAAAACATTGCTAAGCCCCCTCCCTTTCCTTGCCGTTGGACATAAAAACCATTCACAAAATCAAGTTTCACTTTCACCCTTTTCATTCCTGCAATACTCTTCTTTGTCTCCAATAAGAAGACTACCTTGGGATCCCAACGCAGCACACACCTGCGCAACGCTCTAACTGACCGGGGGGTCCCAAGCCCCCGGCAGTTCCAACACATGGCAATCATGGCTTTCGGCGGGGCTGTCTCTCAGCCTCCGCCGTTTTTTCAAGTACCAGAATATCACCGGTAATGACTTCAACACATTTCCTTTTAAGCTTTCTATCTTCCTCTTCTTCTAAATTTTCTAACTTACCTTTCCGTTTAAGTCCAATTTCTCCTTCGTGGTCCAACATTACTTCATCTCCTGGTGGGCCTCTTTCTCTTGCTAATTTCTTTAATCTTCCCTTTGTTTTGGGCTTTTTTTCTTTGCACTGTCCCATATCAAGGTAGCCCATTTCACTCTCAACCTTTGTGCTTTGCTTGGACTTTAATGGGCTGGTGACCTCGTGCTCTTCACTTAAGCCCACTAACTGTGAGCCCACTGCCGAGTTTGCATCAGTACAAACTTTTTCTTTTCCTTTAGCTAGTTCAAAATTTAAAACTTGTTTTGAGGCACGTACCTGTTCTATGGTTGGTGTTCCCTCCTCAGTGCTGTCCCATCCTCTAGGGTGACTAGCTTCCTGCCTTCCTGACACCACACCATCACCTAGAGCTCCCCAATTTTCAGATTTTTCTTTTCTTCTGTCACTATCAAATCTTTTGCTTCCGCCTCCATCGTCAATCCTCACCAGATTTTTTGTCCCCTCCATTGACGGTTGAGAGCTTGGTTTTCCACCATCACCACTTGATTGGTTATCTTCGTTTTTCATGGACTTCATCTTCTCGTTACTTCCTTTGTAATTCCCATTGACTCTAATCCAATCACCATACTAATACTCCTCTTGATGACCATCCATGGCACTATTACAGTGCCTCTTATCATGGCCTATTTTTCCACAAAGAAAGCAAAACGTTGGGAGTCTCTCATACTTGAAAGTGACCCATGTTTTGTCTCTCCTTCCATATCCATCAAGTATCCACCTCGACGAAGTGGCTTGTCTATTGGTAGTTCAATTCTGACTCTCATAAACTTGGCTTGGTCCATCTGCCATGATCTCTTATCCATTTCAACAAAAAAAACCCATTCTGTTCCTAATGTCTCTTCCAGTTTCCTTTGTTATTAACTCAAAAGGCACTCCCCACACCTGAACCCAGAATGGTGTGTGTGAGAAAGTAATGTTTGCAACTGTTAGACCTTTGCGCCATCTACCTAGGAGTAGGAGATTATTGTCGAAATTCCGTGGACCATTCTTCTCCACCCATTCCAACTGGTGCTTCAAACAAAACTTGAACTGGAGGATGTCATTTCCTACATCCACAATCCTCAAATCTAACCCCATTCTCCAAACTGATCTTAGAGTGCTTTTCAAAGCACGTTGATTTTGCTGCCGATCTGATAAAAGCTTCCCAAAAAGACTCAGATGGCACTCCTCCAATAATTCGTTTCTGCCGTGGCTTGAGATCTGTATGCTATCTTCTTCCTCCTTGGTGAGTTGCAGGTTTTGCAACCCATCCAGCACTGCTTGTTCCATGTTATGAGGTTATAGACTGACCATACTCTGGCCGGTGACAACAAAGTAGTCTAGGGAAAGACCCACAGTCAGTGACTATGGGAGATGACTCTTACTCGAGAGAGAAAAGGCTCCTACTTGGGAGAGTACGGTAATTTGCTACTTGATGAATTAAAGCATGAAAGATGTAAGTATCAATGTATCATGCCTCTACAGTGTAATCCAAGTGCTTTACAGTAAGTTTGACCATGCCAAGATGTTTTCTGCCTACTACTTGATGGCTATTTGCATTTGTGAGAAATTGCCTGTCTCTTCAATATTTTATTTGAATATAATATTGATGTAATGATGAAATCCATATATCCAATACAAATATTACCTTATTACAACTCATACATATCTACATCTGTGTGGCGCATATAAGATAGAACATGATATTTTCGATGTTGAAATCTTGATTTTGCCTCTGGTGTTTACCCAGTTCTAGTGCTCATAATACGCTTTGGCCTCTCCACTCCTGGAGGCTTAATCATCCTAAAAATAAGTACCAAGCAACATGATATCCAAAATGCTCAACTAGCATTAGGCTCCTCTAATTATCCAACCATCTAAACCACAAAAAGGGTGGGAAAGAAAAGGTTAAAAAACTTTCACATACCGAAGGAGCATGCCTCAGATTTTTTCCCCCTTTTTAAACAATAATTTTGAGTAATAATTTTGGTGGCACATGCAAGGCATGTGTTTGTTTCTTTTTTCTCCAAAAAATTACTAATAAAGCTTTAGGAGAATGACTTAACAAAGCTAAAATGAGTAAAATTTAAATTTTGATTCATCAATTTTCTCAAAAAACAAATTCGGCTTCATGAAAATGCCACAAATGAAGAAACTGAAAAAGATGCTGCAGAAAATTTTCCCAAGAAGTTGAAAAAATCAATAAATTCCCAAGTATTTCTAATATCCATATGCTATAAAAGAACCACCAACAGTTGCAGTAATCCTATCAAAACTTGTCAATAATCATATAAATTATGTAAATGGATTACCTCAAATGATTAACTGAAACAGAATACATATTGGGGTCATACATCCAACACGTGATTTTTTTTCATGGTGATCAATTAGCATATGAATATTGTAAATAAGGGCACACATAAAAGACGATGCAGTGCTCCAAATCGTCTTCCCTGCAGTACCAATTCACTCAGCCATGTTCACTACTTCAGTACTTTTCCCATTACTGGTGTCTTCATTGTTGTCAATGCGTAAATCTGGATAATTCCGGTGGTTGAGAGAATGCAACCAAAGGGCCACAGCTCCCTCTTTATGCTCTGTTAAAGCAATATGAGAGTAGATTTGCTTCATTTTGAACTCTTCCGCCTCTTCTTCATATGCTTTCATCGACAGCTCTTCATGAGTGTCTTTCCACTTCTGGTTATATGAGCTAAAGAGGCATTCCTCCAAGAACAAACCAACCTCAGGAGCCGTAGGCACATTAATGTTCACATCCCTGCAATTGTTTTTTTTTTTTTTGGGTACATAATGTTATGAGAATCACATTGTAAGTTTTCAAACAAAAGTGCAAGCAATAAATACAAAGAAGGGAGCACTTACTTCTGAAAAGCTTTTTCTATCAATGACTCCGTAGCACAATTCCTCATGATAGCCACCGCAAGCCCAATCATTTTACGAATCTGATGAAGCATGAAGCTCTGTCCCACAACCTCACACTTGACAAATTCAATGCCCTCAACCGTAACCACAGTGTTTGCTTCGAACGAAATGATAAAGCGCTTAGCAGCAGGGTCCTCGGCTTTTGTTCTGGTGGTGAAGTTATGGAAGTTATGAGTCCCCACGTAATGCTTCAAAATTCCACTAAACCTCTCTCTCTCCTTCTCACCATAGCAAAACCCACTTCCCTTTGCACCCTTCTCCTCTCCATTTGCTTTCTCATCAGTAACCTCATTCTGGTCAGAACTTACAGTTTCAACCACAATTTCAGAAACTTCCTTGTGATCTACAACCTTAGGTTCCTCCACAGATTCAGAATTTGACTTATCAGCATCACCATTTTCAACAGAACCCCTATTTTCATTGTTAATGTTAGATTCTACTATAGCATCCTCACTGTTCGACGAAATGCCTGACTCAGGACTCACAGGTTTAAACTCAAAACTACGCTTACCCATTATACCTACGACCTTACGGCCTCTCTCGGAGCATTCCAAACACTTAACAAGCTCATTCCCAGACCCTACACTAGCCAAAACGCTCTCTCTATCAGGATGCGAAGAGGAATCAAGCGCAAACACAGGTATCAAATACACATACCTCCTTCGATCGCAAAACTTCTTGGCATTAAACGACGCCGTCACACGCTTGAACCCAAAGATCCGAATCTGAGGGGAGAGATTCGAATTGAGCCGCTCGACGAGACCCGGCGGGTCGATATAGAACCTGCCCGAGACTACCTGGCCCACGGCGCTGACACCCTTATCGGTTCGGGCCGAGCGGGCCCAGTCGTAGCGTTTCGGGTTGTTTCGGTCCTGTTCGGGCACCGCACCGGAGAGGAAGAGCGCTTCTTCGAGGTCGGATTCGATGGTTTTGGCACCTGGGTTCTTTTGCATGCCTTGGTAGCCCACGCCACAGTAGGCGAAGAAGATCGCGATTTTGCGGCGCTTGTATCTTTGCTTTTTGGGGCTTGTGGTGGTGTTAGTGTCTTCGTCGTCCGAAGTGGTGGTGGTGGACATTTTAAGCTTTTTGGGTTCGGGTTCGGGTTCGGGTTCGGGTTCGGGTTCTTGTTGTGGTGGTGGCAGTGGTGGAGGAGATCTTGTGGTTTTTGAATCTGGGCTTTCCATTTTCAGTGGTTTGTGTGGGGTTTGGACAAGGTGGTTGTCGATGTATCCATTACGGAAAAAAAAAAAAAAAAAAGAGTGTAGAGTCGAGGTTTGTGTTCTACACTTGCTTCTATACCCTCATAAAACCCTAGGATGAAAACAAATTTAAAAATTAAATAAGGATTTTGGCGAAGAAATGATCGAATAGTCAATATCTCAATTGTGTGAGTGGAGGGGTCACAACAAAATCTAAGGTGTAAATGAATTCATTTCAAAGCAATTCGGCATGATTTAAAGTGATTAATTAATGAGGTAATTTCATGTTAACATTCTTAACCAGTAATCAATCCAAAATGATTCATATGATAAAAAATAAAAAATAAAGTCAATTTTATTTAACATAAACCTGAATTATAAATATTAAATATATTTGATTGACTGGAAGATTTTTTTTTTTAATGGTTAGGTTGATAAAAGTTTTCATTGAGAATATATAATCCCTAACCATCTTATCTAAAATAAAAAATAAAAAATAAAAATTCTCCTTTTGCTTTTGTAAGACCTCAATTTGGTTCCTAAGTTCAAAAGGTAAAAGGATCTAGACTCAAATAGTCCAATACAATGAATTTGTAGAGAGTATGTTAGAAAACTATGCTCTAATGAGTTGGGTAACAATTATAATGAATCCAGATGACAAGAAAGTAAAAATAGACTAGTTTTATCTAAAGAAAATTGTCATCAGTGTAATCCGAGGAGATCAGTTCTTGTATATATCTTTTTTGAATTTGGTTACAAGTCTAGCTCTTGTTCCTATAGTGTTTTTTTCTTAATTCCCGATCTTTTTCCCTCAAGATCTTCTTTCTATTTTATATTATCTTCTTTCTTTCATCTCCACCCTCCATGTGTAGATCAGATCGCTGGTATCGATCCCTGTCCTATCAACACCTTCTTGAAGTATTTGGGAGTAGCTGTAAGACTGAGAACTACTATTTAGGTATCATTTTCTCATTAATGTGGCAAAAGAGTTAGCTACAGAGTATTCAATGCAGTGGTAGTAGCTTTCTCTTAGATATTTCATGGCTTCTCTCTATCCTGTGCTTTCATGATATGTATTCTTATCAATAGAATCTCCCAAAACATTACCCTCGATGGCTGACCACGCATTCAAACCTCTACTTTACTCAACTGAGGAGACATTACTCCTCGGGCCACCTTCTTGGACTTTTATGACCAAACCCTACCTCTTCATTCACTAACGTGGACTCCCAAGACAGCGTTTACTGGTCCTCGGACTACTGGCTGTCTTCGGACTGGGCCCCCGACCCAACATATATATAGATATATACTACTGGCCCTATCACACCTACAACTTTATTTATATAGACACACATAACACATTTCGAATGATGTGAGCAAGACATGACCAAAAGTGGGCAAAACAAGAGTAAAAATCACATGAAATAGAGGAGACAAAAGGATCGTGCAGGGATTTTTGTAGTGTTAGCTATTTGTGTTAATACATATTGGTTCTTGTCATTTTGAGGTAAGAGTATTATAATACATAGCTCAATCCTAAATTAACCAAAATCATAATTGTGTCAAAACCCCTAAAGTCTAACATTTTCGTTTAATAAATGGAATGACACGACATGACCTATTTAACCCGTTTAATATACAACCTAGGAAAATATTGTGTTTAATCTCTCTCTCTCTCTCTCTCTCTCTCAAGATAACAAAATACCTTCAACCTACCCTCTTTTCGCCCCATGCGAGTTTTCTCTACTCGTTGTAAGCAGTACTACTAGCTTACTTGTAATTATGGGCCTTGAAATTCAAAACCCAAGTAACAGAGAAAATATGGAACAATGGCCCAACCCGGGAAGTGAAGAAATTTGTGTCAAAAGCCCAATGTCTTATGAAGAGGAAATAAATGGGCTAGAGCTTATTTAAGCCGAATATTGCATGTCCATGGTTGTGAGCTTACTTGTAATTATGGGTCTTGAAATTCAAAACCCAAGTAACAGAGAAAATATGGAACAATGGCCCAACCTGGGAAGTGAAGAAATTTGTGTTAAAAGCCCAATATCTCATGAAGAGGAAATAAATGGGCTAGAGCTTATTTAAGCCCAATATTGCATGTCCAATAATTGCTCCTAAACAGCTTTTAAAATGTCATGATGTACCCATTTTGAAGGCCATATTTCATTGCATTCGGCCTCCTTCATAGGGCATCCCCCTAAACACAATATCCCTATCTTTCAAACTCCCTGACTTTGCATACATGATTGAAGAGAGCACTTCCATTTGGGACTTCAAGTTTTTTTTTTTGTTTTTTGTTTTTTTTTTCTCTTAATGATCTACACAAAACAACATCAAGTTCTTGTAAATAATCAAATCAACTATACGTCACCACATTTGTTCGTTTGATAGCAACTTTTTCGTTTAGTTTTTACTTTATTTTGTTTAATGTATGACTTTTTAAAGCATCATTTTTTTCCAAAAAAAAAAGTATACTTGAACCAATTCTTTGGCAATAAGCAATCAGCAAAAAAGCCAACATACATATCAAAAGGAGCTTGCTTAAGGAATACCGTGCACTTGCTTTCCTAATGTAATAGCACAAACGCCACAATAAGCATTGATGTCGCAACAAAAGTGAACTCACTAGGCTTAATCCCAACAAAATGCAGTTGTGAACACAATTTCAAAGCCTAATGAGAATCCCTTTTTGTGCATAACCATCCATAGTCTGTAGTCCTCGCTGACCATGTAGTAGAATCCTTTTCATTGAATCTCTCAAAAGCTTTAAATGCCTCATCTAACCTCCCATCTTTCGACGAGTGCTTTCAACATAAACAAACTATAACAGCCCATTTCTAAATGCAAGACAATGGATTTTCTTACCATTATTTGCAAGTTCATGACTTGCCAATGCACTAAAAACAATTGTCAAGACAAACTCATTCGCATCCTCCTCTTCCTGACGCATGAATTCAAAAAGTATCAAAGTATTTCAGTCATTTGTCTCATTGCATACCTAGAAATCGTTTTAGCCCAAGAACTGAATTCCTCTTGCATTTTATCAAACATCTTGCGAGTTTCCAATATAAGCCCTAATAGTACAAACCTTAGTGGGCTCTAAACAAATTACAAAATCATCATAAAAACTCGCAGTTTAAACTGCAAGTGCATGGGTAGATGTCTATCATATTCGAAATTTTAGTGAAAATGTTGGCAAATATGGGCATTTGGCAAAGCATTCTCTACTCATACATTGGAAGAGTTCCATGACAAAATACACTGCAGGCCCCGTTGAGAGTAATCATTGATGCGGCATGCAGTTCCATGAGACCACGTCTTTGTCGCTTATATTATCGAGTTACACTTGGCATTAAAGTTGACATGGCTTATTTGCAAGGTATACGTAGATAGAAGAATTGCTTTTTCTAGGTATATTGGAAAAGCATGGTGACAAAAGAATGATGCTGAGAAGAAAGTGACTGATCAATTTTTTTTCATGCGTGACCATTTCTAATTATGGCGCCTAATATATATATATATATATATGTGTGTATGTGTGTGTATGTATATTACAAAGCACTATAATCACATTGGTATCCGAACACTAGTAAACTATATCCTACCAACACAAGAAGACAAAACTAGTAAACAATATTTCCACAAAATATTGTTCATAAACAATCTTGTTGGCACTCTGGACATTCGCTTTCAGCTCCAATAGCAAAAGCAGATTTGCTTTCGATGCATTTCACCCCAATAGATGTGATGATGAATATAAACATGAATAATTAAATTATTATTGATGGTGCAAGGAAAACACCAAGTCAATTACTCGTCCATATGGCCGTCCATAGCAATGTACAAAGCGAAGAACGAATGGTTGGTACACTCGTCCTTCCTTAACCGTCCTCTTTCATCCTCCATTCACTCGTCCAATGAAGGACGAGTAAGCAGTGAACCTCGTCCTTCCTTAATGATGGACGAGTGAGTATGGACGAGTGAGGTTCACCAAGAGTTACACTTCAACACACTTCCAACCAAGAGTCATGTTGAAAAGTCATATTGTTTTAATCTCAACACAGGTCTCGATGAGGTGACTCCTATGATAGTTATGGAGGTTACTCTCTGAATCCTCCAAACTCTACGATGATAGGAGAAATAACTGATTTCTAACACTATATAAAGACCCTTCGGCATAGAGGTAAGGGGATATTTTTCTCTCTTTTGGAATTCTAGATAAAAAAATTAGTGAAGCCTTTGAAGGCTCTTTTTTCTACTTCAATCCACTAACTTTACCATCGGAGGATTAAAGGCCGGCTTCCACCGGTCTTCTCTGATTTTCTTTGGTTTTCCAGGACTCATTCTTCAAGATCAACAGCATCCGAAGACTTTTCAGCCCACTGATCCTTAAGAACTTATTAGTTGGCGTCGTCTGTGGGAAAGAAATGTAAGAAATTTGTTGTCTTTTGAACTTAGTTTATTAAGTTCTGTAGTTTCTTTCTCCAATAAAGGGTTGAAATGGTTCGGACAAGATCTAGGGCTACAAGTCCAGGCCCTCAGCAAAGCAGGGATGCATCTAGTAACCCTCACCGCGACCATCAGTCAGCACCCACTATGCAACCACCCTCATTCCAACATATGCAATCCATGGCCGCTGCTATGGCAGAGTTAACCCGTCAAAAACAAGAGTTGGTTAAACAACTTGAGTTAAGGAAGCAGCCTCGTGAATGGAATGCCGAAGAACGGGCCCAAAGTCAAGAAGAGGAAAGGAATGTTGAAACTGAAAATCAGTCAAGAGGTACCGTTTCACGGAGGGTACCTCATTTAGAAAGGGAAATGGATCAAATGAGAAGGGTCATGGACGAGATGAGGGAAAACATGAGGGAAACAAACCCTATGGAAGACTTAGTTCACAGAACTGATTCCCCCTTTGTGGCGTCCATCAATGCTCATCCTTTGCCACCTAAGTTCAAGATGCCTCCTTTAGATTCGTATGATGGGACGCGAAATCCTTTTGACCCTATTGCCACCTTCAAAACTACTATGCATCTTCAAGGAGTTCCAGATGAAATAATGTGCAGAGCTTTTCCTACTACCCTCAAAGGACCTGCACGAGTGTGGTTCAGCAAAATACCTCCTAATACAGTAACGCCCTTCGAAGAGTTAAGCAAGTTGTTCGTTAACAATTTCATTGGAGGGCAGAGGCACAAACGTTCTTCGTCTAGCTTGCTAACCATAGAGCAAGGGGAGAATGAAAGTTTGCGGTCCTTCATCACGCGTTTCAACAGGGATGCCTTGGCGGTGGACGAGGTGGATGATAAACTCCTCCTGGCAGCATTTTATAATGGAGTTCATTCTGACTTATTTATCCATAAGCTATATGAACAGGCACCTCAAACTATGGCTGAGCTAGTTCATTCAGACCAGAACTTCATGAATGTAGAGGATGCTATCATAGCCAAGAAGAGGAAGAGAGTTGAGAAGGTTGAAGCCAACACAATGCGTCAGTCGGAGCAAAGCCCTCGTCCTAAGAAGGGACGGACGGAAGATAAGAGGGATCGAGAAAAGAAAGCAGGCCCTTCAGCGCGAAATCAACAGTATACCCCCTTGAACGTGCCACTTGAGCAAGTTCTTATGCAAATCAAAGACGAGCCTTCTTTGAAGTGGCCAGAGAAGATGAAGGGAGATCCCAACAAGCGCAACAGGAATAAGTATTGTCGCTTTCATAGGGATCATGGGCATGATACGAATGAATGCTTTGATTTGAAGCAGCAAATTGAGAATCTCATCAGGTAAGGAAAGTTGAGAAATTTCCTTGGACGAGACCACAAGGATGAGAAATTGAAAGCGAAGGTAGAGGAGTTATCACGACCACCGCTTGGAGAAATAAGAATCATCCTAGGGGGAAGTCCTACAGGACAGTCGTCCAAGTCGAAGAAAGCATACTTGAAAGCAGTACAGAACGTTCAACTCTCTGGACGATTACCGAGTGAGAGAACTACGGATGAGCAGGCGATCACCTTCACGGACGAGGACGCAGAGAAAATTCACCATCCCCATGACGATGTTATTGTCATCACCCTCCTTATTGCTGATTACAAGACCAGAAGGGTGTTGATAGATAACAGAAGCTCGGCTGATATTTTGTATTATCCAGCCTTTCAGCAGATGAGGTTAGGACGAGATCGGCTACGACAAGCGAGCTCCCCTCTAGTGGGTTTTGGTGGAATGAAGATACAACATGTGGGCAACATTTTATTACCAGTGACAGTGGGGGCATATCCGCAGCAAGTTACCAAGGAGGTGAACTTCCTTGTGGTCGATTGTTCATCCTCTTACAATGCAATAATTGGGAGGCCAACCCTACATAGGTGGAAGGCAGTTACATCTACCTACCACTTGTCAGTCAAGTTCCCGACGGAACATGGGGTAGGCCAAGTACAGGGAGACCAACTAACAGCAAGAGAGTGTTATCTAGCCATGCTGGCCGCGGACGAGCAAATTCAAACAATGAGCATCGAAGAAAAGAAAGTTATGGTAGAACCTATTGAAGCGTTGGAAGACATTCCTTTAGATGATAATAACCCTGAGAGGTGTACCAGGGTTGGAGCAGATTTGGAAGCAAAGATCAAGAAAGATCTCATTTGTTTTTTAAAAAGAAACAGAGATGTGTTTGCATGGAGTCACGAAGACATGCCGGGTATAGATCCTAGTGTCATTACCCATCATCTGAGTGTATGCCCTTCCTCCAAACCAGTACAGCAAAAGAAGAGGGTGTTCACCCCAGAGAGAGACAATGCTGTTAAGGAGGAAGTTCAGAAGCTAATTATGGCGAAGTTCATTCGAGAGGTATACTATCCTGAGTGGTTGGCCAACGTAGTCATGGTCAAGAAGGCGAATGGCAAGTGGAGAATGTGCGTTGATTTCACTGACTTAAACAAGGCTTGTCCCAAGGATAGTTACCCATTACCACGCATTGATCAGCTGGTAGATTCTACTGCAGGCCACAAATTACTCATTTTTCTCGATGCTTTCTCTGGATACAATCAGATTAGGATGGACGAAGCGGACCAAGAGAAGACGTCCTTTGTCACCAGTCAGGGATAATTTTGTTATGAAGTGATGCCTTTCGGTTTGAAAAATGCTGGAGCAACATACCAACGACTGGTCAATCATATGTTTCGTCCACAGATCGGGCGGAATATGGAAGTCTATATAGACGATATGTTGGTGAAAACTCAGGACGAAGATAGGCATCTGGACGACTTGCAGGAAACATTTGATACACTGAGACAGTATCACATGAAGTTGAAACCTAGCAAATGTGCTTTTGGAGTATCATCAGGAAAATTCCTGAGGTTTATGGTCTCCTACAGAGGAATTGAAGCAAACACTGACAAAATTCAAGCAATATTGAATATGAAGCCTCCAAGTAGTGTTAAAAAAGTCCAGTCCCCCTCACCAGACGAGTCACTACCCTCAACAGGTTTGTTTCTAAAGCTACTGATAAATGTCTGCCGTTTTTTAAGGTTCTTAAAAAAGCATTTGAATGGACCGACGAGTGTCAGAAAGCTTTTGAAGATTTGAAGACATACCTCACCAAAGCCCCTTTGTTAAGCCCGTCCGTGCAAGGGGAAGAGTTGTATTTATATTTGGCAGTCACCCCACACGTCGTGAGTTCAGCATTAGTGAGGGAAGAAGACAAGGTACAAAGACCTGTATACTATACCAGCAAAGCACTGAGGGGGGCAGAAGAACGATATCCATTGATGGAGAAATTGGCTTTTGCACTGATAACAGCCTCCAGAAAACTAAGGCATTATTTTCAGGCTCACATCATTAACCTCATGACAGATCACCCACTCAAGAAGGCAATGAACAAACTAGAGGCTGCGGGACATTTGATCCAATGGGCCGTCGAGCTCAGTGAGTTTGACATAAAGTATCAACCGAGGCATGCCATAAAAGCTCAAGCTCTAGCAGATTTCATTGCAGAGTTTACCTTAAATTGTGACGAGGTGGGTGAGAAGGAAAATATTAAGTGGGTCGTCTATGTGGATGGTTCATCTACACAGTACGCAGGAGGAGTAGGTGTGGTTTTACAATCTCTAGAGGGGGACAAGTTAAAACACAAAGTTCGTTTGTAGTACCAGACAACTAATAGTGAAGCTGAGTATGAAGTTCTTCTCAAAGGGATGGAATTGGCCAAGTCCGTAAAAGCGAAGTCACTCCTCGTCTTGGGAGATTCTCAGTTAATCATAGGCCAAGTGAATGGCATGTTTGAAGCCAAAAAAGAGCGAATGAGGAAGTATCTAGACAGAGTGATGTGCCTTATAAAAAAGTTTGAGAAAGTTAACTTCGTTCAAATCCCAAGGGAGGAAAACATGGAAGCTGATGCCTTGGCGAAAGAAGCCTCAACGAGTGAAGTCGTAGATGAATTTGATGAAATTCAGTATATGCCAAGTATAGACATCCCAGAAGTACAACAAGTGGAAGTTAGAGCAAATTGGATGACTCCAATTATGTCGTACCTAAAAGACGGACGACTCCCAGAAGAGAAGGATGAAGCGAGAAAGTTGAGGGTAAGGGCGGCCAGGTACGTTCTTATGGACGAGATTCTTTATAAAAGAGGTTTTTCCCAGCCTTATCTCAGTTGTTTGGCCCCAGACAAAGCAAACTACATAATAAGGAAAATTCATGAAGGAGCATGTGGCAATCACTCAGGAGCCAGGTCGCTCGTCCACAAAATCGTCCGTGCAGGATATTATTGGCCAAGCATGCAAGCTGATGCTAAGGCTTACGTCAAGGTCTACGATCAATGCCAAAGGTTTAGCAACGTCCCGAGGTAACCATCAAAGTATTTGACTCCAATGACGGCCCCCTAGCCTTTTGCACAATGGGGACTAGACATTCTAGGTCCATTTCCACTGGGCGTAAGACAAATGAAATTCCTCGTGGTTGGTATTGATTATTTTACCAAATGGGTAGAAGCGGAATCCTTGGCTAACATCACACAATAGAACGTCAAAAACTTCGTGTGGAAGAACATTGTGTGCAGATTTGGAGTACCCAGGGTGCTGGTATCGGACAACGGACGACAATTTGATAATGCACTTTTCAGAGATTTTTGCGTACACTTTGGAATTCAAAATCACTACTCCTCACCAGCCCACCCACAAGCTAACGGCCAAGCAGAAGTTGCAAACCGATCCTTGTTAAAATTAATCAAGACTCGGCTTGAGGGGGCTAAGGGAGTATGGCCAGATGAGCTACTAGGTGTTCTGTAGGCATATAGAACAACAGCAAGAACTCCTACAGGGGAAACTCCTTTCAAGCTAGCCTATGGAACAGAAGCAGTCATACCTGCAGAAGTGCATATGACTAATCATAGAGTGGCGGCGTATCAAGACAAAGACAATGAGGAGCAACTCCGTTTGAACCTTGATCTCATAGACGAGGTAAGGATGGACGTTGAACAAAGGATGGTGAGGTACAAAAACCTTATGGCTAGACAGTATGATGCAATGGTGAAGCCAAGGCGTTTCAGCGTAGGAGACCTCGTCCTAAAAAGGGTTTCCTTAGCAACAAAGAACCCAGCTCATAGGAAGTTGGGACCAAATTGGGAAGGCCCCTACAGAGTCGTCAACTGTAAAAGACAAGGGTCCTATTACTTGGAAGCCCTTGATGGGAGGAAGTTAGAGCATCCTTGGAATGTGGAACACTTGAGGAAGTACTATCAGTAAAATGCAAGCTTAGATGAACATGACTTTGGACGAGTCTGGAGGCTGTCTATCTACATAAAAAACTATTCTACATAAAAGACTTTGTTTATCTATTTGTCTTATTATTATGTTAAGGACAAGATTATGGTTTGGCTTGTGTTTGTTTTTCTTTTAAGGCAGGCATTAGTTTCTTAAAACATGCCTCGTCTATGAACAATGTTTGTATTGTGAACAATATTTGTGGAATGTACATAATGTTGTGTGAATCCATGATTCAAGTATTGCTTTTTGTTCATATTAACTTGAAAACAGCTGAAAAGCTCAAAACGAGAAAATTCTCTGGACGCAGAGATGTAATCTCAAGATTTCCTAAGCAAAGGATGAGATAAAGCATGATCGTCCAAAGCGAAGGACGAGATAGAGCTTGTATAGATCAAATTACAAGTAAAACCAAGGCATGCTCGTCCATAAAATGGGGCAAGGTAGAACATAATACCTAACCATACCATGGACGAGGAAAAACATGGGCGTTTTAAACTTGTTTAAATCACCTACTTTAAAGGAGAGGGCATCTCATGGACGAGACAAAAGCACAGACAAGTTTAAGGACGAGTAATGCTTATTTACTTAACCATTTCAAGTGAAGTTTTTGTTACCATTTCACATGGACAAATCACACTCAAGTGGGAATTCCAATAAAAATGGTTTGAGTTTGTGTATGAAATGTAGACGAGTAAAACAGGAAATCAAGTATAGGAGATAAACACTCGTCCATGCACATAAAACAAACAGTATTCATTTAATTGTTTTCAAGGGCAAAAGACCACAAACTGACATGACATGATCCATGTACATCAAGTGATAAAACCCTTAACCTTGTGTAATAAAGAGATTCAAGCAATAGCCTAATGGTAATAATATATTTTATAGTATTTTGTGTATGTGGTTCAAATCTTATCTACCCCTCCCTCGCTATCTATCTAAAAAAAATTGTGTACACTAACTTAACAATTTTAAAGTATACTCTCCAAATTTATATAGTTTTTATGAATATCTACTAGATTTACATTAAAATTTACGAAATAACTAAATATATGAATCAAATTCTGACATTATTATTATTATTATTATTCAAATTTTCTATTTTGAGTATCTGAAAGAATGAAAAGAAAAAGGAAAAATGTTATAGCACTCAAGCTTTATGCTCACTACGGGCTCCTTCAATTAGGCCCCATTTTTTTATTAAATTTTTTTTTTTTTATTAAATTTATCACAGACCTACAGCAGCCCAAGCTTCGACTAAAATGGAAACCTAAAAGCCTAAGCCCTGACCTGATAGATCTACACAAGTATATCTCTTGTAATCTCTTGTTTTTGTATAGGTCATATTAACAGATACCTTTAGAATAATTGTTAATAAATTATATTAGAAAAATTTTAATACCATTATCATGAGAAATATATAAAACTGTCAAAAAAATTGTTTTAGCATTTTTCCTTAAAATATTTGTAAAAATAGATCCTAAACTAATGCCCTTAAGGTATTTGTTTACATTTCCTTAAAAACAAACCCTTTAAAAAAAGATAAGAAAATATTGTCCTACAAAATAAAATAGAAAATAATCATACACATGAGATGCGACTTTTCATAATGACAAATTATTCTCACAATATAATAAAATATAGATATTTAAATTATTACTATGAGGTTTCTAATTTTTTTTTATTACTATGAGACATCTGATTAAGTCAAATACTTCTACATTGTATGAAATGGTGTATTGATAATATCGCTTTTCTAATTACTTTTTGAGAGGAACATGTTATCTGTGGGACTCACATCCCTTAAATCCAAGTACATTTACAATCAAATTTGAACAATCTTAATTGTTCAATTTACAATTATAATTATAATCATTTCCTACTAATTAAAAAGGATTATTCATTAATTGTTGATGAAATATAATTTTTCATGGACAAATAACCAACGTCTATAATCTTTTCTTGTTAATCAAAAAAATTATAAAGCCTTATTCTATATTTTCTTACTTTGTGGGTGTTATATTATGCAAGCCAAAGCTTTGATTTATAAATGAAGTACATCAAGGGTCAAAGCCTTAAAAAAAAAAAAAAAACACAAAGATTGAGTCTTTTGGCTCAATATTGTAAAAATTAGAGTTTATTGGATTTATGTATACAGTGCAAAGTTTTTTTAGCTAAATAAGGAGAGATGCAAATTTCAGTATTGGTGTTGCCGAAATACAAATAAAAGAAGAGAGAGAAATTGACAAATCTAACATAATTTTGATATTTCTGTATAGATGCTGTCAAAATTCAAGAAAAAGGTGTAGAGAGTAACTGACATCAATTTCGTCAATTGGATTGCCGAAATTCGATTGTCCTTTTGCTCTTGTTAAATTCTTCTTTTTTTTTTTTTGTTAGTTTTCCGTTTGGTTAGTTTCTCCATAGTTTATTTTAGTTTAAAAAATAAAGATGAGCAACCCAAGGGGATTGAACCCTTGAGCAAGGGTTATTCCACATAGGAAGCAGCCAGTAGTCTTTAGCAAAACTTGTTTAATCTATATGGAAACTAAATTAACTTATTCCAAAACTGATAGATATTTCAAGCTTTCAATAACACAAAAAACACACATTTTTTTATATACTTTCCAAAAATTGATAGTTATGATAACAAGAATGGAAAATTCAAATTATAGTTCATCCACGATGATGTCAAAATTAATTAATATTAACTAAATAAAATATAATAACTGCAACTGATTTTTTTTTTTTTTTCTAAAGGTTAATGATTTATATTCATCATAATTGGGAATTTCTACATTTTCCAATTACAAAAATACTCGGGTGTGATGATATTTAGGCATTTATGGGTGAAATTTTTTTTTTTGCATGATTCTCATCACACCCTAGTTATTTTTGTGATTGGAAAATGTAGAAATTCCAAATTATAATGAATGTAAATCATTAGCATTCAAGAAAAAAAAATAGAAGGGTCTCTAAGTACGAGCGTGATAAGTATTAATAATCCCAACCATACAAAACTTGAGGATAGCACTATAAAAATATCTAAAGATGTGATAAAAAAATTATTTCACCTACAAACACATAATATTCATCATATGTATTTTATGATTACAAAATGTAGTAATCTCTTAAAAAAAATAGAAAGCCGCTGAGAAGCGCATGATAATTACAGAATACTAGCTTTTGAGCGTGTGCTCAGAGGCTTTTCTATTTTTTTTTTTTTTTGGTAGATATTAATAATTTACATCTATTATAATTTAGAATTACTACTGTAGGGATGGCAGGCCCAGAAGTGTATGTTGGGTCGTGGACCTTATCCGAGAACACTTATTAGTTCGAGGACAAGTAAACGCTGATGTAGAAGTGCGAGCTAGTGAATGGAGGAAGGTAACTGGTCATGAGAGTTCAGGAAGGTGGTTTGAGAATAAACTCCTCCTCTGCTTTGACGGTGCAAAGGTCAAAATGATTGACTTGCCATCAAGAGTAACGTTCCAGGCAGTTCCACTGTTAAGGATAAGTATCAGGAATGAATGAGACAAGGGGAAGGTAAGAAGTATCTAAAGGAAAGCTGCTATCACCGCATTAAATACTCTACAGCTAACTCTCTGGCCGCATTAATGTAGAAGTGATGCTTGAACAGCGATGTTTAGCCTTATAACTACCACTAAAAGTTTCAAGAATGTGCTAATGGAATAAGGACAAAAGCCAACCATTTGATCTACATGTGGAGGACTGAGATAGAGTAAAGGGGGTAATATAAAGGAGAAGAAGCCCATTACAAGAGGGGCATCTGATAAAGGAAAGAAAGAAAAAACATTGTAGCTCGAAGAACTATAATTGTAACCAAGTCTAAGAAAAATATAGATATCCAAGAATTACTCTCCTCGGACATTGCCGAGGAAGAATTTCTTTGCACAAACTTGTTTTTTCATTGTTTTTCTTACTTTCTCACTATCTTTAGTTTATTGTGAGTGTTGTCTAATTCATTAAAGCCTAGTTTTTAGTCCACTATCTACAAATTCACTGTATTGGGCTCTTTGGGCCTTAATCCATCTATCTTTTGAGCTGAGGATACAAAATTTGCCCTAACAACTACATTTTTCAATCACAAAAATACCTAGGGGTGTGATAAAAATATTATTTCAACCACAAATGCATAACACTCATCATACCCCTAAATATTTTTTGTGATTGGAAAATGTAGTAATCCCAAATTATAATGGATGTAAATTAATACATATTAAAAAAAAATTTACTCTTGAAATAAAATATTATTTTCCAAAAATTTAAACTATATTACCAATTTTAATCTATTTATAATGAGCCATATGAATTTTCAAAAGAAAAAAAAAAGTTATGGAAAAATTATGTTATACAACTCAAGACACATCATGCAAGTATGACTTGTATTGCCAACTTTGATTACTAAAAAAATTCTTATGATATACTATAAAAATAATATAAATAAATAAAAAAATTTATCTTAAATTGAAAAATATTAACAATATCATCTTCTTTTTTAATTCATGTAATATGTTTGTAAAATATTCATTTTTTTTCGATAATTTTTTAATTGGACAAAGTTTAGTTACAAAATTGATTGTGGGCTTACTCAATAAAATAAATATTACAACATATTTTGATAATCTAACCGTTGAATTGTATGTTCTTTATGCTTTTAATACACATGTCAAATTTTGTGTTAGTCTAATATTATTTACTATATGATCTATAAGTTTATATTTTATGCATAATTTTAAACTACAAAAATTTGCAATTTAAATAATTTATTGATGATATAGCTATTGATCTTTAATTTTCTAAAATTTTTGCAAGTATAGAGAATATAAGAAGATGTAATTCCATTGATGAATTTGTCAAAATTCACCTCTAATAAAAATTTATTAAATAAGGTTATAACCTTAAGTTACAACTCATTTTGTAACTAAATTTTGTTCTTTTTAATTAAGGTTACTAGTTTTTACAAAACTGTTATTTTTATTTAGTTAATATTAATTAATTTTAACATCATCGTGGATGACCTATAATTTCAATTTACCATTCTTGTTATCATAACTATCAATTTTTGGAAAGTATATAAAAAAAACATGTGTGTGTGTGTGTGTGTTTTTTTTTTTTTTTTTTTTTTTGTGTTTTTGAAAACTTGAAATCTCTATCAGTTTTAGAATAACAGGTTGTGTGGTAGTCTGCTGGCTGCTTCTTATATGGAATAACCCTTGCTCAAGGGTTCAATCCCCCTGGGTTGCTTATCTTTATTTTTTAAACAAAAATAAACTATGAAAAAACTAACAAAACGGAAAACTAACGAAAAAAAGAATCTAACAGAAGCAAAATGACAATTGAATTTCGGCAAGCAAAATGACAATTGAATTTTGCCAATCCAATTGACGAAATTGATGTCAGTTTCTTCCTCCACCTTTTCCTTGAATTTCGGCAACATCTATACCAAAATTATGTCAGATTTGTCAGTTTCTCTCTCTTCTTTTACTTGTATTTTGACAACACCAATATTGAAATTTGCATATTTTCTCATTTAGCTAAAAAATTTTGCACAGTACACATAAATCCAATAAACTCTAATTTTTACAATGGAAAGCCTCTCTCAGATAAGTACAATTTGAATTTTTTTTAAATTTTTTTATTAAGATTCGGTGCAATTTAAACCCTTATCTAAGTGTTTTTTTTTTTTTTTTCCTATCATTTAGCTTTGATGGTGCAAGGAAAACACCAAGTCAATTACTCGTCCATATGGTCATCCATAGCAATGTACAAAGCGGAGAACGAATGGTTGGTGCACTCGTCCTTCCTTAACCGTCCTCTTTCATCCTCCATTCACTCGTCCAATGAAGGACGAGTAAGCAGTGAACCTCGTCCTTACTTAATGATGGACGAGTGAGTATGGACGAGTGAGGTTCACCGAGAGTTACACTTCAACACACTTCCAACCAAGAGTCATGTTGAAAAGTCATATTGTTTGAATCTCAACACAAGTCCCGATGAGGTGACTCCTATGACAGTTATGGAGGTTACCCTCTGAATCCTCCAAACTCTACGACGATAGGAGAAATAACTGATTTCTAACACTATATAAAGACCCTTCGGCGCAGAGGTAAGGGGATATTTTTCTCTCTTTTGGAATTCTAGATAAAAAAATTAGTGAAGCCTTTGAAGGCTCTTTTTTCTACTTCAATCCACTAACTTTACCGTCGGAGGATTAAAGGCCGGCTTCCACCGGTCTTCTCTGATTTTCTTTGGTTTTCCAAGACTCATTCTTCAAGATCAATAGCATCCGAAGACTTTTCAGCCCGCTGATCCTTAAGAACTTATCAATTATTTTTATTATGATATTCATATTATGTATAATAAAATTTGTAACATACGCATTATCATTTTTTTTAAAGGAAATGGACCTCACAACTAGGTAAAACTAGTGTCCACATGTTGATTTAGGTCTAGTTTGGAGTCAAACTGCTAGTCAACTAGATTAACGAGGGTCTAGAATCATGCCACCCATCGCTAACTGTGGATCTTCAATTACCACACCTTAACGGGTCTAACGGTCGAATCTATCAAAACACTTTAGTTAGACAAAGCTGTTACTTTCGTTATTGTTTTGATGGATCTTGTGTTTTTCCATTAAGATCTCGTTGTATTGGTCAGGATATTGTCAGACCTAGTTAAGATCTCACAAGAATTTCGATTTATGGACGACACACATAAAGAACAGCAAAGATTGACGAAGGTAGAAGGCCAACATCGATTGTATCGAGCTCATCAAGTTTTGAAAGAGGAAACTCGCTACTTGACCCGATCTCACCGAATTTCAAAAAGGAGGCAACCCGCTGTCAACAACCACATTGAGCGAATCAATCAAATTTCGGATCACTCAGTTCGGGCAGCGGATCGGGTTGGACAATCCTAAAAGAAGAATCTAGCTGGCACAATTGCACCATCCACGTCAACATCAACTCTACGGGTCCCATTCCGCTTGCACACTTGGCAGTTGCTTAATTCTTAAGGCTTTTGGCACACGGCGTGCGGCAAACCCACGCGCATTTCCCAAAACCGTTGATCTTCACGCCCACTCTAGAATTTGTAAAACCAAGCAACGGCATTGGCCGCTCAAAACCAACCGAGTCACTCACTTCTCAGTTCCCACCATTGAAATATGAACATTTTCCTCCAATGGAAAGCGCAACACTGACATCCCCTTTCGAAAAGCCGATTCCCTTTTCATGTCTACAAGTTGTGAAATTCCCAACCGCTGGCTTTTCATTGCGTAGTACGATTCGTTTTCTCTTTTATCGCATAAACTTTCCAAATTCTCTGATCGCTTTTTTTGGGGCTAAATTCTCCTTCATCTTATGGACGGAACTGCGTGATTCCAATTCGGTGGTCTCGACCGAATCTTCAGCTTTTCTCTCTCTATTTATTGGCCGAGTTCGCTACCCCATAGCCCACACTGCGTTCTCAACCTCAAGCTTTTGGTACGTGCCTTCCTAAGCTTTTCATGTTATTTTGTTTATGCCTATGCCTGCAAAATGTTGACATTGATAACTGTTAAACACGTACCATTTTGTGCTTTCTTTATATATATTTTTGAGCTAGTGACATGTCCCTAGGATGAAATTGTTGTTTAAAAGATTACTTAGCTAAATATATGAGCTACCCATTACTTTGTTGTGAGATTTATGGCGTTCTATATGGTTTGTGGAAAGTATGAGGGTGAGGAAAAGAAAGTTAGAATAATGGTTAGATTGGGGTCATGTTGGGCACGACATTGTTTCTTCTCTCTCATTCTTCATGTTAAATATTAAGTTGTTGATAGTGTCGGAAAATCCTAGTGCCAGATAATATCAAATTTGGGTTGTATCGATAAAATTGTGTTAAGGTTGAGTTTGGGCCGGAAGTTGCTTAAAGACAATAAAATTTCAATATGTTCAAAGACGATGAATTGATGATCCATTGCTCATATATTTTGCACCATAATGAATTTCTAAGTGAATTTTTTTTATTGGAATGTAGATATCCGGAACTTCAAAATGGTTACAATTTGAATTTGAAATGAGTGAGAAAATGATTTTTT
Organism: Quercus suber; assembly: GCF_002906115.3. Lineage (NCBI taxonomy): Eukaryota > Viridiplantae > Streptophyta > Magnoliopsida > Fagales > Fagaceae > Quercus > Quercus suber. The sequence goes on from NW_027069569.1 coordinate 926,765, forward strand.
TGAAGGTGGCGCGTTGTGTTGTTCTTGAGAGTTACACTTGTCATTTGCTTGAGTGAAAGCACTGGGTTCTGAATTCCAAATTTTGCTAGAAAAATGATTATTGCTTAGTTTTAAAGGCTACTTTCTTAACCTATATGAATCTCCTTATGCACGAATTTTAGAGGGGAGGAAGACTTCTATACCAAAGTTAAAACTTTCATATCTTGAAACATTCTTCTTAAGAATAAACAGAGAAAAATCATCATTGTGCCTAGAGAAAAATAAAAATAAAAATTGTGTTCTTGATAACACCCTGTGCCTTTAAACCTTTCTTTGAAACCACAAACATTTTTTTTTCCCAGTGAGTTTACTACAACAAATCTTCAAGGAGGTTCCTTGGAGTGCCAGGCGTTTTGGTTCGTGCGGAGAGAAGTTCTTAGAGGAAATTACTATTGAAGGATTCCAAAGTTTCTGGGGCTACGGTGGAAAGACAAGTGGGGCGTTTGCAGAGGTTACAATAGAGAGTCTAGCTGTAAAAGTGTTTTATAAGTAGAATTTTGTATCTCTTCCTTAGTAGATTTGCTATAGAGCTAGGTCCCTAGAGTAGTATATTCCATTAAAGAGGTTCTTCATTGGTTTCCACTTCGTTACCAAATATCTGTGTGCTTTTACTGCTTTTATTATTATTGTTTTAGTTTTACTATTTGATATCTGTGGTTAATATCGATTGCTTGTGATATCTGTGTGGGAATCCTAAGAAACCCGTGCAATAAATCCCTTCATTCCGCTGCATAAATTTATTGGGGTCTAAACTAGATTTTTCACTTATATATATATAAGTCAAACAGTATCCATACCTTGTGAGTTCATTGTGGATTCAGGATATCTTTGTGCTTTGTATTGGGCGATCCAGCGGCAACATTTGGACAACTACCCTGTAATTCATTATGGGTTACCTGAGCAATGTATGCATCCTGTTTCCAATCTCTCTCAATAAACAAAGAATACCTTTTAACAAATTGTTTCTTCATATCTGAACCTTTTAAACACTTGTTTTTTTTTTTGATTGATAAATGTAGGTTTTTGACCTGCATGTTGCATTTCTTTCTTTAATCTTATCTTTTGTTGAAATTGCAGGGTTTTGATGAAAGAAATCAGCAGAATGATCTTGGTATGCCTTTTAAAAAAAGAAAAAAAGGGTCAATTCTTTTACTCATTGGACATGCATTTTATTCCTTGTTTTATTAATGTGAACAGTAGTGGTAATAAAATAGATGAATTCATGTTTATAAATAAATAAATAAAAAAAATAGATTATGTCATCTAACTTTGACGTTCATTGAGAATGGAATTGGTATCTGATGATATGAATGCTCTATAAATGTAGCTTTGAAATGACATAGTATAGACTCCATAATTGTTTTATGTGTCTGCTTAGAAAATTTTGTTAGATAGAGAAGTATACTGATTTGTGGGTATAATTTAATGTTGAGATAGATTATAAGAGGTGAAGATATCTGAAACTTTTACATGTTTTGATGCACTCACACCCACACACACACATATAAAGAGGAAAATGAAATAGAGACAGGGAATAGAATCTTGACTTAAGTTGTCAATTTTTGTAAGAAATGAGAACTTTAATGTTCATATCCTGAAGGAGAAATTGGAGATAGCAAAATGAGGGGCTTTGTTGATCCTTGTTTCGCAGATTTGTGTTGCTGGTGGTGCAGTGAAACATGAGTCTGAGTTGAAGGGTGTCATAATAAGTGTTATTTTAGAAATATTGGATTTGTGAAGATAAAGATATGGATCTTTTAATAGATTTCAAACTATGATGTTGGATTCATTTGCAGGTGCAGTTGTACGTAGTGGAAGAGAAATCCTTTTTCAGGTAAGATTGACAAGGATATTTTCTGTTATTTACTCCATAGAACAGAAAGCCATTTCTGGGGCCATTATCACCTGACAGTATCCTGCTTATAACATCTGTAATCTATATAAGATAAATAAAACAATTGAATTTTTCCAAATGGGATACGTCCGGTCTAATATAGAAGCTGTTGTAGCTTTATTTCTGAAATATGTAAGGTTTGGTTACGTTCAATCATATCATACCAGGCCTCAGATTTTGATTGCTTAGACCTGCTAAGAACATCGCCTCTCCAACAAATTGGGGGTAAGGCTACCTACTATGACTTCTCCCAGACCTTTCAAAAGTGGGACCTTTATACGCAGGGTACAACCTTTTTTTTTTTAGACCTGCTAAGAACATTGAAGCACATAGATGGTGACAGAAAAAAAAATGTTCTACAGGCTTTTAACTGGGAGTCTCATAAATATGATTGGTGGAGAAATTTGGAAATGAAAGTTCCTGATATTGCAAAATGTGGATTTACATCAGCATGGCTGCCACCAGCAACTCATTCCTTCGCACCTCAAGGTTGGAATAATTAATTCATTGAACATGTAAATTGACTTTTTATATTTTTTTGGATCTTGTTCATTGTTTTTTTTTTTGTCATTTTCCTCTCAATTACAGGTTATGTTCCACAGAACCTTTATTCCCTCAATTCTTCATATGGTTCTGAGCACCAGTTAAGAGCTTTACTTCAAAAAATGAAGCAATACAAAGTTAGAGCGATGGCTGACATAGTAATCAATCATCGTTGTGGAACTACTCAAGGGCATGGGGGAATGTATAACCGTTATGATGGAATTCCTTTACCATGGGACGAACATGCTGTCACATCTTGTACTGGTGGATTGGTAATGATACTTGCATAGCTAATATATTTTCAATTTGGCATGATGCCTCATACATTATTATTATTATTATTAGGGTAATCAAAGCACTGGGGACAACTTCCATGGGTTTCCAAATATTGATCATAGCCAACAATTTGTTCGAAAAGATATTACTGCATGGCTCCAGTGGCTACGAAATAGTGTTGGGTTTCAGGATTTTCGTTTTGATTTTGCAAGAGGGTAACTATTATTCGACGCTTTGAAATAAATTGTATTTTATTGGATTTACTTGCTGCTCATTGTTCATGTCTCTTCTATGTTTTAATTTAGTTATTCAGCAAAATATGTGAAAGAATATATTGAAGGAGCTAAGCCATTATTTTCTGTTGGGGAGTACTGGGATTCTTGCAACTATAATGGTCATGGCTTGGACTACAACCAAGGTATAATGATTCATTTATGCTTGTCATGGACCAGTCCAAAACATTTGATTGCTTGGTTTTTCATAAAGAAAGTTAGCTGAACTCTAAATTAATAGATATATGTTTTGTCTAGAACTTAAAAGCTGTGGAAAAAGAAATCAGAAAAATAGAAAATAAGAATGCAACTCTTGAGGTTGATCACATACACTAGTTTTAATAATTAATCTATGACTTGTGGCTGACATGTAATATTTAGTTTCAGCTTTGGAGGGTGATGAGTTTTGGTTTCCACTATTTCAACATATTGGTTTTTTTTTTTTAATAAGTAATGCGATTTTTATTGCTATCAAAAAAGATAATTTCCCAAGTATAAAGGGAGTAAACAACTGAGGACCATACAATCAATCACACAAATTACATGAATCTATCAAAACACTAACAAACCATGAATCTAGCAACATATTAGATATCATAATGTCTTAGTTGATGTTCTTTATTCAACATGTATTTTCTTATGTATATTTGAAGATGGACTTGAGGCATTGTTGATTTTTCTTCTTCATTTTCCCCCCTTTATTCTGAATGTCAAAAGACATGCCTGTTGGGCTACTTTGGTTATTTCCAGTCCTATAAGTTTTGTTAATGGAGTTTGACCTTTGGAAGAGGAGGTTATTTGCTAGAGAAGTAATTTAGATTATTTACCTTTGGGTGTATAACCAGTATTCTCTGTTGGTTCCCCATGTATGATTCATTTTTTGGTTGAGTGAAATAATTTAGTGCCTATAAAAAAGTGTAATTTAGCTTTAAGAGATATACAAAGTACTGGATCATATTCTGTAAGAGTAGCATAGGTCTGAAACATAAATGTCAATTTATAAAGTCTAGCTTCTCCCTGTTGAAAGCATGCACTTGGCTTACTTTATTTTCCAGCCGGAGAGATTTGGTGTTGATGTTGTTGACTTTATCCATCAATATCATATACTGCCTCATTTTGAGCATCATTTTTTCATATTTCTAATGGTTCCACCTAGCCCCTCACCCTCACCCCCCCCACCCACCCCCCCTTTCCATTATCATGAATCTATTGCAATCTATACCTGCAGATAACCATAGACAGCGGATAATCAATTGGATTGATGGCACAGGACAGCTTTCAACTGCATTTGACTTCACAACAAAGGGAATTCTTCAGGTATTTAGAGATTGTTATATAATTAGTGATGGTGCTTTCAAAGAAATATGGTAAGGGCATGGCGGGTGTTGATTGTAATTATTCATTCAAAATGTTAGTTTTCAGGAATTATTAAGGCATATGCTCTCTGCTATGTTCGGTATGTTTGGGCTAACCTATATGTGTAATATTAATAAATAACAGCAATAACTACATTTTCCATTGAGGTTGTATACATTTACCTTAGAAAAGATATTTATTTATGCATTTCTTTGTAGGAAGCTGTTAAGGGACAACTTTGGCGTCTACGTGATCCTCAAGGGAAACCACCAGGTCTAATGGGATGGTGGCCTTCAAGAGCTGTCACATTCTTAGATAACCATGACACAGGTTCAACCCAGGTACTTAATTTCCTTTGCCATTGATGCAAGAGGGCTGTGATTATTTTTTAGATGATTGTATGAATTTATTGCAATTGCTTGTGCACAGTCCATGCATGGTGCATAATTTTTTTGTGATGTATGAAACTGCATATGAATTGCATTTTTCTGGAAGGGTTCAGGCTAGGCTCTAGGATAGCTTACCACAAATGGTGGTGATTAAGATTTTGCTTGGCCGACAGTTGAGCATTTATAACATCAGTTAATTTGTTTGTAAAAGTAGAATAAAGTTGGTTCATTACTTACCCTATGTTGGATGAGGGCCCCTCTCCTCTCCCCCCCACTCCCTCAATTTGAGACATACCATTAGTTTCTTTTGTTAACCCATGGAAAAAAAAATTTTGGTTGCTGCCTTGCTGGTCAACAAAGTCCCAAGTGAGGTCAGATTTGTAGATAATAGGTCCTATTTGGACTTCAACATTTGTGGGATCATTCCAACTCCAAATTATAACCCAACATAATCTACAATTACGTTTTTTTTTTCATATATAATTGTGATGTTTATGTTACTGGTATTAATGTTTTAGATATTAATCCTGTGTTCACTAATAGAAAGTATGGAATCAACTCAAGCTAGTCTTTTACTCTTGCAGGCTCATTGGCCCTTCCCCTCAAATCACATTTTGGAGGTATGTAAACTTGTTGTCTTCATGTAACTTTGTTAAGTTTTTTGCATCACAGTTTGTTTCTATTAACTTTAGTTTTAAAAAGCAAAGCAAAGAACTTTACTTATTAATTTAACTGTCCAAATTTGTAGTTTTGTCTAATAGGCAAGGTATAATTATTAATTACATCTAAGGCTTAGACGAGTTGAGAGAAAATATGTGGTTGTCCATGTCACATGGACGTGGGTTTTATTTTTCTATGTTGATCAGTGCCAAATATTTGGATGGTGCGTAGGTTTTCCAGATAAATTGTTTACCCTTTCTGGAGAGTCAACAATTAGGGAACTTGTGGATTTGATTTGAAGTAGTAACAATTTACAACCGTGCCTCAGTCACCTTCATCATTTCATGCAAAGATAATTTCTTAACTTTGCTATTTTACCTCTGCCATCATCATGTGGTAAAAGGGTGGGATGTGGTTGGTGTATATCTTAGCTTCAAATCTTACCAATAAAGCATGAAAAAGGAAAAATGACAGAAAATGTCTCTGAGGCTGGCAGCTCAACCAGAAATTCCAAATTGTATTCCTACCATTATAGGCTTATATTGGTGCCTTTTCTATTGACAGCATTGTGAATCTAGTTTTGCATAAAGAATCTTTTCTTTGTGGGTTTTCCCTCTAAATACATTCTTGAATTTGAAAAGCCTCTCCTTTATCTGTGCAACATAAGCGAAGAAAATAATGGCGACACAAAATCCTGTTCGACTCGGTTCAGAGTTATGTCATGCGTAATGTCCTGCATGTAGGAATTCAGATTGCCTATGGTTACTTTCATGAGGTCTATCTGTCATTGTCCGAAACAGGTGGCCACCAGGTGACAGGTATTACAACTTAAAACAGGAAGGTCACTACATACTCTTTAGGATACCCACAGTTTCTTTTCTATGAATGACTTCTGAATTTGAGTATGACAACTAGTGGAGTATCCTACTACGTTTTCTTGACAATGAGCCTCTTATTAGTAGGAAATACATATCAGAAAATATTGTTTTTTCCTTCCAGTTCAAACTTCAAGCTTCAAACTAATATTATCACTCACTCGCCATCAATATCCCCAAGTCAAAAGAAAGTTTTGTTTATTTCTCATGATTTTTTTATCTAATTCTTGAATGTTGGCAATGACATATGACTCCATTATCTTCTGCAGGGCTATGCATATATTCTCACACATCCAGGGATACCATCAGTGTTTTATGACCATTTTTATGATTGGGGTGACGCCATTCATGACAAAATCGTAAAATTGGTATGCTGCAAACTGTTTTAACTTATGGATAATTTGGGTAGAGATATTTAAAGAGAAGGATTTGGGCTTCAAATTTTAGTATAAATGACTTGAATATAGTATGAAATAGCAAATTTTTTTCCATTGATGAATAGATTGAGCAAACTCTCCAAAACTCAAATCATCATATGCAATGAAATTTATGTCAAGCAATATATACTAGCAATTTTTCTTAGAATCAATTGATTTTAAATCCTCATATGCAACCACAACCTTATTAAAATTTCCTCTTCGAGAAAATTTCTCCTTAGCTTCTCAAATATGTCTGCAGATGGACATTCGAAAGCGTCAGGACATTCACAGCCGATCATCAATTAGAATTATGGAGGCACAGCCAAATCTATACTCTGCAATCATTGGGGAGAATGTGTGCATGAAGATTGGGGATGGATCATGGTGCCCAACTGGCAGAGAGTGGTCACTTGCAACTTGTGGCCACGGATATGCAGTATGGCAGAAGTAATAATGCTTCCAAATACTATCTTCATTTGCATATCTATTTTTGGGGCCAGGAGGCTTGGCTGGGGGTTGATTTCTCCCTACAGCCATTTTATATATATTGTATTAATAATAAGGCCTCCAATCTCCAATTTTGCATTGGGAACAATTTATATATTCCGCCTAATATTGGGAAACATTTTATTATGAGTAAGTCCTCCAATCTCTACTTTTGCATTGGTAACATATGCATAGAGCGTAGTAGCTTCAAGTTTTTTGATAAATCTAATGACACGACAAATTTCATAATTACTAAAATGGTAAGTGATGATGGGTGTATGATAAAAGCAAGGTACATTATGAAATTGATGTTGTACTAATTACAATTTATCTTAATCGGCTGTCTTCCTATCAACCTGGATCTGACATTCTCCTTAAAATACGTTTGTCAACAAATGCCATTGGGGTTTGAGAAAAAGCATATTTTCATAGCTTTGCTTAGGCTTGTACAATAAAAAATGCAGCTGCCCCATGCCCCCACCAACCTATTGTTTGATGGACTAGATGCTCAAAGGTCCATGGCAGGCTAAAATCAAGAGCCTAATAAGTAGGTTTTTGAAAAACCACTACAATCTAACTATGAGATGCAGCGTAAGGCTTGGTTCTAGTTAAACGATTCGAACAAATGGCAAAAATCAAACACGTCTATATTTTGCCCAAAATCAAACACGTCTGTATTGTGCCCAAAATCAAACACGTCTGTATTGTGCCCAATCTGTATTGCTTATGCTTGTACAATAAAAAATGCAGCTGCCCCATGTCCCCCACCAACCTATTGTTTGATGGACTTGATGCTACAAGGTCCATGGCAGGCTAAAATCAAGAGCCTAATAAGCAAGTTTTTGAAAAACCACTACAATCTAACTATGAGATGCAGCGTAAGGTTTGGTTCTAGTTAAACAATTCGAACAAATGGCAAAAATCAAACACGTCTGTATTTTGCCCAAAATCAAACACGTCTGTATTGTGCCCAATCTGTATTGCTTATGCTTGTACAATAAAAAATGCAGTTGCCCCATGTCCCCCACCAACCTATTGTTTGATGGACTTGATGCTACAAGGTCCATGGTAGGCTAAAATCAAGAGCCTAATAAGCAGGTTTTTGAAAAACCACTACAATCTCACTATGAAACGCAGCGTAAAGCTTGGTTCTAGTGAAACGATTTGAACAAATGGCAAAAATCAAACACGTCTGTATTGTGTCCAATCTGTATTGCTTAGGCTTATACAATAAAAAATGCAACTGCCCCATGTCCCCCACCAACCTATTGTTTGATGGACTTGATGCTAAAAGGTCCATGGCAGGCTAAAATCAAGAGCCTAATAAGCAAGTTTTTGAAAAACCACTACAATCTAACTATGAGATGCAGCGTAAGGTTTGGTTCTAGTTAAACAATTCGAACAAATGGCAAAAATCAAACACGTCTGTATTGTGCCCAAAATCAAACACGTCTGTATTGTGCCCAATCTGTATTGCTAATGCTTGTACAATAAAAAATGCAGCTGCCCCATGTCCTCCACCAACCTATTGTTTGATGGACTTGATGCTAAAAGGTCCATGGCAGGCTAAAATCAAGAGACTAATAAGCAGGTTTTTGAAAAATCACTACAATCTCACTATGAAATGCAGCGTAAAGCTTGGTTCTAGTTAAACGATTTGAACAAATGACAAAAATCAAACACATCTGTATTGTGCCCAATCTGTATTGCTAAGGCTTGCACAATAAAAAATGCAGCTGCCCCATGCCCCCCACCAGCCTATTGTTTGATGGACTAGATGCGCCAAGGTCCATGGCAGGCTAAAATCAAGAGCCTAATAAGCAGATTTTTGAAAAACCACTACAATCCCACCATGAGACGCATCGTAAGACTTGGTTCTAGTGAAACGATTCAAACAAATGGCAAAAATTAAACACGTCTGTATTGTGTCCAGTCTGTATTGCTTAGGCTTGTACAATAAAAAATGCAACTGCCCCATGCCCCCCACCAACCTATTGTTTGATGGACTTGATGCTCAAAGGTCCATGGCAGGCTAAAATCAAGAGCCTAACAAGCAGGTTTTTGAAAAACCAATACAATCTTACTATGAGACGCAGCATAAGGCTTGGTTCTAGTGAAACGATTCGAATAAATGGCAAAAATAAAAGACGTCTGTATTGTGTCCAGAGCATTAAAGATAAGCCGAGTCCGAGATGCAGCAAGGATACAGTCAAGGTTATAGCTGGGAAGAGAGCGATAAGCCTATAATTAACGATATGTTGTACTGTAAGTCATAAGAATGTGACCATTCCCAAAAAAAAAAAAAAAAAAAAAAAAAAACAGGAGGCTTGGCTGGGGGTTGATTTCTCCCTACAGCCATTTTATATATATTGTATTAATAATAAGGCCTCCAATCTCCAATTTTGCATTGGGAACAATTTATATATTCCGCCTAATATTGGGAAACATTTTATTATGAGTAAGTCCTCCAATCTCTACTTTTGCATTGGTAACATATGCATAGAGCGTAGTAGCTTCAAGTTTTTTGATAAATCTAATGACACGACAAATTTCATAATTACTAAAATGGTAAGTGATGATGGGTGTATGATAAAAGCAAGGTACATTATGAAATTGATGTTGTACTAATTACAATTTATCTTAATCGGTTGTCTTCCTATCAACTTGGATCTGACATTCTCCTTAAAATACGTTTGTCAACAAATGCCATTGGGGTTTGAGAAAAAGCATATTTTCATAGCTTTGCTTAGGCTTGTACAATAAAATATGCAGCTGCCCCATGCCCCCACCAACCTATTGTTTGATGGACTAGGTGCTCAAAGGTCCATGGCAGGCTAAAATCAAGAGCCTAATAAGTAGGTTTTTGAAAAACCACTACAATCTAACTATGAGATGCAGCGTAAGGCTTGGTTCTAGTTAAACGATTCAAACAAATGGCAAAAATCAAACACATATATATTTTGCCCAAAATCAAACACGTCTGTATTGTGCCCAATCTATATTGCTTATGCTTGTACAATAAAAAATGCAGCTGCCCCATGTCCCCCACCAACCTATTGTTTGATGGACTTGATGCTACAAGGTCCATGGCAGGCTAAAATCAAGAGCCTAATAAGCAAGTTTTTGAAAAACCACTACAATCTAACTATGAGATGCAGCGTAAGGTTTGGTTCTAGTTAAACAATTCGAACAAATGGCAAAAAGCAAACACATATATATTTTGCCCAAAATCAAACACGTCTGTAATGTGCCCAATCTATATTGCTTATGCTTGTACAATAAAAAATGCAGCTGCCCCATGTCCCCCACCAACCTATTGTTTGATGGACTTGATGCCAAAAGGTCCATGGTAGGCTAAAATCAAGAGCCTAATAAGCAGGTTTTTGAAAAACCACTACAATCTCACTATGAAACGCAGCGTAAAGCTTGGTTCTAGTGAAACGATTTGAACAAATGGCAAAAATCAAACACGTCTGCATTGTGTCCAATCTGTATTGCTTAGGCTTATACAATAAAAAATGCAACTGCCCCATGCTCCCCACCAACCTATTGTTTGATGGACTTGATGCTCAAAGGTCCATGGCAGGCTAAAATCAAGAGCCTAATAAGCAAGTTTTTGAAAAACCACTACAATCTAACTATGAGATGCAGCGTAAGGCTTGGTTCTAGTTAAACGATTCAAACAAATGGCAAAAATCAAACACGTCTGTATTGTGCCCAATCTGTATTGCTAATGCTTGTACAATAAAAAATGCAGCTGCCCCATGTCCCCCACCAACCTATTGTTTGATGGACTTGATGCTAAAAGGTCCATGGCAGGCTAAAATCAAGAGCCTAATAAGCAGGTTTTTGAAAAACCACTACAATCTCACTATGAAATGCAGCGTAAAGCTTGGTTCTAGTGAAACGATTTGAACAAATGACAAAAATCAAACACATTTGTATTGTGCCCAATCTATATTGCTAAGGCTTGCACAATAAAAAATGCAGCTGCCCCATGCCCCCCACCAGCCTATTGTTTGATGGACTAGATGCGCAAAGGTCCATGGCAGGCTAAAATCAAGAGCCTAATAAGCAGATTTTTGAGAAACCACTACAATCCCACCATGAGACGCATCGTAAGACTTGGTTCTAGTGAAACGATTCAAACAAATGGCAAAAATTAAACACGTCTGTATTGTGTCCAGTCTGTATTGCTTAGGCTTGTACAATAAAAAATGCAACTGCCCCATGCCCCCCACCAACCTATTGTTTGATGGACTTGATGCTCAAAGGTCCATGGCAGGCTAAAATCAAGAGCCTAACAAGCAGGTTTTTGAAAAACCACTACAATCTTACTATGAGACGCAGCATAAGGCTTGGTTCTAGTGAAATGATTCGAATAAATGGCAAAAATAAAACACGTCTGTATTGTGTCCAGAGCATTAAAGATAAGCCGAGTCTGAGATGCAGCAAGGATACAGTCAAGGTTATAGCTGGGAAGAGAGCGATAAGCCTATAATTAACGATATGTTGTACTGTAAGTCATAAGAATGTGACCATTCCCAAAAAAAAAAAAAAAAAAAAAAAAAATGTGACCATTCAGTTCTGCTCGTTTGTGTCATCTCTTCGGGTGAAAAGACTGATGACTAAGTGAAAACGACCGAAGGTGTTTCCACACAACACAAATGTTGGCAACAGTCTGTATTACACAAATATTGTTTATGAATTGCTCAATAGCAAGAGACAGTGAGACTTCAATGGTAATAATCAATAGAATTCTAGTAAAGAAAGACTTAAAAAACAGCTAGCTCGGTAGGTGCAATAACTTAGAATTTATCGTGCCAGGACATATGGAGTTAATGAGTTATGAACCCCGAACTGCATTAGTCAAATCACACTACAGTACGTACAGAGAATCTACGTGTTATGAATGTATATTATTTTCACCATATGTATGAGATCTCCACGTATATATTATATCCAGGAAATACAGCTTTACATTTGAGGGACAAAATTTAGAATCTTAGATGGTATAAGATCTGCAATTGAGCTGATATATATATGTGGATCTTGTGTGAATGGGTCCCAATGTATTGGAAGCCTACATTGGTAATAATGGATATCACTTGCAGAGTCACATGGTAATAGAGCTGGAAAGAGTCTCCCACATCAACATCATAACCATCGTCATCGACCTCATCATTCATGTTTTGAATTGAAACTCATTAAGACAACACCTTGGCCACATGGCTGCTCTAACATTTCAATCAAACGGAACAACAAGACAATATTTCTAATTAATATCATGTCCTCAAAACCAAACCACTAAAACTATTCTCTCTCACGTGACGTACATACAGTGTCAGGATCTATCATCCATTGATAAAACAAACAAATACGCCCATTATCCATCCTTAAGAGCTCGAAGCGCCCCAAAGGCTTTGTCCTTTTTAATTTCTATGAACTTTGTCATCTTTCTATAGTTTAATCAAAATCAAACCTTATCAAAAAAAAAAAAAAAAAAAAAAAAAAAAAAAATCAAAATCAATAAACGTACCCGAATTCCAAGTATCTTTCTCTCTCAAAAGGTCAAAAGTTACTGTGAAGACTCGAAGGTCTATAGTTTCTCATCACTCGTAATTACAAACAATGATTCTACCAAAATAAATAAATAAATAAATAAAAAGAAATTACAAACAACAATCAACATGCATCATGTAATGCTCAGTGCCTTTGACGAGTCCATCAAATCACATTGTGAAAATTACCATCATTTGAACTACTAATATTAGGTTTTGACCAATATTATGGACACAATTTTTTTTTTTTTTTTTTTTACAGTTACTGATATAATCTTTTATGATTAAAGTAACATCATGTTTAATTATTTGGATTTATCATTAACAAAACTTTTATTATATAACAATCACAACAAGTTATAAAAAATATTGTATCGCTAGAGAAATTTGAAATGTAGCGGAACCATAATCAAAATGAAAATTAGTCTTCTGACTGCTTGGAAAGGTCATATACGTGTAGACATGCTCATAAATATTGAAAAGGCAGTTCTCAGTTTGCGCACATTAACATTCAAGGGACTAGAGGCTAGAGTCATAATCATGAATGCATGGCAGCATGATGTGTTTTTGAAACAAGTGTTACTCTTAATTGAGTAAAAAATACTAAAACAGATACTAAGTTGGTATTATCGAAACATAATATACTTTCTTGCATTTGTGGGACACGTGAAATAATTAGCATTTCTATCTGAGTTTGACGTTGTCCATTAGCCTTTGGAGTTAGGATATTGTTACAACTTACAACTAGTTCCACTTATTAATTATCAGCAAAGCATGACTTTAATTGATTATGCTGCATATTAAATAGTTTTCTCATGTCAACACCTGTCTGCCACTCTTCCATAAACGTAGTATATTAATTCTTTTAATTATCTTTTTTTTTTTTTTTTAAGCTCAAGGGGCAGTTCAATTTCCACTAACTTGACGAAGGATTTTATAGCTCAACTGACATTTCAAGATATTTTTAATTAAGATATCTTGAGTTCAAATATTTTACTTTCAACTATCTATTGTTAGATTAAAAAAATAAAGTTATACCAACTTGTAGGACTTAATGTTTTGAAGTCAAAGCATCTAGGTAAATGCTTTTAAGTTTTTAACCTCAAGTGATTAGTCTAGTGATTTTTAGGGTCTCATAAAGTTAATGAGGGTTTGAATTCAAAACTTCTACTCAGCATCTTAAAGCCACAACCACCTCTAAAGAATATCTAGTTAATCATGAGATTGATTCATTTCAAATGAAGATTGATTCATGGAGAGGCACATTGCACTTTATAAAAGAAGTGCAACTGTGTAAGACCCTCGTTTAAGAATACAATGGTTCTTTTCTGCATACCTAACTCTCTGTATGTGAATTTTTTACCTTCACCCGATTAATTTCATTTCTTTGGCCTTTGGGACCAACAATTGCTTCCTTTTGATGATTAGTACCAACTAACAGACAACACTCATATTGCACTCTCTTTGTATAAAGAAGAAAATGCATGCGAGGATACATAATACTCAAATCTTAAGCATTACAGATCGAGAGCAACTACACCTGAACCCAAATAGCTTATAATCATGAAAAAGGGTGGATTTCCGTGCATCGAGCTCTGCAATAAGAAAAAAGCGAAAATTCTTCTTGCAGCCTTGCATGTTCCTGCCTTAGCGCTTTTGTTTTTCAATATTTTAACAACTAGTCAACTTAAAAATGCGCATTTCATTAGCGTTCCTGACTTTTAGGTTCTAAATGTGCTTGAGTTGAGGTTAGCTAAAAAGTTTGTTATTTTTATTTTTTAATCTGAAATCTCAGAAATGCAGCAAATTAAGATGGTACAATTTGGAAATATATCAAATGGGTTTTTATGTCTTTTGCTGAATCTCCCGGTGACCCACTCAGAGTTTGCAAAATCAAAACTTTATTTGGTCCCCACCATAGACCTAACCCTAAGAACTTTTTCCAAAAAGGACACAAAAGAAGAGAAGAATAAAAGTTGACACTAAAGACTTGCACAGAGCACAGGGAACAAAGCCCATGAACTTTATTCAAAGCTTTCAGATGTAAAAGAAGCAAAAAGTTACTCCTTGTGATTACACCAACTTTTTAGGTTTTATACTTTACTCGGTTAGATGTTGTTAGAATGATAATTCGATACATAATTACATAATACCAAGCTGCCCTTGATTAACTGCTTCAGTGTTATAGGAGCGGGAGAGAGAGCCTCACCTAGACTACTACTGCACTGTCTAAGCCTTGAGACTAGAAGGAAGCAGTCAAGCTAATAAGAGTGGTCAAAGACAGCTTAAAGTTGAGCAATAAACCATTACAGATCAAAAAATAGACCACATATTTTTTATTATTATTATATAATACTTCTTATATAATTTCAATTTAAGGTCTCAAGACGTTTATTCCAGCTAAAAGTTGAATTTGAACTTGATTATAAATTAAAGTTCCAAGTTTTTTATTCAAAATAAAATATAAAAGTTTCAATTGAAAAAAATGACAATCTTGTATTTTCAAAATAATATTAAATCCGGCTCATTCTTGAGTTTTTATAACTAAAAAGTAGCAAGAAGAACCCATATATAACTCCGTTTGAGAAAGAGACAAAACTATGTTAGGAGTTAGGACCACTATGATCATGACCACACCCCCCCCCCCCACCCCCACCCCCAACTCCCCGCGCGGCGCCACGCACAAAAAATACGAATAAAAATAAAATGAAATTGTGTAATATAATGCCCTAACATTCCCAAATTGATTTTTTTTTTAAATGATATATGTTTATATAAATATTTAAAAATTTTCCCCAAAAAATGAAAACAATACTTAACCCGAAGAATTCAATAGGTCCAAAAAGGTTATAAAGGAAAAAGGAAAAAGAAATGGTTGGTAGGTACATAACGTGTAACCCTCCTCCCAAAATTAAAGACTTTTTAACATAAATGTGTGCCTTTGCATTAGAATTCATTTTCTTCTTTCTTGTGTATGTGTGTTTGTTTCTCCCAAAAAAAAAATAATTGTTCCACGTTGCTTAAGAGAGTGTGTTGTGTATAGTATAACTTGTTTTATTCTTCCTTAAAAGTTACCATGATTTTTTAGTAGAGTTGTGGTATATCTTTGTGTTGGAATGTCTTTTCTTCTCCCTTGTGTATATGTGTGTGTTTATTTCTCAAAAAAAAAAAAAGAAAAAAAAAAAGAAGAAGAAGAAGGTAATTGTCCCACATTACTTAAGAAAGTATGTTATGTATAGTATAACTTGTTTCACCCTCTCTTAAAAGTTATAATGACTTTTGAGTGGAGTTATAGTGTGCCTTTTGTGCTAAAACCCTTTTCTCTCTCTCTGGTATGTGTGTGCATGTGTTTGTTTCTCAAAAAAAAAAAAAAAAAGATAATTGTCTCACATTACTTAAAAGAATGTGTTGTATGTAGTAGAATTTGTCTCACTCTCCCTTAAAAGTTACTATGACTTTTGAGTAGAGTTGTGTTATGCTTTCGAGTTAAAACTCATTTCCCTTTCTCTTGTGTATGTGTGTGTGTGTTTGTTTTTCAAAAAAAAAAAAAAAAGGGTAATTGTCTCACATTGCTTAAGAGAGTGTGTTGTGTGTAGTATAACTTGTCTTACTTTCCCTTAGAAGTTACTATAACTTTTAAGTGAAGTTGTAATATGTCTTTGAGTTAGAACCTCTTTTCTTCTTCCTTGTGTGTATGTGTGTTTGTTTTTTAACAAAAAAAAATGTAGACATCTAATATTTCAACCACATTATGACATGGGTGTTTTCAACTATGAATATTGATAAAATTAGGATTCACAACAAAAATGAAGTTGGTTTTCTAGAATGCTCTCTAATTTTGTAATAGAAATAGAAATTGCTAAAAATATTAAGTATAAAATCATTGTATATGACTTTTGGGATTTCAAAGAACATCAAGTTCCATTTTGATATTTGATTAATTATTAATGTATTGAGAAACAATTATTTTGTGATTTTCTTTTGTTTTTATTTTGTTAATATTCAATGGATGCCAGTATAATTTTTTATGTATTAATTTATTTTTAATGTAATTTATAATTAAATTGAAGAAAATAAATGTTCATACTTTGACTCTCCAAAACTGGAGTATTGTTTTCGTCCATGATTTGAACCTATCTTGGATTCTAGATAATTAATAAATAAATAACATAATAGTGCAAAAAATTCTATTCAATAGCATACATGGGTTTCCGTTTATATTTGGAAAAAATATCCAAAACCCTATGTGGTTTTTCTGTAAAAACATGAAACCTACCTTTTGAGTTTTACTTCCATATTATATTGTTTTATATTTAAACTGTTAACTGTGTAATACTTAATGTGTGCTATCCCACAGATCAGCTAGCCCCTTCGACTGCGACAACAGCAACCCATGTACCTGGTCTCCTCCACCATTGATTGCTCAAAATCAATTATGATGGGACTGTTTTCATACAAGTGAATAAATCGAGTATATGTGTTATCATTCGCAACAATCAGGAGTTGGTGATTGCTGCTTTAGCCCAACAACTGTCACAAGCATACCAGGCCATGGAGATTGAAGCTACGGATGTAGTTAGAGCCCTTGAGTTTGGCTTGGAAGTTGGTGTAGATCGAGTACTTATGGAAGGGGACTGCAAGATTGTGGTGAAAACACTGGTAGAAGATAATCCAAGTTTGGCTTTATCCCAAGCAGCTGACTAAGGATGTTGGTCTTTTTTCTAATTATATTTCTAAGTTGCTCTACTCCATACTAAGAGAAAGACAATAAAGTCGCTCACAGTTTTCCTAGATTGACAATTAATTATCCAAATTGTGCTATCTGGATGAAAGATGTTTCACCACTTATTTATCTTGTACTTCAAGATGATATGGCTATTTTGACTTAAATAAATTGGATGTCTTTTCTCTCCAAAAAAAAAAAAAAATCTTTGAGTTTTTAAGGGTAATACAAACTTACTTTATGATACTATTTTATGTAAAAATATAGCTTTAAATATGAACACAGGTCATTACATGAGCAACTTATTATAGAGGGTTCACACATAAAACAACACCATATGAGATTAAGTATTAGTGTATTACATTCAAAATTTTAGACTGGTTTGTTTCGGTTGAAAATGGATTCGGGAAATATTTTACACCCTGCTGTGTTTGTGCGCATAAAAAATTTGGTTAAACGAAAAACATTTGTGTTACCCTAAAATAAACCCCTAGACCTAAAAAACAATTGCAGGAGTTATTTTACCTTCAAAGCATTTTCGGAATTTTTTCCCTCCACACAGTCCAATCTCCAAGCTCTTAGCTCCACCCCATGCACCAATGAGAGGGAGGCAAAGCTCCACCCCACACGCAGTCGGTCCGAGGTCCACCCACACTCCGACAAGCAGCCACCTTTCCCCTTCGGCGGGTGATTTTTTCCCTTTTCTTCTCTTCTCTCACTCAACCTCACCTCCGCCCACTTCGAGCTCCAAATGTACTGATCCACCAAGGCAAAACTCTCCCTCACACCGGCGAAGCCCATCTCACCTCCAACATCTCCGATCCTCCTCCCAGTCGCTGGCGAAACACTTCTCTCAAACCCACCCTCTACAATATCACATCCCTTCAAACCCATCTCCCTTTTCTTCTCTTCTTCACTCAACCTCACCTTTAAGATCACGCCGAGATCGCACCCCAGCACTCCAGATCGTCGCCTATGACCCACCCATGACCGATCTATCTCTTTCTCGATCTACCTGTCCCTTTCCCTCGAGTTTTTGATCACTCTCTTTTCCTCCTCTCTCAGTTTGACCGAATTGTTTGAGTTTAAGGAATGTTTTGTTTTGATATTTTTTTTTTGTTTTTTCAAGTTTATATATTAAAATTTTCTATTATAAAAGTTGTTTGAAGCTGAGAAAATGGTTGAGAAAATGTGAGAAACTAGTAGAAAAATAGTATTTTTAGAATGCAAACAAACACATGAAAACATTTTCTAAAACAATTTTATAATCAGCCAAACACTTGAAAATATTTTCCTTTCTCAAAAATATTTTCACCTAAAATATTTTTACTTAGAAAATATTTTACATTCAACCAAACACAGCATAGAGGTTTTTTATTTTATTTTATAGAGAAATCCTTTCGGGGTACTTCTTCCTTTATGTATTAACTAACAAAAACTACTAGTGAAGGTACACTGATATATATTTAGATTTTCAAGATTTAATTTCTACCCTAGCTCGATCAGACTCTAAATTTATGAGGTAGTTACCTTCTTCTTCTTTTTCTTTTGTCCTTTTTTCCTTGAAAAAGGAAAGGAGACTACTCCTCCCAAAGCCAGCTTGGTTCCCCACCACCATTTAAGGTTACAAAATTCGACAGTTACTAAAAAACTCGTCTTTTAGGGTTACATATATATACCAAATCGCAATGCCTTTTTTCAATTGACCAGTTGTCACTTGTCAGGCCACCCATAATAATGCTGGTAGTTCATAATCAATCCTACAGAATTTAATGCAAACTTAGATTATTTGGGTCTATCTTTTTCAGTTTGATTGTGGAGCTTAATGAGAAAGTTAATCTTGCTTGCTGTGTATCTTTCTCCAAGAAAAAAAAAAAAAAAAAAAAACTTGCTTGCTGTGTAGTTAAAGTGCAGCAGCAAAAGAACCCCAAGTTAAACTTTCTTGCTGTAGGTAAAAACGTCTTTGTTTTATTCATTATTATTCCATTATCGATATAATGTCTTTTTTGTACCGATGATTCAATCATGGCTCCCAGTGTGAGATAGCAACTCAACTGAGCAGGACAACTGGTATGTAGCTCACAGACCAATGGGACGGAAACAAGGAACTGTTTATATGGGAACAAAGTCCACATCAGTCTATAAATTCTACGTGGGATCCTGCTCATTTCTTCAGTGTTGTTGTTTTGAAAACCTATGAATTGAATAGGTAGTAAAATTAATTAATTGGGTATAGTTGGTTAGGTAGATTTGAAGCAATAAATAGTACGAATATGTGGATTGGTCAATTAAATACTGAAATACAAAAACGTATAAACAATTAATATTTGTGGAAGTTTGTTTCATATAAATATTTGGCAGGGTGGAGCTGGTGACTGGTGAGTGTTTTTAAGGAGAGTGGGTTGTGTAAATATGTTATGGCCCTGTGGGCGTGATGAGTGCGACGTATCGATCGACAAAAGGGAAGATTTCATATCTCTTTCTCTCTGTCCGTGGTATTTGAAACTGTGCATTTCTTACTTCTTCCATTTATTTATTTGTTTATTTTGGGGTAACAAAGTATGACTATGAAGTAACTGTATAACTGTGTGTATCAGTCAATAAAATATGGCTATGGCAGACATATTAGGTGTCAATTAATGTTATAATTGTGGAGGATTGACCTACGTTTTACCTTTTAATCGCATTTTCAACATGTCCTATAGGCTTATAGGTCAAAAGGATTATTATTTTAATTTGGCCAGAAAGAAAGGAACAAAAGGAATTCATTTGGTTTGAACTTTGATACTTTGAATTCTGTAGTTTCTTCAGTTCTTCTGTGGGTGTGGTGCGAGCAAAGGGTACCTAGGATTCCACACTTAGTGGTGTAGTAGGACCCATGATTGATAACCTTGCCTCCCCCACCAATAAGCCGTTCCATTACCATTAAAAAGGCTTGGTTGAGCGCTCATTTTCACCAGTAATTAGCACTAAAGTATTTTCTGATTAAGGACCCGTTTCTTCTAGTCCTCCATTCAATATTTTTTCCCAGTCAAAGTTGAATCATTTCTAGGTGATGCAACATCTTTGAGAATCGAAGAAACAATAAGGATATTAGATTATCAAGAACACTCGATTACTTGGATTGGACTGAGCAGAAGGAGCCTAACAAAGCTCAATTAGTCGTCCTTATTTTGGTAAGCAATCTTATCAATTCTCTCGTTCTTAGACTTTGCGTTGGTATAAACTTCAAATGTAATTATTAAATGAGCAACGTCAAAGATATAACAAAAATGTATATCCTTTTCACAATCTCTTCAGATGGTTAATTATGATTCAAGAAATAATTCTTTCATTTGGACATACCACTAACCATGTAATTTTTTTTTTTTCAATAGTTAAGATATAATTAAACTTGTAGAATCCATTTAATAAGATTGACTTTTACCATTATACCAAAAACACCAATTGATTTTTTATATAAGCAAGATTTGAATGCAAATTTATTATTTAATAATCATATATAACTTTACATATTGAACTAATGTGAATTCATAGACCATAATGCAACGCTACTTTTATTATACAATAGTCATAACATGTCACGTTAATAGATGTGAAAATTTTAAGTAATTAGATTAATTGCCACAGTATCTCTCCTTTTCACTTGGGAGAGCCAATAAAGATACACTTGATTGAGCATATTTTTGAAAAATTAATTTATAATAAAAAAGAAAGAAAGAAGGGTTTGGTAAAAGTAGATTGGGACAGAAAATTTAGTGAGTTTACAAGTGATATTAGAGCATCCACACTAGATGTGCTAAATGTGCCAAATGCCAAATATTTGGCACATTTGGCACACTAAAAACCAAAAAGCACAAAATATCAGATGTTCAAAATCTCATAATTTTTGCAACATGCTACAGTATGCTCACATATTTGGCACGGTACGGACATCTATGGCATATGGTTTTATCATTTTTTTATTCCTCTTTCTCTCTCATCCCAATTATTTGTTTCGTCTTCTCCTTTAGCTATTCATGGTACGGATCTGCCTTCTTCTCTTTTTCTTTTTTTTGAAGTCCCCAGGTTTTGAGTTTTTTTTTTTTTTTTTTTTCCCCAGGTTTTGAGTTTTTTTTTTTGAAGGTGACAGGTTCTAAGTTTTTTTTTTCTTTTTTTTTAAATGCTTAAGAAAATATGGATTTTTAAAAATATGACAATTGAATTAAGAGAATTGTTTGAAAATGTTACGTAAGAATAAGAATATTTGAAAATATGACTGTTTAGGAACAAATATTACTGTTAGGAACAAATAATAAAGAAAGAATAAAATAAGAATTAAAAAAAATTAAGAAATAATATTTAAATGAAGTAGTAAAAATATAGAACATCTGATAAATGAGATATTGTAAAATGATGTGGTAAAATAATAAAGTAGGCTTTTGGCCGGTGTGATAAAATAATAAAGTATGCTTTTGGTATGGCAAAATGACATAATTTTTGCAACAGTTGCTATGGATGCTCTTAGCAGGAAGAGAAATCTAGGGCCATTTTCATTACGTGTACACTTAAAGTCATATCACAATTCAAGAGTTTTTTTTAGGTAGGTAGTGGGGGAGGGGAAGAGGGTTAGAGCCACA
The DNA here is from genome assembly GCF_002906115.3 of Quercus suber. NCBI lineage: Eukaryota > Viridiplantae > Streptophyta > Magnoliopsida > Fagales > Fagaceae > Quercus > Quercus suber. The sequence continues at coordinate 948,877 of NW_027069569.1, forward strand.
AATGCCATTACCACTGTACTATCACTTGAACCCCATAATTCTAGTTAATTTGTTTGGGAATAGATAACATCCTAAATCAAATATTAGTATGTATATTTGGAAGAGAACACATTGGTATTATTGTTAGTTTATGATATAGAACAAAAAACACTAACTTTAAACTATCAAATAACGTCAACACGCAAGAGATTCATAAAATAGCAAGTACTAGTAGTAATTATCAAAGCTATAGAAAGAATTGTGTAAAATTTGTTAACATGAAGAGAATCACCATGAGAATAAAAAATTCACCGCCTTCTTGCCAAGACCTACAATGTTTTAGGCAAATTACTTTGTTTAGGCCTTTAATTTGTTAACTGTAATTTTTTAAAATTATAACTTTTAATGTAAAAAACCTGAATAAGGCCATGCCTGTTTTGGGATTTCTCCTAAAGTTGAAGAATTTGGATTTGTGATTTTCTCAATTTTTTTTTTCTTTTTTTAGTAATTTTTCTTTTTCTTTTTACTTAAATTACATGATTAACACGAATTATAGTGTTTAAGAGTCTCCTAACCGCCTTAGGTGTACTTTAGATTTCCTAAGGGTCTCATTGTCTTGAGTTTCTTTTTCTATTTAAATGAATTGTAACTGCCAAGAGAATTTAGTTTTTTCATTAATAAAATTTTAGAAAGGGTTGTATTCTTTATTTTATGATGGATTTTAGAATCGTCCTTGTAAATTCAAGGATTATTATTATTATTTTTTTACAAGATATAATTTTTACTCTAACCTAATCTAAGTGTATACATGTGTGAATCTCCCTCTTGAAGGCTTGAACCCCGACTCTTGTTTCCCATACCTCACAAGTATTTATATTTGTAGAGTGACCACAGCACCGAGAGTGTGCGGTGATAAAGGTTATTATCTTGAAATAAACATATTTTGTTTATTATTTTGACTTTTCTGCATGCGTTTTACCAAATATTATTTATTATCTAAATGTATAAAAAAATTGAAAGTCCACCAAACTATGAAGAATATTGATGGTCAATCTATAGTCTTGCATCATACGCCTTAACAACAGAGGACAAGCATTTATTTATAAGACCCCAAAAACGTAAGGATGGCCTAAGAGTGAGAGGGAAAGATAGTAAGGACTCTATACAACAAAATTAGCTAAGTGAAATAAAGTTCTTAATATCTTTCCCTCTTAGGTCATCCTTATCAAATGTACATTTGATGAATATTCTACAACACCAACATAGTAATAACTCCACCGTCGATGACATCAACCATAAAGTGGAATATAATGAAATTCTTGATATTAACCCCTTTTTTAATGTGATGCATAATATTAACTTTTATTTTATCTAACGTGCCACCCAACCTCTACTCTTACTAACCCCGTCTTAAATATGAAAAAGATAGTACATATATGAAATGTCTAAGATAATTTACATACGATATATACAATTTTTTACTACAAAAATATCTCAATATTTTCTTAAGTGGATTTGTCAACCTAGGTCAAAACAAAGTGTAAAATAAAATTTAAAAAATTATTATACCAAGACTCATCATAACTTAAAACAAGAATATTATCATTTTCGTGTGTATTCTAATAAGTATTACTGTTTACTAAATAAAAAAAAAAACAAAAATATTGTAAAAATGTTATGAAATTTTATTGTAACCTTGTAATTTCTCTATTTATTATTATCATGCGTAGGATTTGGCTTGGTTTATGGTTGAAACTGAGAGAGATCTATCCCATAGGTAGATCACTCTTATCCTCTTGGGGATAAACATTACAGTTAATCTCAAAATCTTATCACAATTGAATGAGTTTTTCTCATGGAACTTAGGCTTGAGTCCAGTATGCATGGGACCTATCACGATCATAATAATTGACCATAGGTGAACACAAGTCATAATTTTGACACGTGTCTTCAATCAAGTGAAAGATTTCTCTCCTGTAATAGACTTTGTATAATATGTAATTTATTTTTTAGCTAAATAAAAAAATAAGATCTCTAGTGTAAAATTATCAATTTCACATTACATCACGTCTCATGTCACATGACAATAAGAGTAATAACATGTATACTACTGGCATGTTAAGATTATCATTTTAGGGACAGCACCTTAATTGAAGCATTACTCCTACTAAGCAATAAAAGAACTAGTATATTTTAGTTTCTTTTCCAAAAAAATAAAAAAAGCTCATATAAAAGTAGAGTTTGTGTCCAATGGCCGATATTATTGAACACGTTACGATGTTGACACGTGTTTAAAACACACCATCGTAACTAGATATGTATATTTATCTTAGCGGGTTAAGTGGCCACTGGCCACTGACACAAGCCGGACCCCTCCTATAAAAAGGGCTCAACGGTCATGATGAATGATAGATAGCTCCTAGTCGCCTATTTGTCAAATAACGTGAGGCTGGAGCGGAAACACATAATAGAAGTAACTCAGATTCTCCTTAATCTTCTTAGAAAAGAAAAAAAGATTCCCCTTAATCTGAAACCGATTTTCTCTTAAGCCTTGTCATTTTTTGGTCAGTTAGCGAAGACAACCCCTTTTCTTCGCTTCCAGAGAGAGAGAGAGAAAGAATCGGGTAAGCCTTTCGGCATCAGAAACGAGGGATGAAAAGGGGTTAGGACTTATGAGAGAGATGTGGAGAAGAGAAAAGGCAAGAAGAGAAAAGACTGGAAGGAGTGGAGGCATATACATATAGCATAGGGGGGGGGGGGGGGTGTGTTCATCAGAAACGAGGTGAATGGGGAAGAATAACTATGATGATCCTTTGATCCTTCTAAATATACTACTACCCATGTCAATGAACCATCCAATCTCTGATTATTTATCCGTCTTTTTTGAGTCTCTCTCAGTCTGAAACTACCTCTCTTTCACTTTCCTTATCAATTATTATTAATTACACCCCCATCCCTCTCTCTCTCTCTCTCTCTCTCTCTTATTTACTGTACTTGATTCATCACATCTTAAATAGAACCCATCTGCCCCTTCTCCTTTCTCCCATACACTTATTATTACCCACTCTCTCCCCTTCTGCGTGTGTATATATGAGTTTGAATGTGTGGGTGTGTGTGTGGATCTTCAAAAACAAATGGTGAATACAAGGACTGTGCTTTGCTTTCATGTGGGTTTAGCAAAGGGTTTCTAACAAAGTTTATTGGCATTCTGTCCACCTCCATCAATATAAGAAAAACATTGTCCTTCTATTTCTCCCTCTCTCTCTCTCTCATGGAGGTGGGCAGACTGCCAAGTGAGCTATGTTGGCTTCTCTTTGTAAGACCCTCGTGATATATGATGATATTTCCCCTCCAGCTTTAGCTGTTCTCAACTGTTGTGTGATAGAGACCAAGGTATAGAGCAACATGATAATGTTTTGTTGGCTTCTGCATCTTCTTTTTCTCTTTTCCGTTTTTAATTTACTTTATGTGATTTTACTGATGGTGAATTATCATGCAGTGGCAGTTTCTGGACTTTGATGCTTATCCACTTGAGAGCACCCGAACTTTACTCTTGTTTTGTTCCATGTTGTGTACTACAATTTCTCCTTCATGTCATGTGTAATCTATGTTGCAGGTTCAAATATCTTGTCTTTTTATATGGACTTGGTTACAAACATCATGCACGGACCCTTCGGTTTCTGTTTGATCATATATATGTAGATCTTGTTTGGCTGCTATTTGGGAACCCCTAGTTTTCTGACCTTTTGTTGTTTTTCTCACCAAACATTTTCAAGAGGGTCTTGTTTTTCACTCTAATTTCTTGTTTGTATTCTGGCCTAGGGTTTTTTTTTTTTTAGTCTCTTTTTTTCTTTGCATCTAATTCAGGGAAGCTTCAAGAGAGAAAAAAAAAAAAAAAAAGCTTTTGAAGGAAGAAGTCATGAAGGTCTACTGCTACATTTTACACAGGAAAAAAAAGAAAAATAGAATTTGAAAAAGTGGAGGCTATAGTGGAAATCAGAAGACACGCATTGCTTACCAAAGAAAGAGAGCAAAGACATTATTTTGTCAGAGCTCGTGAGACCGAAATGATGACTCCATTGAAGGGCTTCAAGCCGGACCTTGCCTTTATAATGGTCTTCATTGTTTATTGCCTCTATGTATAATCATGTTAATTATAAGATCATAGTCAAAGGATATTGAGATTTCAATCTTCATAATTTCATGCATGCCTGTCAGTTAATTTTTACCATTGGAGTGAAACCTGTTAATTGTTTTTTTTTTTAGTCCAAATTCGATTGAAGCCTGTTTAATTGTTAAATGTCAGTTATCTATTTACTAGATTCTCATAAATAAATAAAAAGTTATCTATTTACTAGTATAATTATTTAGATAATAAGTTGCTATTGTATTTATCTTTATGTGGTTACGTATACATATAATTTATACTAGTTGGATAAAACTAATATGCTTAGTTTGATAAATCAATTAATTAGTGATCCAATGTTTCACTAATTTTTGTTGCTTATTATAAAAAATATTTTCTTTTCTTTTTTGGTTTCCTCATATCCTCTTCTTAATGATCAGACGCATTCATCCAATTTCACACTTAACATGTCAAGAAATGGATTGATGCATAATAAAAATAATATTAATAATAGATCATTTGAAAATGTTGTTTGCATGGTAAAAGATGGCAACTCCATAGGTAAATGTTGTTTATAACTTAATGAATTTTGTTAAAGTATGATGTTAAAGACATTACTTTGAAATACTTTCAAAAAAATTTTATAAAACAAGTAATTGATATTTTTGATAATTTTTTTTATATTTTCTACAGAAACAGTATCAAAATATTTTATTTTTAAAATAATTTATTAAAAATGCTCTTTTCAAATTAACTACTTGACTGGATATAAAATTGGGTATGAAATTAAGGTAATTAACTATAGATTCATCAAAATATATCACTTTTGTTCAAAAATTAAATGAAAGTTAATATATCATTTGAAACTGTCAGAATAATAATAATGGAGAAATAAATTGTAATTCAATCCTAATTATTTGCTGGGTTTCTTCAATTTAAATTAGAGCAGGCTATGTACCTCAAAACAAAATTAGGGTAGCCTAGATATTTACTGATACAGAATACGTTTCTCTGCACCTACCAAACCGTATCTGTAGGCTCATGATTGAGGACGGACTGACAGTGCTCTTAAATTATGTTAAAAACGTTACCCACTCACATATTACAGCGCGTAGAATGGACATCCAATTATTATAAGAAAGAGAAACCCCCTTTTTTTTTTAAGAAAAATAAGAAAGAGAAAACCTATTGACCCATTCTGTACTAAGTACAAACCCTATTAACCTAATCATCATAAATGGGTTGGTAAAAATGGTAAAAGTCACACCCACCGACTCTCTTGCAGTACCGCCACAGTGTCTTTTTTTTTTTTTTTTTCCAAAACGTTTACCATCATTCCCAATTTCACAATTTACAATTTGATTGGTGTCATTTTGTAATTAGATTTCAACAATTATACACCCACACACGAATTTAATTGAAAAAAAATATTTGAGTGCACTAATAACAAATGTAAACATATTGTAAATTTGAGTGCAGAATTAGGTATGCCTCTAGACTTTTTTTTTTTTTCCTTCTTCTTGTTTGAATTCTTGGAAGAAGACTATATTTTTCTTTTTTTTTTTTTCTTTTTTTTTTCTTTTCGTTCTTTTAATAATATAGAAGAAGACTATCAGAAATGTACTCTTTTTTCATTTTTTGCGGTACCACCAGTGTTTTTTTTTTTTTTTTTTCAAAACGTTTACTATCATTCCCAATTTTACAATTTACAATTTGATTGGTGTCATTTTGTAATTAGATTTCAACAATTATACACCCACAAACGAATTTAATTGAAAAAATATTTGAGTGCACTAATAACAAATTTAAACATATTGTAAATTTTAGTGCAGAATTAGGTATGCCTCTAGACTTTTTTTTTTTTTTTTTCTTCTTGCTTGAATTCTTAGAAGAAGACTATATTTTTCTTTTCTTTTCTTTTCGTTCTTTTAATAATCTAGAAGAAGACTATCTGAAATCATGCAGATGTTACCAAATAAAAGGACTTTTCAGTGTGGTCAAACTTTCGAGAAGCTTTGATGGCCTTTTCAGCTTTCTTAAGCGTTAGGCTTTGAGCCTAATATCCGTAGTATTTTGCAGTTTCCTATTTCTCTTAATTCCACCTTTTCGGTCAATGAGAGTTTTTGAATTTAGTCAAATGTATGACTCAGTGAGAGCGAAATAATAGAAAAGTTGGTTGTTGGGGACGATTTTCATGGTCTGGAACAGCTCTCTTTGTTTAGTTTAGAGCTCTCCTTCGATGAACATAGTCACATATACTATAATATTTTTCCTTCTTTTTGTTCAAATGGTATTGTATAATTTAATTCAAACCCTACATGATTATATTAGATAAGCGTGATAACATGCATTAATTATTGCCTAAAAAGTATAACTACTTTAAAAGCCCAGCTTAATGTAACGCCTAATCTTTTTTTTTTTTTTTAAATAAATAATTAAGACGAGACTTAGGTACAATATTTAAGTACGGTTTCTTAGGTTTTCCTCTTAAAATTTTGTCATATGGATTTTTTCTCATGAGAAATAAGTGTAATTTTTAGTTAAGTAGCCACATGACTAGATCTTAAGAGAGGAACCTAAAAAACAACACCTAAAATACTGTACTTAAGTTTTATCCTATAATTATATATGTATAGTAGTCCATCAAATTATATATATATATATGTGTGTGTGTGTGTGTAGTTTTTTAAAATTTTACTTTAGGCTGCGTTTGAATTGGGAGTAAATCATTTCCGAAAATGATTTTCGACATTTTCGCGTGTTTGGGTGTTCCGGAAAATTCTATTTTCCGGAAAATCACTTCCAAATTTTCCGTTACCCAACGGAAATCAATTTCAGTACCTATTTCACTTCAAAGTGTTTCCGGAAAAAATTGAGAGAGAGAGAGAGAGAGAGAGAGGAAGGAAGAAACAGAGAGAGAGGAAGGAAGAAACGGAGCGACCCACGTCGACCCACGAAGACCCACGACCCACCGATCTTCGACCCAGACCGAGACCGAGACCGTCGACCCAGACCGAGACCGACGACCCATTGCCTTCAACCTTCGACCGACGAACCATCGCGTTCGACCTTCGACTTCAAACCATCACCTTCGACCTCGACTTCGAACCATCGCCCTCAATCTCGTCAACCTTTGGCGCTCTTCGCACCGGCGAGTCGCACCGCGCCGCGCCGCGCCGTCGATCGTCGTCTTCCTCCATCTCTCCGTTTTTTTTTTTTAAAGTTTGATTGTTGTTTTTTTTTTTTTTGATGAACTGATTGTTGTTGTTGTGGTTGTTGTGTTGTGGTTGTTGTGTTGTTGTTGCCGGAATTTGGTGTTGTTGTTATTGTTGTTGTTGTGTTGTTGCCGGAATTATTGTTGTTGTTGTTGTTGTTGTTGTGTTGTGTTTTTATTGCCGGAATTTGTTGTTGAATTGGTTGTGATGTTGAAATTTTTTGTAATAAATTTGTTTGGATGCTGAGAAAATGTGAAAAATTTTCCGGAAAATAGCATTTTTAGAATACATCCAAACACATGAAAATATTTTCCACAACAATTTTCATAATTCAACCAAACACTTAAAAATATTTTCCTTTTCCGGAAAATAACATTTCCGAAAAATATGTATTTTCCGGAAAACGTTTACACGAAACAAACACAACCTAAAAAAAAAAAAAGTATGTTTGGCCATTTCTTATTTGCTGAAAGTGAATAAATACTATTGTACCTAATAGTTGGTGTATATCAACAAATAAGTTAAATATTTTTTTTTTCTCAAAAAAATAAAGTTAAATAAATTTTTTTTCTCAAAAAAATAAAGTTAAATAAATTTTTTTTTTTAAAGCTAACCCAAACTCAATGATACTATTACTACATGTGTAACACACTATATACATCATTATAAATTATGGATCAGCTCCATTGGTTTGACCATTAGAATTTTGATTTATGTTTTAGATTTTGCTTATGCAAAAGTTTTATCCTCTTTCGATATAAAGTTGATAAAAAAAAAAAAAAAAAAGATCTCGTTTTCTGTAGAAAACTATAAGCTAAGCAAAGAGAAAGAACTCCCCAATTCTAAGTTCTAACGGACAAAATCCATGTTTGAAACCTCAAAAAAATAACTGTGTACTGACTGACTATATATTCCTGCACGTGAAATTAGATCCATATTTTAAGAACACAGGAGAACAAAAAAGATAAAGAATCACGGTAAAAGGAAGAGAGACCTTGAACTTATAATATGATGATTGTCCCCATGAAGTTATTACGACAACCCTCAGAGACAAATGATGTTTGTTGCTTTAAATTTTATCTTTCACCAAAACGAAACTATATCAGCATAAACCTTTCTTCTTCTTCATTTTTTTTTTTTTTTTGATGCGATATATCAGCAGACTTTAAAGTCACTACTAACGCATGCTATGCCTACCAATCAATTATGGATGCAAACTATGATACTCTATGTACTTAGGTAGTGGTCACCTTATCTTTTTCTATGAACTAAAGGGCGCTATTTGTCACCGTGAAAGGAAAGGTGTTATCCTTTTTCAATTTTCATCTTTCCCCTCTATTTTACAAATAAATTTATGAAATTATGTATAAATTTTACTTAACAACCCTTTTCATATTCGTAAAATTTTGTACAAACATTGATTGAAAATATTAATGTTTCATTTTTTTTTTTTTTGGTTCATATGTAACTCATTAATTTTTGGAGTATTTAAAGCACATGTTCCAAAAAATATATAAGTAAATCTTTATATGGCCAAAAGCCTTTTTGTTTAGCATTTTGGTGTTTTCAATGGAGAAATCTAGGATTCAAATTTCTTATTCTCATTGTAATTGTCAAATTATATAATAATAAAAAATATCTAAGTGAAAAAAAAAAAAAAAAAAAAAAAATCTATCTTCGAAAACACACTTTCATTTTGCATTTATAGTTATTTTGAGCAATGCATTTAGATAGTTAGGGATATAGGAATGCATGAATTATTTTTTTATGAGAAAATATATGATTTTTGTGGTTAAAATTTTGGAACATTTTCTATTTGTGATCCATAAACAAAAGAAAAGTTTTTCATTTTACATTTCTTATATTGCATTACATATGTTAAGGCATATACAAGTGACATTTATTATTAAATTTGTGGGGGTAAAAGCCCAAAATTGTGTATTGGGCCTAAGGCCCTATTTGAAGATTAAGGTATGTCCGAAGAGGAAAAAAATGATTAAAAAGGATCCCAAGTGAGAGAGATATACCTGGAAATGATCAAGGGATATAGTCCAAAAAGAGTATCAGTAGTCCGAAGAGTGTGTTCTCCTCAAATATAAAAAATCTCGGTCAAGCAAATACCTGTGAGTTTCGAGTGACCTTCTCAAGTAAACGTTTAGATGAAGACAAGTGGACGATTAAGATAGTCTAAAAGAACACTATATAAATGTAAGAGACCTCTTACAGAAAGGGGGGGAGAAAAAAGGTCTATGATAATTCTAAGAGTGATACATATAAAAGTTTGTCTCTTCGGACATGAATTAATTTAAATTTCAAGTTTGTTCTTACACTGATTCATCTAGTAAAACCTCTATTGAACGTTGTTTAATTCACAACCAACCCAGCTTTTTCACCCACTCTCTACAAATTCATTGTATTGAGCTTATGCTCCAAATCTTTTGGACTTGGGCTACAAATCTGAACCCCACAAAATTTATTTGAAATTAATTAATTTTTATAATTTTTATGTTTTCCAAAATTGTTATTATACTGTATTGTGTAATCTTTAATTTATTTAACCAAAAAACTTAATTTTAAAATGTTTAGAGAATGTTAATTATGATAAATACAATTTCAAGGATACTCTTACAGTCTTACACATGACTTAATGAAAGATTTTTTTTTTTTTTTTTTAAATCATATAAAACCGACTTCATGAATTATATTGTATCATGTTACAAATATGGTTAGGCGTGTAAAAATTATTCATATATTTAGTTTGACCCCTGAAAAAATCTCCCTCTTAGGCACTTGCTTTTAAATGAATCAATTCTTTCTATTCGACCATCTAGAAGAGTTCTTTTCAAACCAAAAAAAAGAGGAGTGTTGAGTTCTAAGACTTTAGGTTTAAATGTATTAGAATTTCAATTTGTAATGTTGGCAAACCATGATCAAAGCGTTTAGTCTTATTTTAGACTTGCTCAAAGTATGTTTAAGTGTAAAGTTGGAATCGAGTGTACTGCAAGATTTACTGTGTAAATCTGCCTGGCTCGATCGAACGAAAATTAGACTCAATCGATTGAAGCTTGTGCAGATTGTTTTTCTACAAAATTTTCTAACTCAGCCCAAGCCCGTTTGATGTGTAGGGTTTTATGTTTTGTCTTAAGTATAAAAGGGAAAATACTAGCCACGTTTTAAGATTGCTCTTTATGCTGTGTGTGTGAATTTCTTGTGAAATCTAGAGGTGTTTGCCTTCATACACACTTAGGATTTCCAATCTCAAGATTAATGTCGAGAGCTTGGTGATCAATTTAGTTGCAGTTTCAAGAGCTTAAAGATACATAAGTGGGAATACTTGTACTTGCTGTGAATCTAAGAAAGAAGTAGTCCGTGAACTCGGAGCTGTCATGTGGTCATAGTAATAAGTTTCCTACTTGAGGTATCAATAGGATGTTAGTGGTTAAGTCGCTATTGTGTAAACTTCAATTCTTTCATAGTGGATTTGTTTTACCTTGAGGATAGTTAGGTTAAATCTTCCCTAGGTTTTTTACCGATTTGATTTTCTTGGGTTATCATATCATTGTGTTATTTTTTTTTTCTGCACTTTACAATGATATGATATATTTGTGTTAACCTAGATTTGATAATTTGACTAAGTAATCACTTGGCTAATTAACTAAGTTAATCTGGTTGTGTTTTAAGGGGTCTAAAAACAAACAAGTAGTATCAGAGTAAAGAGTCAAATTTGACTCTTTTGAAAAATTTAAGCTTGTTGGCTTGTGAAAGGAATTTGCAGAATTTTAGTCTTTTTAGAAGATTTGTGTAATCCCTCAAATACACTCTGCTTCTCATGGATTTTCACCTACAAAGCCAAAGACTCGTGCTATATGGATGAGAAAGAACTTGCTAAGGTGAGTGTTGTTTACTTGTCCTTGATTTAATTCTTTCAATTAATTATGGACATGTTTTCTTTTAGTTTTTGGTTGTTTTATTTTCCTAGGTTGTTTTTTTTATTTTAAAAAATCCAAAAACATTGAAAATTTTAAAAAGACAAAAATATTTTATTTTGTGTCTAGTTTTATTTTTCTTGAGGATTACATGAATTGTGATATCTCTCTCTTGATTTAGAACATTGTTGAGGTTCAAAATTGGTCACGAACTAAGGCCCAAAGAAATAACACATTGGGCTCATTTCACAAAAATAAATAAATAACAAGAGCTAAGAGAAAAATAAGAAAAAAAAGGAAGACTGAGCTCACACAATAAAGAAAAGAGAAAAGAAAGAAGAAAAGGGCAAGGGGCCCAGAGGATTGGGATCCAGAGACCCACGAAAGAACAAAAAAAGGCCCAAACTGGGCAGAACCAGCAAATCAAAGAAAGTCTAGTAAGAAGGGCTGGGCTGGGATCCCAGAAGTCCCCAGAGTCCGGAGATCCCTGGGTGCGCGAATTAAGATTGAAGCAAATTCAAAGAGGGATAAAAGACAAAGAGCATGCGGGTCTCATGCTCCAGACGTGCAGTGGGATTAGAGAGTACGAAGCAACAACGCAGAAGTCGTGATTCCAACCATTTGGAGGAAATGACAAGGAAGAGTACAACTGAAAAAGCTGGAAAGGTGGAAGAAAAAGCCAAAGACCAGCTAACGGAGAAGCTGGAAATGGAAAACCAGCTGAGGGACTTTCGTTTGGTCTCACCAAAAGCAAGAAGCTATGAGAAAGAAAGGAAACGACATGGCCCTGAGCAAACTGGCACGGCACAAACTCTAAAGGGCAAAAGAGAGAAATCACTAGTACCCAGAGCCCGAGCTGTGCTATAAAAGGAGAAGGGGGTCCATGCTGAAAGGTGATTCGGATTTGGAATAAAGATTCATTTTTTGATTAGATTATTCAGGCGTTCATGATCATTTTTTGGATTATCAGAAAGAGTATAGAGCCATAGGAAGAGCTCTGTAAAATTAAAAGAAAATAGAGGAACCGCTTCTGGTATCCCAAAGATAGCCACTATAACACATGCTTGGATTCACAAATTCAAACTTTGCAAGTCTTGGAAGCTTGAATAACTATCAAAGTCTGTAATTTTTGAACTCAGTTGAACCTTGTATCAAATCTTAGTGAGCATGGTAATCATAATAAAGGGAAATTAATAAAATGCACCTCACTAATTTGAGGATCCCTACCTTTTTCTTACATTACATTTCATTTGCTGTGCATTCCTTTGTTGTTGAAATGTCATTCAATATAGATATTTTGTTTGTATGTTATTTGTATTGTAGGGAACTTGTTTTGTGCACCACTTGGTTCTTAAACAGCCTTTTAGCTGCGGTGAACCAAGCCCAATCCACCAAGAATATTTATTTGGCCCAGGATCTTTGGCCCACAGTGCTGAGAAGAAAAAAGCACTCTCACATTTTGGTGACTCCGCTGGAGACTGGGAAAGAAAAAGGAAGAAGACAATCCTTTCGTAGAGCATGCCTCCAAGACCAAGGAACAGCAAAGGTGCTAATATGCCACCTGCGGCCTCTAAGCTCGTGGGAGAAAATGAAGTGGCCTCCAGACAAAGAGGAGAGGTGCCCCTGACAAAGCAAGAAGTTGTGTCAGAACAAAGAAACGCAAGGCAGGAGCCAAACCCCATGGCTTAGATGACTGCAATGTTGAAAGACTTGCAACAAGAAGTTCGCCTTCTCAAAGAAGGCAAGGCATAGGAAGTCAAGGACAACGCCCCCCTCATGGGCACCCAAGACAAGACCCAACCAGAAGGAGGGTCAGCGGTGAGAGGAGGAACCAACCCCAGTACCTAGCACTGGCAGATGTCAGTGCCCTCCTGGACCAAGAAAGGGAAAAACTTTCAGGGATCCCCAAGCAATTTTCTCGGGATCCCCGATTCCCACTAGAACTCCTTGGCAAGCCATACCCCAAGGGATATGAACCACCAAAGTTCCATCCTTTTGATGGAAGGAATGGAAGCGCAGTAGAACACGTGAGTAGGTTCGTCCACACTATGGGCCCCTACGCAGGGAACCGAGAGCTGTCTAAGAGAGTTTGCTAAGTCCTTAGTGGACAAAGCATACCACTTGGTACACCACACTGAGACTTAGGTCCATTAAGACCTGGGACAAAATGATGGAGAAATTTTGTGCAAAATATTACCTTGGTGAAGACAAGGTCACTTTCCAAAGTTTTTAGATGGTAAGGCAGAGGCCTGGAGAGGATCCCGTCTAGTTCATCAAAAGATTTGAAGATGTGTCCCTAGACTATTATGAGGACCATGAAGAAAAAGTACCCGTAGAAACTTGCATATCTAACATGCTCTTCGATTACAGACTTAACCTCAAAAATTTATGCATCACACAGTTCGTTGACTTGTTACAGAGAACTAGAAGGACGGCGCAAACTGTGAGGGCAAAGAGGATGCTAGCGTCCCAAGCCATGACAGCATTAGTGGGAGAAAAAAGGAAGAGGCCCGATGGAAAAATGTTCGAGGAACCACCGGTGATCCCATGTATCGCAGAAGAGTTAAACCATGTCCTGGACAAATGGATCGGGGTTGGAGTGGTTAGGCCATTTACTGTGTCCAGACCACCAACCGAGGAAGAGAGGAAAAATCCTTTGTTTTGCAGGATTCAAAATTATGTCAAGCATTCCACCAAGGATTGCTGGACCCTCCGCAAGCTCTTTCATAAGAAGCTAAGAGAAGGAACCCTAGAGCTCACCCAGAAGGAGCCAGAAGTACAAAGGAACCCCCTGCCCAACCACAAAAGAAAGGGACCACAAAAGAAAGGGGGTGGTGGCTGTAGTAATCCATGGAAACCCAATAGAAGCAGAAGAGCCAGAAGGATCTTTCCAGCGAATATAGTCAGGACCCTCCAGAAGAATCCTAAGTTCAGATCACTATTCAACCAGCTGGGATTTGAACCAGAAGCAAGAAGGGTGGCCACGAAATCTCTCATGACTATAGCAGCAGATTCAGGAATGGAATGTTTCACAGCAAAATCACATGCTAGTCAAGCTTTCCTGGAGACAACCAATGCCATAACTTTCACTGATGAAGACATAGAGGTTGAGCATCCAGACCACCAAAGACCTCTTTATCTAATGGCCACCATAAACGGTGTCCAAATCAGAAGAGCACTGGTGGACACAGGGACATCACTCAACCTCATAGCCCTAAGTACCTTGGAAGCCGTGGGCCTAGCTGGAAGGAGGATCCTGGGGGCTCCCATGGAGATAACCGGATTTGGAGGATCAGCAGAATCAACCAAGGGATATATACAGCTGGCCCTAAGAGTGGGGCCAATAGTAGCCTTGACCAGATTTCATGTAATCAACTCGGAGGTGTCCTACCATGTACTGCTGGGATAGCTATGGCTCCATAAGTACCGTCTTATACCATTCACATATTATCAGTGTGTTAAGGGGAGATTGAATAGGAGGCTTGTAAGGATCCCTGCCAACCATAACCCTTTCAGCAAAGGAGAAGTAAACTTTGTAGAAACAATGTTTTATGATGAGTTAGAACTTGAAGATGAGAGTCCTATGCCAGGGACCCTAGAAGCACCTATCTTGGAAAAGGAAGAAGGAGGAGGTACCCATGACTTAAGAGACCTCCTGAAGAGAAAAAGGCAAAAGAAGGAGCCCAGCACCTCAGGATCCCGGGAATGTGTAGTAGTACGGGAACCCGGGGATAGATTAATTTACCGCTTATGAAGGTGTACGGGACCTGAGTGCATCATGCAGGAAGGTCCCAGACCACTAGAATGTATGGTAGCTCAAGAGGAAATCCCAGAGGAACCAGTTAAAGAGACACAGATCTAGCCTGAGGAAGAATTGGAGGAAATAAACTTGGGAACTGAGCTAGGATCCCAGAAGCCTGTTTTCATCAGTAACCAGTTGACAGCACAAGAAAAGGAGCCACTAGTAGCCCTACTCAAAGAATACGCAAATGTGTTCGCATGGACCTACGATGAGATGCCTAGTTTGGATCCTGAGCTGGTGGCCCATGCTCTCAACGTAGACCCAGGAGTCAAACCAGTAGCCCAACCAGCTAGGGTCTTTCACACTGATGTAGAAGCCCAGATAACCCAAGAGATCAAGAAGCTACTAGCAGCTGGTTTTATCAAGCCCATTCAAAACCCTAAATGGCTTTCCAACATAGTACCTGTGAAGAAAAAGAACGACCAAATTCGTTGCTGTGTGGACTTCCGCAATCTAAACAGGGCATGTCCAAAAGATGAGTTCTCTCTGCCTAATATTGACCTCCTTGTGGACTCAGCTATGGGAAGTTCTATGTTCTCATTCATGGATGGGTATAGTAGGTACAACCAGATTCGTATGGCTTCCAAGGATGCTGAGAAGACAACATTTAGGACCCCAATTGGAAATTTTTATTACACTGTAATGCCCTTCAGCCTCAAAAATGTAAGGGTTACGTACCAGCGAACCATAACAGCCATCTTCCACGACATGATGCATAAGGAAATGGAAGATTATGTGGATGATACTGTGGTCAAGTCAAAAACTAGGACAGGACACCTCCAAGCACTTGAACAATTTTTCAAAAGATGCAGAGAATACAAAATACGCATGAACCCCATGAAATGTGCCTTTGGAGTATCTGCGGGAAAGTTCCTCGGGTTCCTGGTACATCACAAAGGCATAAGTGTAGATCCAGCCAAAGCTGCAGCCATTGCCACCATGAAAAGACCAACAACAGTAAGGGAGCTCAAAAGCTTCCTATGAAGGGTCTCCTACATTAGGAGATTTATGCCAGGACTGGCTTCAGTCACAGGTGGCTTATCCAAACTATTAAAGAAAGGAATTAAGTTCACTTAGGGAACGGAACAACAGGAAGCCTTCCAAAGGATTCAACAGATTATGAATCATTTACCCACCCTCCAAGCACCAGTGCGTGGGCGACCCCTGCTGCTGTTCTTTGGCATCAAGTGCCCAAGCAATAGGAGCCCTACTGGCGCAAGAAGATGATGATGGAAATGAGCAACCTGTTTATTACGTAAGCTGGACACTTAAGGATGTCGAAACCAAGTATCTCAAGATAGAAAAGGCTTGCCTAGTGGTTATGTACGCATCCCAGAGGCTGAAGAGGTATTTCTCAGCTTACCAAATCCTTTTAGTGACTAAGCCACACCCTATAAAAGCACTCCTGCATCAGCCCCTCCTAACAGGAAGAATAGCACAGTGGCTGGTCATGCTTTCTCAATATGACATAGGCCTCAGGACCCCCAAGGCTGTCAAAAGTCAAGCCATAGCTGATCTCCTGGCACAGTTCCCAAGGAGTGAGGAAAGCTCACTAAGTGAAGAGATCCTAGGTGAGGTAGCAGTAGCAGAAATCCCAGGAAAGAAATGGTCAATGAGATTCGATGGGTCAGCTACAACAACCTCAAATGAAGTGGGAGTTGTACTAAGCTGTGAGGATGGGGACACCATACCCCTGTCTTTCAAGCTTGGGTTCTCCTGTTCCAATAATGTAGCTGAATATGAGGCATACTTGACCGGGCTAACTATAGCACTCAGTATAGGGGTAAAACACATGAGAGTACTGGGAGATTCCAATCTTGTAGTTTCTCAGGTGAAAGGTGACTTTACACTAAGGGAACAAAGTTTAGCAGCCTATAGGACTTGGGCACAAAGGTTGGAGCAGGAATTCTAGACCTTTAGCATAGAGTACACACAGAGAAGTGAAAACAGGTTCACAGATGCGTTTGCCACCCTGGGGTCCCAAGTACCATTCAAGGGAAAAGACACTCTGGTCAAAATAGGAAGGTAGAAGCATTCCATCTTAAAAATCCTCCAAAAGATATCCCCCGGAGAGTCCAAACAGTGGAACTAGAGGAGCAAAGTGAAAGAAAAAATGAAAGAAACAGGATCCAGAGGGAGTGTCATGGAGCTGAGGGACTACACTTTAATAGAAGGAGAACTATACAGGAGACTGCCCGGAAGGATCTATCCAGATGTATCAATGAGAAGGAAGGGAAACTAAGGTTAGAAGAACTACATACCTAAGTCAGCAAGACCTCAGAAAAGATTAGCCTATATAGGAGAATGTAGCGCATGGGATATTACTGGCCAAATATGAACAAAGAAGCAGCAGTTATATAGGAAAAATGTCAAGAATGCCAATCCTCGGTGGACAAGGAGGAAAGCTACGTTGTATTTATTACAGAAGATTGNTTCCTAACGACTTCAATGATAAGGGTAAACTTCAAGCATGTATGGAGATGATAAGAACAAAGAAATATCTAAAGAAAAAGCTGCTACCACCGCATTAAATGCACTGCAGCAACTTTTCTTACCGCATTAATGTGGAGAAGACCTCTGAACAATACAGACTCAACTACCTCCAATCATGGAGAACCGACGAAGGTACATGATGGGACGGGTACTCAAGTGAACGTTTAGATGAAGACAAGTGGACGATTAAGATAGTCTAAAAGAACACTATATAAATGTAAGGGACCTCTTACAGAAAGGGGGGGGGGGGGAGAAAAAAGGTCTATGATAATTCTAAGAGTGATACATATAAAAGTTTGTCTCTTCAGACATGAATTCATTTAAATTTCAAGTTTGTTCTTATACTGATTCATCTAGTAAAACCTCTGTTGAACTTTGTTTAATTCACAACCAGCCCAGCTTTTTCACCCACTCTCTACAAATTCATTGTATTGGGCTTATACTCCAAATCTTTTGGACTTGGGCTACAAATCTGGACCCCACAAAATTTATTTGAAATTAATTAATTTTTATAATTTTTGTGTTTTCCAAAATTGTTATTATACTATATTGTGTAATCTTAAATTTATTTAACCAAAAAACTTAATTTTAAAATGTTTAGAGAATGTTAATTATGATAAATACAATTTCAGGGATACTCTTACAATCTTACACATGACTTAATGAAAGATTTTTTTTTTTTAAATCATATAAAACCGACTTCATGAATTATATTGTATCATGTTACAAATATGGTTAGGCGTGAAAATTATTAATATATTTAGTTTGACCCCTAAAAAAATCTCCCTCTTAGACACTTGCTTTTAAATGAATCAATTCTTTCCATTCGACCATCTAGAAGAGTTCTTTTCAAACCAAAAAAGAGAGGAGAGTGTTGAGTTCTAAGACTTTAGGTTTAAATGTATTAGAATTTCAATTTGTAATGTTGGCAAATCATGATCAAAGTGTTTAGTCTTATTTTAGACTTGCTCAAAGTATGTTTAAGTGTAAAGTTGGAATCGAGTGTACTGCAAGATTTACTGTGTAAATCTGCCTGGCTCGATCGAACGAAAATTAGACTCAATCGATCGAAGCTTGTGCAGATTTTTTTTCTGCAAAATTTTCTAAATCAGCCCAAGCCCGTTTGATGTGTAGGGTTTTATGTTTTGTCTTAAGTATAAAAGGGAAAATACTAGCCACGTTTTAAGATTGCTCTTTATGCTGTGTGTGTGAATCTCTTGTGAGATCTAGAGGTGTTTGCCTTCATACACACTTAGGATTTCCAATCTCAAGATTGATGTCGAGAGCTTAGTGATCAATTTAGTTGCAGTTTCAAGAGCTTAAAGATACATAAGTGGGAATACTTGTACTTGCTGTGAATCCAAGAAAGAAGTAGTCCATGAACTCGGAGCTGTCATGTGGTCATAGTAATAAGTTTCCTACTTGAGGTAGCAATAGGATGTTAGTGGTTAAGTCGCTATTGTGTAAACTTCAATTCTTTCATAGTGGATTTGTTTTACCTTGAGGATAGTTAGGTTAAATCTTCCCTAGGTTTTTTACCGATTTGGTTTTCTTGGGTTATCATATCATTGTGTTATTTTTTTTTCTTCACTTTACAATGATATGATATATTTGTGTTAACCTAGATTTGATAATTTGACTAAGTAATCACTTGGCTAATTAACTAAGTTAATCTGGTTGTGTTTTAAGGGGTCTAAAAACAAACAAGTAGTATCAGAGTAAAGAGTCAAATTTGACTCTTTTGAAAAATTTAAGCTTGTTGGCTTGTGAAAGGAATTTGCAGAATTTTAGTCTTTTTAGAAGATTTGTGTAATCTCTCAAATACACTCTGCTTCTCATGGATTTTCACCTACAAAGCTAAAGACTCGTGCTATATGGATGAGAAAGAACTTGCTAAGGTGAGTGTTGTTTACTTGTCCTTGATTTAATTCTTTCAATTAATTATGGACATGTTTTCTTTTAGTTTTTGGTTGTTTTATTTTCCTAGGTTGTTTTATTTTATTTTAAAAAATCCAAAAACATTGAAAATTTTCAAAAAGACAAAAATATTTTATTTTGTGTCTAGTTTTATTTTTCTTGAGGATTACATGAATTGTGATATCTCTCTCTTGATTTAGAACATTGTTGAGGTTCAAAATTGGTCATGAACTAAGGCCCAAAGAAATAACACGTTGTGCTCATTTCACAAAAATAAATAAATAACAAGAGCTAAGAGAAAAATAAGAAAAAAAAGGAAGACTGAGCTCACACAATAAAGAAAAGAGAAAAGAAAGAAGAAAAGGGAAAGGGGCCCAGAGGATTGGGATCCAAAGACCCACGAAAGAAAAAAAAAAGGCCCAAACCGAGCAAAACCAGCAAATCAAAGAAAGTCTAGTAAGAAGGGCTGGGCTGGGATCCCAGAAGTCCCCAGAGTCCGGGGATCCACTTCGGGGATCCCTGGGTGAGCGAATTAAGATTGAAGCAAATTCAAAGAGGGATAAAAGACAAAGAGCATGCGAGTCTCATGCTCCAGACGTGCAATGGGATTATAGAGTACGAAGCAACAACGCAGAAGTCGTGATTCCAACCATTTGGAGGAAATGACAAGGAAGAGTACAACTGAAAAAGCTGGAAAGGTGGAAGAAAAAGCCAAAGACTAGCTAACAGAGAAGCTGGAAATGGAAAACCAACTGAGGGACTTTCGTTTGGTCTCACCAAAAGCAAGAAGTTATGAGAAAGAATGGAAACGACATGGCCCTGAGCAAACTGGCACAGCACAAACTCTAAAGGGCAAAAGAGAGAAATCACTAGTACCCAGGAGCCCGAGCTGTGCTATAAAAGGAGAAGGGGGTCCATGCTGAAAGGGGATTCGGATTTGGAATAAAGATTCATTTTTTGATTAGATTATTCAAGCGTTCATGATCATTTTTTGGATTATCAGAAAGAGTATAGAGCCATAGGAAGAGCTCTGTAAAATTAAAAGAAAACAGAGGAACCACTTCCGGTATCCCAGAGATAGCCACTATAACACATGCTCGGATTCACAAATTCAAACTTTGCAAGTCTTGGAAGCTTGAATAGCTATCAAAATCTGTAATTTTTGAACTCAGTTGAACCTTGTATCACATCTTAGTGAGCATGGTAATCATAATAAAGGGAAATTAATAAAATGCACCTCACTAATTTGAGGATCCCTAGCTTTTTCTTACATTACATTTCATTTGCTGTGCATTCCTTTGCTGTTGAAATGTCATTCAATATAGATATTTTTGTTTGTATGTTATTTGTATTGTAGGGAACTTGTTTTGTGCACCACTTGGTTCTTAAACAGCCTTTTAGCTGTGGTGAACCAAGCCCAATCCACCAAGAATATTTTTTGACCCAAGATCTTTGGCCCACAGTGCTAAGAAGAAAAAAGCACTCTCACATTTTGGCGACTTCGCTGGGGACTGGGAAAAGAAAAGGGAAGAAGACAATCCCTTCGCAGACCATGCCTCCAAGACCAAGGAACAGCAAAGGTGCTAATATGCCACCCGCGGCCTCTGAGCCCGTGGGAGAAAATGAAATGGCCTCCAGACAAAGAGGAGAGGTGCCCTTGACAGAGCAAGAAGTCATGTCAGAACAAAGAAATGCAAGGCAGGAGCCAAACCCCATGGCTTAGATGACTGCAATGTTGAAAGACTTGCAACAAGAAGTTCGCCTTCTCAAAGAAGGCAAGACACAGGAAGTCAAGGACAATGCCCCCCTCGTGGGCACCCAAGACAGGACCCAATTAGAAGGAGGGTCAGCGGTGGGAGGAGGAACCAACCCCCATACCTAACACTGGCAGATGTCAGTGCCCTCCTGGACCAAGAATGGGAAAAACTTTTAAGGATCCCTAAGCAATTTTCTCGGGATCCCCGATTCCCACTAGAACTCCTTGGCAAGCCATACCCTAAGGGATATGAACCACCAAAGTTCCATCCTTTTGATGGAAGGAATGGAAGCGCAGTAGAACACGTGAGTAGGTTCGTCCACACTATGGGCCCCTACGCAGGGAACCAAGAGCTGTCTAAGAGAGTTTGCTAAGTCCTTAGTGGACAAAGCATACACTTGGTACACCATACTGAGACCTAGGTCCATTAAGACCTGGGATGAAATGATGGAGAAATTTTGTGCAAAATATTACCCTGGTGAAGACAAGATCACTTTCCAAAGTCTTCAGATGGTAAGGCAGAGGCCTGGAGAGGATCCCGTCTAGTTCATCAAAAGATTTGAAGATGTGTCCCTAGACTGTTATGGGGACCATGAAGAAAAAGTACCCGTAGAAACTTGCATATCTAACATGCTCTTCGATTACAAACTTAGCCTCAAAAATTTATGCATCACACAGTTCGTTGACTTGTTACAGAGAACTAGAAGGACAGCGCAAACTATGAGGGCAAAGAGGACGCTAGCGTCCCAAGCCATGACAGCATTAGTGGGAGAAAAAAGGAAGAGGCCCGATGGAAAAATGTTCGAGGAACCAACGGTGATCCCATGTATCGCAAAAGAGTTAAACCATGTCCTGGACAAATGGATCGGGGATGGAGTGGTTAGGCCATTTACTGTGTCCAGACTACCAACCGAGGAAGAAAGGAAAAATCCTTTGTTTTGTAGGATTCAAAATTATGTCAAGCATTCCACCAAGGATTGCTGGACCCTCCGTAAGCTCTTTTACAAGAAGCTAAGAGAAGGAACCCTAGAGCTCACCCAGAAGGAGCCAGAAGTACAAAGAAACCCCCTGCCCAATCACAAAGGAAAGGGGGTGGTGGCTGTAGTAATCCATGGAAACCCAGTAGAAGTAGAAGAGCCAGAAGGATCTTTCCACGTGAACATAGTCAAGACCCTCCAGAAGAATCCCAAGTTCAGATCACTATTCAACCAGCTGGGATTTGGACCAGAAGCAAGAAGGGTGGCCACAGAATCTCTCATGACTATAACAGCAGATTCAGGAATAGAATGTTTCACAGTAGAATCACATGCTAGTCGAGCTTTCCTGGAGACAACCAATGCCATAACTTTCACTGATGAAGACATAGAGGTTAAGCATCCAGACCACCGTAGACCTCTTTATCTAATGGCCACCATAAACGGTGTCCAAATTAGAAGAGTACTGGTGGACACAGGGGCATCACTCAACTTCATAGCCCAAAGTACCTTGGAAGCCGTGGGCCTAGCTGGAAGGAGGATCCTGGGGGCTCCCATGGAGATAATTGGATTTGGAGGATCAGCAGAATCAACCAAGGGATATATACAGCTGGCCCTAAGAGTGGGGCCAATAGTAGCCTTGACCAGATTTCATGTAATCAACTCGGAGGTGTCCTACCATGTACTGCTGGGACAGCAATGGCTCCATAAGCACCGCCTTATACCATTCACATATCATCAGTGTGTTAAGGGGAGATTGAATAGGAGGCTTGTAAGGATCCCTGCCAACCATAACCCTTTCAGCCAAGGAGAAGTAAACTTTGTAGAAACAATGTTCTATGATGAGTTAGAACTTGACGATGAGAGTCCTATGCCAAGGACCCTAGGAGCACCTATCTTGGAAAAGGAAGAAGGAGGAGGTACCCATGACTTAAGAGACCTCTTGAAGAGAAAAAGGCAAAAGAAGGAGCCCAGCACCTCAGGATCCCAGGAATGCGTAGTAGTACGGGAACCCAGGGATAGATTAATTTACCGCTTATGAAGGTGCACGAGACCTGAGTGCATCATGCAAGAAGGTCCCAGACCACTAGAATGTATGGTAGCTCAAGAGGAAATCCCAGAGGAACCAGTTAAAGAGACACAGATCCAGCCTGAGGAAGAATTGGAGGAAATAAACTTAGGAACTGAGCTAGGATCCCAGAAGCCTGTTTTCATTAGTAGCCAGTTGACAGCACAAGAAAAGGAGCCACTCGTAGCCCTACTCAAAGAATACGCAAATGTGTTCGCATGGACCTATGATGAGATGCCTGGTTTGGATCCTAAGCTGGTGGCCCATGCTCTCAACGTAGACCTAGGAGTCAAACTAGTAGTCCAACCAGCTAGGGTCTTTCACACTGATGTAGAAGCCCAGATAACCCAAGAGGTCAAGAAGCTACTAGCAACTAGTTTTATCAAGCCCATTCAAAACCCCAAATGGCTTTCCAACATAGTACCTGTGAAGAAAAAGAACGACCAAATTCATTGCTGTATGGACTTCCGCAATCTAAACAGGGCATGTCCAAAAGATGAGTTCTCTCTGCCTAATATTGACCTCCTTGTGGACTCAGCTACGGGAAGTTCTATGGTCTCATTCATGGATGGGTATAGTGGGTACAATCAGATTCGCATGGCTTCCAAGGATGCTGAGAAGACAACATTCAGGACCCCAATTGGAAATTTTTATTACACTGTAATGCCCTTCAGCCTCAAAAATGTAAGGGCCACGTACCAGCGAACCATGATAGCCATCTTCCACGACATGATGCTTAAGGAAATGGAAGATTATGTGGATGATATTGTGGTCAAGTCAAAAACTAGGACAGGACACCTCCAGACACTTGAACAAGTTTTCAAAAGGTGCAGAGAATACAAAATATGCATGAACCCCATGAAATGTGCCTTTGGAGTATTTGCGGGAAAGTTCCTCGGGTTCCTGGTACATCACAGAGGCATAAGTGTAGATCCAGCCAAAGCTGCAGCCATTGCCACCATGAAAAGACCAACAACAGTGAAAGAGCTCAAAAGCTTCCTAGGAAGGGTCTCCTACATCAGGAGATTTATGCCAGGACTGGCTTCAGTCACAAGTGGCTTATCCAAACTATTAAATAAAGGAATTAAGTTCACCTGGGGAACGGAACAACAGGAAGCCTTCCAAAGGATTCAGTAAATTATGAATCATTTACCCACCCTCCAAGCACCAGTGCGTGGGCGACCCCTGCTACTATACTTGGCATCAAGTGCCCAAGCAATAGGAGTCCTACTAGAGCAAGAAGATGATGATGGAAATGAGCAACCTGTTTACTATGTAAGCAGGACACTTAAGGATGCCGAGACCAAGTATCTCAGGATAGAAAAGGCTTGCCTAGTGGTTATTTACGCATCCCAGAGGCTGAAGAGGTATTTCTCAACTCACCAAATCCTTTTAGTCACTAAGCCACATCCCATAAAAGCACTCCTGCATCAGCCCCTCCTAACAGGAAGAATAGCATAGTGGCTGGTCATGCTTTCTCAATATGACATAGGTCTCAGGACCCCCAAGGCTGTCAAAAGTCAAGTCATAGCTGACCTCCTGGCACAGTTCCCAGGGAGTAAGGAAAGCTCACTAAGTGAAGAGATCCCAGGTGAGGTAGCAATAGCAGAAATCCTAGGAAAGAAATGGTCAATGAGATTCGATGGGTCAGCTACAACAACCTCAAATGGAGTGGGAGTTGTACTAAGCTGTGAGGATGGGGACACCATACCCTTGTCTTTCAAGTTTGGGTTCTCCTGTTCCAATAATGTAGTTGAATATGAGGCATACTTGACCGGGCTAACTATAGCACTCAGTATAGGGGTAAAACACATGAAAGTACTGGGAGATTCCAATCTTGTAGTTTCTTAGGTGAAAGGTGACTTTGCACTAAGGGAACAAAGTTTAGCAGCCTATAGGACTTGGGCGCAAAGGCTGGAGCAGGAATTCCAGACCTTTAGCATAGAGTACACACAGAGAAGTGAAAACAGGTTCACAGATGCGTTTGCCACCTTGGGGTCCCAATTACCATTAAAGGGAAAAGACACTCTGGTCAAAATAGGAAGGTAGAAGCATTCCATCTTAAAAATCCTCCAAAAGATATCCCCCAGAGAGTCCAAATAGTGAAACTGGAGGAGCAAAGTGAAAGAAAAAAAATGAAAGAAACAGGATTCGGAGGGAGTGTCAAGGAGCTGAGGGACTACGCTTTAATAGAAGGAGAACTATATAGGAGACTGCTCGGAGGGATCTATCCAGATGTATCAATGAGAAGAAAGGGAAACTAAGGTTAGAAGAACTACATACCCAAGTCTGCGAAACCTCAGAAAAGATTAGCCTATATAGGAGAATGTAGCGCATGGGATATTACTGGCCAAATATGAACAAAAAAGCAGCAGTTATACAGGAAAAATGTCAAGAATGCCAATCCTCGGTGGACAAGGAGGAAAGCTACGTTGTATTTATTACAGAAGATTAGAGGACTCCCTTCATGGAATACTTGGCTCAAAGGATCCTACCAACTGACAGGGCACTGGCCCACCTGCTTAAGAAACTCGCAGTCAAATACTTCTTCCAAAACGGGATCCTATTCAAAAAGAGATACAATGGGGATCCCCTAAGATGCCTGAGGCTAAGGGAAGCTAGGGAAGCAGTCAGGAAAGTCCATTCCGGTGATTGTGAAAGTCACCCAGGAAAAAGGAGGCTCTATAAACAGTTACTATTGTTAGGGTACTACTGGCCAACAATGAAAAAGGATTCCGAGGAGTTAGTTAAAACCTGCCACGCATGTCTAGTCCTCGAAGATGCAATCCATACTCACCTAAATATGTTACAGGATATGACAACCCTATGGCCTTTCCACACTTGGGGGCTTGATCTCATAGGGTCTATAAATCCCTCATCCAGTGGTTACATATGGATCTTGGCAGCTACTAAGTACTTCACAAAATGGGTAGAGGCCATCCCCTTGAAAAAAGTCACTGGAGCAGCTGTAGCAAACTTCATTTGAGAGCATATCATTACGAGGTTTGGGATCCCCAGGAGGTTAATCAGTGGCAATGGAACCTCATTCATAAATAAAGACATGAAGGGGTTGACTGAAGCATATCACATCAAGCATGGAAGGTCGACACCATACTACTCACAAGGAAATGGGCAGGCGGAGGCCACTAACAAAGTGATATTGAAAATTCTTAAGAAAATG
Organism: Quercus suber; assembly: GCF_002906115.3. Classification (NCBI taxonomy): domain Eukaryota; kingdom Viridiplantae; phylum Streptophyta; class Magnoliopsida; order Fagales; family Fagaceae; genus Quercus; species Quercus suber. The sequence continues at coordinate 975,315 of NW_027069569.1, forward strand.
AAGCAAGAGTATGGAGGGAAGTGGAGTGACCACTTGGCAAATGTACTTTGGGCATGCAAGAGCTCTTTAAAGACAGCCACAGGATTCTCACCATTTTCCTTAGTCTATGGAACAGAAGCTATCAGTCCAGTGGAATTAGTAGTTCCTACACCAAGAGTAATACTTGAAGAAAGCCAAGAGGATACCGGAGGCACGAACAATGAAAAGAGACTAGCAGACCTTGAAGGGGTGGAGGAAGAAAGAGAACTAGCTAAAAGAAGAAGCCAGAAGTACCAGCAAAGAATGACTAGAGCATATGCACAAGCAGTACGCCCAAGAACTTTCACTAAAGGGCAGCTGGTTCTAAGGACAGCAGAGTATGTGAGGAAAAGCCTACCGAGACTCTCCAAATTTGCCCCAAAATGAGAAGAACCCTACATCATCAGGAAGGCCCATGATAGTGGGTATTACTACCTTACCAAGGAAGATGGGACAATCCTGACAAAGCATATAAATGGAAAGTGGCTAAAACAGTACTATGCATAAGAAGAGAGAGGTCTCAATACACTGGGATCCCTTTTTGCCAACTCTCCAACCTGCTAAGTGTTTCTTTCCTTTTATATATTATTAAGTAATTTTGTTCAAGGATCTGTGGTAGAAGGACACTCTATAACCCTTACTATCTTTGTTAGATTTGTTGTGTTCCTTGAAAGATGTTTATGTTTTAAATTCAATGAAATTTCTCTTTATTTCTCACCTATTAAATCCTAAGTATTACAAAATCCTAACACAGACGGAATCAAGGGAGGATACCTGGGAAAATCTTTTGATGCATGACCCAGGACCACCCCACAGATAACTACAAACAGTTAAGTTTCAAATACATGGTCTAGGATCTCAGGCATATACTGAGGATACCTAGCCTAGTACTTGATAAATAAAAAAAATAAAAAATAAAAAAAAACCTGCCAAGTTCATGAGCTGGGACAAAAAAAATGTCACCCATTGTACCCAGTTCAGTACTTGCGCAACCAAGAAGAAAGGGGTGGGTGCCTGTCCGGAACCTGCAGCAAAACTTATAGGAATCACGGACCAGGACTCAGTACAAAAAAACAAGAAAGACAAAAGGAAAAGAAGATCCACATGCCATTAAAAAAGATTAAGGAGCAATCTTGAAACATAAATACTTAGAAGCAATCCTGAAGCACAAATACATGGAAGCAGTCTCAAAGCACAAGTGCAGATCTAAAAAAAAAAGAGAGAGAGAAAAGCCAGAAGCAATGTCCAAACAAAGAGATAGAAAACTTATACAACCCCAAATTGTTCATACACATCCAAACCAGCTAAAAAAAAAAAAGGAAGGCTAGGAAATAAGGCTAGCCAACAAAGAGCCATCTGAGGAAAAAGAAGGGACAGCTGAAGAAGAAAGAACCCTCTGCCTTTTAATCTTCAAATCTTGCAAAGTCTTGTGAGCATGAGCTAAAGCTTCCTCAACAGCAGCAATCTCAATATTAATACTCTTAGAAGCTTGCCTCTGGAATAACACATGTGCCAATGATCGCAGGTACTCCAGTAAAAAGGACAAGTTGAACTTAGCTTCTAAGAGATCCTGCACCACTCCCCTCCATTCCAAGAACTTTTCTTCAGATAAAGAGTCTAGCGAAGAATCTCTCAAGGAAATCAACACAGCACACAACAACTCCATCAGAATATTCCCCAAAAATACTCCCCCTCTGAAACCAATGGTAAAGTCCCCGTAGCTCTTGAACAGCCCTTCCAGCAGAGGTAGGCCCTCCACAGGCACAGAAAAGTGCAAAAAGCTGCCATAGGAAGGCCCAAAGTGGTGAAAGTGGCTGGTAGGAAGACTGTTGAACTCCAAAAGATCAAAACGAGCCAGAAAGGTAGAGAGCCTCGAAGTACGATCTAAAATAGCAACTTCTGAAGCCTCACCCATTGTTGCATTACCACCTGAAAGGGCCGAGGAGCCTTCAATCCTCTGGGCAGTATGAAGACCAGCAACCTGAGCAGATCTAACACCCCCCTCAGGAATCACAAACTTGAAACCTCCAATACCAATATCGATCCCTGTAAAAAGGGGAAGGAGGAAACAGACTTAGTCTTTGTTAAAAAAAAAAAAAAAAATAACTAAAGGGAAAGATGGCAGAAGGGAAACCAGTATTAGCCTCTTGGGGCGGAGCCTTCTCTTCTTGCTCCTCTGATCCCTTAAAGGACTCTGAGAAAGAACACATGGCAAGTTGAAAAAAAGGTGAGGAAGCTTCAGCAAAATGACTAAAAGAAGGAAGGGATACAGGGGGGCTTTGCCATGACAAAAAAATAGGAGAAGGAAAGGAAGAAAGAGAGAATGCAGTAAGAACGATCAACACCCACCTTCAGAATCCTCCGATTCCAAAAAAGAAGTAGCACTAGAAATGGATCTTAGAATGGTTTGGCCTGGAAAGAGAAAGAAAGAAAAGAAATAACTCAAAAAAAAAAAATGGGGGGATGCAAAAGGAATAGAATCAAAACATTATTATAGAGGAATGAGGCTCACCTGTGTTGCCCAGATAGTGATGCGCCTCCCAAAGCCTTTATACTTAACTCAGTCTGAAGTAACACGGTCTTGATAGTACTGGGAATCTATTCAAATTGAGGACCCTGGGACACGGGAAGCTTGGAAGCCTTGGGATCCTGGGTAGCTTGGACATCCTGCATCGGTTGCCCAATTTCCCCAGTCATGCCACCACTAGAAGCCTCTTCTTCTGTACCCTGAGATGCAGCTGCAGCCATCTCCTCTTCCAAAGTCTCACTAACCACGAGGGGGAAAACCTCTACCTAAGAAAGGAAAAAGAAGGGGGAACAACATAAAAAAGAAAAAGAAAAAAAAAAGGAGCATGAGCAACAGGACAGCACGGATACACAACACTTGTGAAATGAATAAGAGTGTTGAGGTCCAAAATTTCACAATAACCCACTCCATAAAAAAATAAAAAAATAAAGAAGGCCCAATTCGTGCAGCAAGAAGAATCAACATCAAGGCCTTATATATGTTCAGATTTCCAGCAAAAAAGGCCATTAAAAAGTCCAGCAAATTCCAGTGAAAGAGCTGGGACGGGATCCCAGAAGCTGCCAGAGGCTCGGGATCTCAGGACGTGCAGCACAGCTAAAGTGAATTAAAGCAGATTTGAAGAGAGAAAAGAGACAAAAGGCACGTGGACCTTATAACCCAGACATGCAGTGGAAGTACAAAGCAAAACGCAGGGCTTTGGTTCCAACCATTTGAAGAAAAAGACAAAGAAAGTACAACTGGGAAAAGCTGGGAAAGCTGGAGCAAGAAAAGCCAAAGCGCCTCAGGTCAACCAACGGGAAAATCTGGAAATAGGAAGCTAGCTGGGAGACTTTCATCTCATTGCAACAAAAAGAAAGAAACTATGAAGAAAAGGAAAAGACATATTCCTGAAGCAACCAGGCACGGGACAAACTCTAAGGGGCAAAAGGGAGAAATCACCAGTACCCTAGAGCTCGATCTGTGCTATAAAAGAAGGCATGATGCAGAATAGAAAGGAGGAAGGGAATCGTTAAGATAACTCTGTAAAACTCAAGAAAAACAGAGGAACTGCTCCCAGTATCCCAGAGACAGCCACTATAGCATATGCTTGGATTCAACAAATTCAAACTTTGCAAGTCTTGGAAGCTGGAATAGCTATCAAAGTCTGTAACTTTTGAACTTAGTTGAACCTTGTATCATGTGAATATAGAACTATAGGAAAATCTCTGTAAAAACAAAAGAAAACAGAGGAACCGCTCCCGGTATCCCAGAGACTGCCACTATAGCACATACTCGGATTCAACAAATTCAAACTTTGCAAGTCTTGGAAGCTTGAATAGCTATCAAAGTCTGTAATTTTTGAACTTAGTTGAACCTTGTATCACGTCTTAGTGAGCATATCCACAATCAAGAAAATAATGAAATACCTCATTATTAATTTGAGGATCTCTAACAATTATTTCGTGCATTTCTTTATTGCATTGTCTTCCTTTACTGTTTCTTGCTAAAATCCTCCTCATCTAACTATCTTGGAAGGCAAAGCTCAAGCAAAGCCACTCGGTTCCCACAAGTCTTGTGCAAAAGCACCAAGTCTGTGAGAATTGGGGCCAGGATCCTCGTGGCAGAATCATCCTCATGAAACTCATTTACATATATGTATATGTATTAAAATGTATGTCCTAAATCTAAGAAACTAACAATTATTTGAAGATATGTGTAGTGTGTTTTGTTTTTTTATGTAGCACCCATAGAGAAAAAGGGAAAGGACAAAGCTCTATTACATAATAAACATGGAAAAGATCATATAGCTCAGAGAACCAGAGATTCTGGGTTCTTACAGGCCTAATACGCCTCGGGATCCCACGACAATATGCCCGGGATCCCACGACAGTATGCCCGGGATCCGGGATCCCACAACAGTATGCCCGGGATCCCACGACAGTACGCCCCAGGGTACTAAGAGGAATTGCATTTTTCATCTTGAGGAGCTTCATATGACTTGCGCACAACTTGGTTCGTAATCAGCCCCATTTAGCTGCGGTGAACCAAGCCTAGTCCATCAAAATAACAAGTATTTGGGCCCGGGATCCTTATCTCTACTTGGGCCCTTGTGCTAAGAAAAAAAAAGCACTCTCACAATGATCAAAAGGATCACGTGTTCCATCGTATGAATCCAAGGAAGGAATTTTGAACTTTGGAGGTAAGGGATGGCCATTGATGGAAGCTGTGAAAGGGGAATCTGTTCGGTGAACCAAATCCTCTAAGGGATTTGTCCTTCTCATGTTCTCCTTCATCTCGTGCATAACCTTCCTCATCTGATCCATCTCTTTCTCCAAGTATGGCACCCTTCGCGAAGTGGTGCCCCTTGATTGATTCTCAGACTCAGCATTTCCCCTTCTATCTTCTTGACTTTAGGCTTGTTCTTCAGCATGTCCTTCACAACGCTACCTCTCTATCTTCCTAGTCAACTCTTGATTCTGACGAGTTAACTTTGCCATAGCGGTTGCCATGGATTGTATATGTTGGATGGAAGGCGGTTGTGTGACAAGCGCTGATTGATGATCTCGGTTGGGATGGCTAGAAGCATCCCTACTCTCTTGGTGGCCTGGGCTAGTGGCCCTTGATCTAGTCCAAACCATACCAAACTTTTGTCGAAGAAGGATAAACTACCAAACTTGAAGTTTTCTCTTCCCACAGATGGCGCCAACTGATGCTGAACAGAATCAGTAGGCCGGTCCACCCCGGTCTCCTTTGATATTTTGTTTATTTTTCAGGCCTTCACTACCACTTTCAGCCCATCAAAGCCGAGTTGTCCAGCCTACTAATTCTGTTCAACATCATTGTAGATATAATATTTTTCTAAAAATATCGGATTTTCTTCCAACCTTCGTAAACATATGCAGGCAAGAATTCTTTTACATGGCTTGGCCCGACACCCCGTATAAACATTATGAGCCTTGAACAAATCAAATATGTTTTCACCAAGATAGGTGACTTTTAGAAGCCCAAACCAAATCCACTTGCTAGATTGCTTGCAATGGGAGTAGTAAGCTACGAGGGTGAGAAATGGGCTAAACACAAAAAGATTATCAATCTTGCTTTCCATATAGAGAAGTTGAAGGTTATGCATTACATTTCTTATCTTTTTAAATCCATGTGGAATCAATAGTTGTGTCCAAATTAAATTATTGCTATCATTTTAGTAAAAAATGTTTTAGCTTAGTCTAAAACTGCATGATTTATCTTTAATGTGATATTGTACAAATCACCAAGTTTAATAGAAAAATATTTATGTACTGAACTCCATAGCAAAGTTTCAATTGTCTCTAGCACATGTTAGTGATCAAAAAACTTATAGGTACAGTCAGGGCGGCTCAACAACTTTGGGGGCTTAGGCGAAAATTTTAAGTAGGGTCTTTTTTATATTTAAATACTAATTAAATAATATTAATTGATTTTTTTTTTACTTAAAATCTATTTAAAATGATATTAATCACTATAATACAAATGAGTTGATATGATATACATCAAATTATTAATTGGTGTGATAACTTATAATAATTGATAAAGTAAAAATTTTGCATAAAAAAAGTAAAAGATATAATGGGTGTGACATTGAGTGTGGGTGTGAGTGGGTTAGTGTGTGGCCATGTGACGTGTGAGGGCCAGCTATGAATTGTGAACTATGGGCTTATGGCCTTGTGCAATGTGCAGTGATGTAGCCTGTGGGTAGATTGTGTAGTGCTTTGGGCTATGCAAGACCAGCGTGTTATCCTATCAATCAAGTAAATTAAAAAAATAATTTAAAATATTTAATTGAATAAAAAGCAAACTCTGCAATCTTAAATATCGGAAAGATAGAAAGGGAGAGGGCCAAATGGGTTCCTCTGTTGTGCCCACACCGCCCCTATTCAATCTTGAATCTAATGTGAAGGGCAGTGAACAAAGAATGATTTCAAGCTATTACAAAAATGACTGAGCTTATAGAAAAAGATCAAGAATCAAGATGAAGAAAAGAAAGGTAAGAATATAGATGGATAGGAGATAAAGAGATGAGAGATTTTTTTTTTTGTTTTAGAAATTTATAATCTCTATTTTAGCTATTTCAAGACAATTACTTGTATTATTAATGAATTTGTCTAGTATTAATTATGAATTTAGCATATTTCAAGAATGTGTTAATGAATTTGTCTTCTAAAATTTAATTTTGTTAGCTGAAATTTGACTATTGTTGTTTTTTCCCTTTTCAATCTTTTGCATTTTAGGATATAATAATGCATTTTTAATGCTTTTTATTGACCAATAAAAGTATTTATTTATTTTTTAATTAAAATATATAGATAAATAAATTTTGTATATATATAATTTTTTTTTTTACAAGTAGGGGCCTTCTTTTATTTGGGGGCCTTAGGCGATTGCATGGCATCAATTGTATCTATTGTTCAGCCAACCCTATGTACAGTACAATAATCATGATAGGGAATTGTTTGTGTTTTGGTTATGAGTAATACTACAGACACAAACTATTTTACAAACATTTTTTACAAAATATTGACGTGATGAGTGATTATTAGAAAGTGAGAAGATAATGTTAGTAATGGACCCAGATGAGAACCAGTAAGAATTTTTCACATCAATAATTTGTAAAAATGTTGTAAAATAGTTTGTGGCTGTAGTAGTATTCATAACTTAAAAGTGACAACATTTTTTGAGATGGGTAATTAATGGGAGAAGTAGGGTTCAAGCTATATAGGCACCACAAAGAATATAATTACTGCTAGATACTACCTTTGATTAATTAATTCAAAGTCATTATAGAAAATACTACCATTGATCTATTGCTTAAAATATGGTTGACCGAAAATATTGTGTGCAAATAAGATTTTAAGTACATTCAAACATCAGTAATGCTAGTATAGCAAATAATATTATATATATTTTTTTTGGATAATTACAGTAAACCCACCTGGGGTTAGGCCCGTTTTCACTTTGCCTACCCGTGGTTTAAAACTTAACACTTTGCCCACATGAGGTGCCTTTCGTTAGGGATCTATTACCTACCTCTCCATTTGCTGTTAGAAAAACACATTTTTAGAGAAAAACAAACATAACAAAGATCAAAAAGTTAGGGCTTTTTATTTCTTAAGAACTTCAATAAGAACAAAACACGGGAATAGCACAAATCAAATGCTCAATGAAATCACTTTTAATCAGGAGGATGACGCAGAGGTAGGAGTATAGGACAATTCCTTCAATAAAGACTTCATCAAACAGTTCCTAACAATCCAATTACATGATCCACACTTGGAAAACCCATTGAAACATGGATTAAGAAGCAATTACAGAACCCAAAACAGAATTCACAAAAGGGGATTTTGCAGAGAAACAAGTTGTGTCAAAACAATATCAGATTGAGAGGCCAACTCTCTTCATTTTTAGATCTCTCTCTCAAACTCTCATTGTCTCTCTCTCACTCACTCCATCGTCTCTCTCTCTCCAAAACTCAGATTTACCCCTTTGTTCCACTGCACCGAAAGTCAATTTGGTTCGTTCCACAACAAAAACCCAGATTGACCACTATCTTTGCTTCATGGGTTTTCTTTTTTTCTTTTCTTTTTTTGCTTTTGGGTTGTGGGTTTGATAATGATCTGATTATGGTGGGTTATGGGTTGTGGCTTGTGGTGGTTGTTGATTGTGGGCGAGGTGGTGGTGGTGCTAAGTTGTGGGTTTTGATAATGGTGGTGGTGGAAAAAAATCTTCTATCATCTATGACAATTTCTTACCCAGGTTTGGCGTCTTCCAAAAGCAAATGACTTCTTGTGAAGTCATAGCAATAGTGATTAGTGGCGGATTGTCCGAGTTTTTCTTTTTGGGGTTCATGCGACCAGCAAAGTGAACCCAAACACGCTAAATTATTTACGTAGAGAAGTAGATCCACGCGATTTCAAATGGTGTGGGTTGTAGACAAGAAATCTAAACTCTGGGTGAGAATTCTCTCCATATCCTTTGTAGTTCTTGAGATGGAGAGTGGTTCTAGTCTAGATCTGGTCCAAATCTCTAGATTTTTCTAGATCTAAAGATTTGGAGTGGTTCCTTCTCTTGGAGTTCAGTTTTCTGGGCAGCTGGAGGCTGATTTCTAGATCTTTAGATTTTTTGTTTTTTGTTTTTTTTTTTCTTTGAAATTGTATTAATACTATAAAAAATTATTAAAAAAAAAAAACTCTCTTTTTTTTTTCTCTCTCACCCATGGCCTCCATAAAAATCTAGATTTCCAAAATCAAAACGAACAATAAATACAATTTGAACCCAGTGAAACTAGAACTGACTGACTCATTTTCCATGCTTTGGTTTTTTATTTTATGGCTTTAGTAGTTTGTGGGGTTTCGGTCTTGGTCGCCGGAGCCTAGAGATGAGCTTGCACAAATGGCTTGGGATTTTGAGTGAAGCCGTGGTTTACAAATGTTGTGTTCTTGTGTTCATGAGGAGAATAGCAATACTGTTGATTTGTGTTTTGTTCTCAAAGAAGTTCTTAAGCAATAAAAAGTTCTAACTTTTTGATCTTTGTTATGTTTGTTTTTTTTTCTAAAAATGTGTTTTTCTAACGGTAAAAGGAGTGGTGGGTAACAGATCTCTAACGGAAGATACCTCAGGTGGGCAAAGTGTTAAGTTTTGAACCACGGGTAGGCAAAGTGAAAACGGGCCTAACCCCAGGTGGGTTTATTGTAATTATCCCTTAAAAAAAAAAAAAAAAAAAACTATATGTCCATTCAAACTTTCAAATATGAATAATATCAATTCTCGTTTGCTCAAATGGGAAAAGTTTGACTCTACCTACACCCAAATAATTTTTTTTAATAGTATCTTGGTTTAATAGTAAAGAATAATTATCATAGGGTGGATGTTACAAATTTTAAATTCTATCTCTATAAAAATAAAAAATTAACTTAAAAACATCTATAGCAATCAAATTAAAAAAGAAAAGAAAAAAGAAATAGTTATAAAGCATTTAACTACTTTGAATTCATTATATAAATGAAAGGGTCATTGTTTGTTGGCAATTTGGCATATATTAAACCGCATGTGTATTAAGAGGGTAGTTGGGATTCTATCAAAAATAATATAGAGTAATAATATAGACATAACAATTTTTTACTATTATTGAAGTGGTAAATTGTTAGTGATTTTTCTCTTAAAAAACTGGTTATTGATTTTCAGATGGGCTATATATCATTAATAACTTGTCATTTGCAACATCTGTGAACAAATTTGTGAAGAAAGTTATGTATGGAGATTTGTTGAACAATATAATGCCAATAATCTTGTTTCTATTTATTATAATTTAAACTATTTACATTGCGATTGCTACAACTTATGTTACCTACATTTTATCAAAGTTGCATTGATATGATTAGCCAATGGGAGAGGCTGATCTCTAAAGATGGATCATGTGAGTTAGATGTATGGCCTTATCTTGAAAACATGTCAAGCAATGTGATTTCAAGAACAACATTTGGAAGTAGCTATAAAGAAGGAAGAAGAATATTTGAACTCCAAAAAGAGCAAGCACAACTCGTTGTAAAAGTAGAACAATCTGTATACTTTCCAGGACTAAGGGAGCAATTAAACATTCAACTTTGAAATTTAGTCAAGTTTGGTTTCTTACCCCTCCCCCCCAAAAAAAGTCAAATTCGATTTTTATTGAGATAGGATAAATCAATTACAATTTAATTTATATGTTATATAGATTGAAATTCTATCGTATCTATTAAAAATATATATGTGCTATATTTTTTCGTTGATAGGAATGTGCCATTTTTTAATATAACAAGCTTTCAATGAATTTCAACATTTGCTTGACCCACCTTCCAAATAAAAATTTTCATGCATCAAAAGTCTAACCATGGTTTTAAAAATTGGTATTGTCAAAAAATTGATTTTGGCCCCAGTTCCCAGTTCAGTTCAATTTTTGACCAATTTTGGGTGATTTTACCAGATCAGATTGGTTTCAGTTCCTAGTTGAACTGGTTAGTCTTGTTCAGTTTTTAAAAAACTGCCTCCAATGAAAACAAAATTCCAAATTTTATTGTTTATTCATAAACGAAATTGGTTACAACCTACTTTCCTGAACATCTCATCAAACACAAAAATTAACAGAGATCATCACATTATAATTAATACAATTTCTATTTCTGTGTCTTCAATCTTCACAATTTACTAATAGCTAATACTTATGCATGCAGGTTTTTACCAACTAAGACACACAGGAGGATGAAGGAAATTGAAAGAGAAGTACAAGACTTACTAATGGGAATCATTAACAAAAGGGAGAAGGTAGGCAAAGGCAGAAATGATGACTTATTAGGCATACTTATGGAATCAAATTCTAGAGAGATTAAGGAATTTGGTAACAAAAAGAGTGCCGGAATGAGTATTAAGGAGGTAATTGAGGAATGTAAGCTTTTCTACTTTGTTGGGGAAGAGACAACCTTGGTTTTACTTGTTTGGACAATGGTTTTGTTGAGTAAGTATCCAAATTGGCAAGCTCATGCAAGAGAAGAGATTTTGCAAGTCTTCGGTAAGAACAAACCTGACTTTGATAGGTTAAATCACCTTAAAATTGTAAGTATTCCCTAAAGATTCTAATTTTTCTTTATTTTACAATAAAATTTATATGTAATGTCTTTCGAAGTTGAAATATTCACATCCATGAAAATTCATGTCATTATTGATTAGGTTTGTAGATTGAGTAATAAATCTTGTTTCAAATTTTATCTATCATAAATGAGCTTCAAAATCTCTCATATACTCTTCAAAAGGAAAATTTAATGAACTTATTTTATTTTATTTTACTAAATTCTTTAAGAAATACACTTTGGTAATAGTTGGTTATCCATGGCATAGGTAACCATGATATTGAATAAGGCTCTGAGGTTGTACCTATTAGGAGCTTCGCTACTTCAAATAGTTGACAAGGAAACCAAGTTGGAAAATTTGATAATACCAACCAGAGTGGAGATTGCTCTACCAACAATCCTAGTCCACCATGATTATGAACTGTGGGGTGAGAATGCAAAACAATTTAACTTGGAGAGATTTCAAAAGGCATTTCAAAGGCAACAAAGGGCCAAGTATCATTCTTCCCATTTGATGGGGGTCCTAGGATATGCGTGGGTCAAAACTTTGCTCTAATAGAGACCAAGATGGCTTTGTCACTCATTTTGCAGAACTTCTCATTTGAGACCTCCTCATCCTATGCTCATGCTCCTTGCTCAATCATGACTATTCAACCTCAATTTGGCGATCACACTATACTACATAAGATATAGTACCAAAAAGTTGTTCTAGTTAAACAAGATTTGTCACCATTGTGCCTCATGGCGTATTTGGGGTTCTCTTTACTATTTAGTGTAAAAACTCATTTTCTAAAGAATAAGAAACAACATATTATGATTTCCACTCTATTATATTATGTTTGTTTTTGTACATCCATTATTGCATTAATTGAAGGAAACAATGTTGAATAATGAAAAAAAAAATTAAATTAGAAAAAAACATCATTATTATTGGTAAATTTTCATTTTTATAAGTATAATGTTAATATTTTTAATCCTACTCAAATTAAAAACCCTTTTACCAATTATAAGAGCCTGATTTTAACTACTTTATTGCAAAGGCTAGAGCATATAATGCTAGTAAAAAATTAATGAATTTCCCTTGAGCATTTTGAAATTGAAAGATTACACATAGGGAGATCAATTCCCTTGATCTCTTTGGACTCAACCAAAAAACTAAGGAAAAAATGGGTAGAAAATAAATTCTCCAGATTGAAGCAATTTATTCAAGAAATGCCAACCAAATTTTCTAAGCACCCTTCTGCAAATCAATCACCTTCTTCCACGAGTCTCGGCTCGATATCTTGTCCCACCATCTCCCCACATTTTCTCTTGAAGTGAACAAATTGCCCTTATCAGTGCCACTAACCAAGGACTAAGTGTTGCTCAAGTGTGAAAGATCAGCCAAAGAAAATTCATCACCAGCCAAGAACCGAGCCTTCTTGAGCCTCTTTTCGTAGATGCCAACCACTTTCGGTACCTTCTCTTCGTTCTGCCTAACCACTACTTTGTCTTGCTTGATATTCATTCGAGGCGCTAATGCAAGCTAAAACACCAAAGTTAGGCTTGGTGGATTGAAGCTCTGCCCTTTTGCTTCTGTCCACTGATCTATGGATGCTTTTGCTTGTGGGTTTGTTCTGTATAGTCTTTTGTTTCCTTTGTCCGTGTACTTGTCACAAACGTAGTGGCATATCGCTCAAGACTCTGTATTACTCACACGCAAATTCTCCCAACTGGAATTTTATGTGGTTCAAAAATACCCTCATTAATGATGGGTAACTTCATTTAGAACTAGGTTCATAAATGTCAAATAACAAATTTCATTTTGTGTTAAAAAAGAGAACTCTTAAAATTTAGGATCTTTTTTTACCTTCACGTTCAAAAAAAAAAATTACAGTTACTCTTATCTCTACAGTTTATCCTTTTTATTTGTTTGAAAAATAAAAATATATATTTCTAAATTATAATAGATGCAAGTTGTTAATTTTTACTCAAAAATATAGAAGAGTTTTTGAGCACGCACAACGTGCGTGCTTAGAGGTTAGTGTGTATATATATGTCATTTTCTTGTTGTTTTATTTTGTCTTTTATTTTTTGTCCACGACCTTTAGGACAATTTGTGAATGCTTGTTGACAACAAAGAAAAGGCTATAAACAAACGTGTTGAAGAAACATCCATTCTTATCTCTTCTTCACTTTCTTCTACCTCTAGCTCTCTCTATACAAAGAAAAAAAAATAATGGAAATTTCTCTAGATAAAGTTGCCACCTCCGTTCTTTTTGTTATAATGACAACGTTTTCATGCATGATTCTAAATTAGGTGTGGTTAAGACCAAAATAATATAGAGAGGTGCTTGAGAAAGCAAGGTCTTGTAGGCAATTCCGATAGACTTTTCTTCGCGGACACAAAGTATAGCTCTATGATGAAAAAGCAAGCTTGTTCTAAACCCATAGAACTCTTAGATGAGGAGAAAATGGGCTTTTGCCCTTTCTTTTTAAAATATTTAGCAAAATGTCCCATATTTGAAACTAATTAGGGAAATGCCCATGTTTTGAAACTCGATATCGAGTTTCAAATGCATAATTCAATTTTTGGAACATTGAGTTATAGTGAACGTGGACTCAGAAAAAAATTTATTTTTCTAGAACTTGAGTTCCTTGAACTTGAGTTTGTAAAGTACTCAAGTTCATGGAACTCTAGTTCCACTTGAATTTTTTCAAGGACATCAAGTTCCATGGACTCGAGTACTTCACATGGAGTTCTGTGAACTCAAGTTCCAAGAAATTTTTATTTTTCAGTTCGCTATAACTTGATTGTCTAAAAATCGAGTTTTAAATTGAAACTCAATTTTTAGAAAATCGAGTTTCAAAACAAGAGAATTTCTCTAAATAGTTTCAAATATGGGACATTTTGCTAGATATTTAAAAAAAAAAGGGCAAAAGCCCATTTTCACCCTTAGATGATATTGTGCCACATGTTCTCCCCTTTGAACATCACATAGTGAAGCATCATGGTATGTATGTCTACAATAAACTTAATTACCTTAAGATTTTGTTGTAGCAAACACAAATTATATCTCACTCATTTCATAGCAATAAAGTATGTATGGTTGTTTAAGTCCTGTAACTTCTATTTAAAAGCTTCCAACTATGAATTTGCCTATGCCCAAAATCTTAAATCTGAACCTGACAAACTAAACCAATTGATTAAATTATAAACTAGAATCTAAATTGGTAGCGGTGGAGCCAAATTTTTTTTGAGGTAAAGCTAGTGTTACTAGTTCTAATTTAAATAAACCGTTGAAATTATTTTTGTCCATTAGTAATAGTCAATAACAAACTCTCACTTAAAATTTATTTTGAAAATGTTGAAGACTTAATATTTTTTTAAAAAATATCGGATTTCCTTCCAACCTTCATAAACATATGCAAGCAAGAATTCTTTTACATGGCTTGGCCCAAGATCCCGTGCAAATATTATGAGCTCTGAACAAATCAAAGATGTTTTCACCAAGATAGGTGACTTTCAAATGCCCAAACCAAATCCACTTGCTAGATTGCTTGCAAAGAGAGTAGTAAACTACTCAGGTGAGAAATGGGCTAAACACAAAAAGATTATCAACCCTGCTTCCCATATAGAGAAGTTGAAGGTTATGTATTACATTTCTTATCTTTTTAAATCCATGTGGAATCAATAGCTGTGTCCAAATTAGATTATTGATATCACTTTAGTGAAAAATGTTGTAGCTTAGTCTAGAACAGTATGATTTATCTTTAAAGTGATATTGTACAAATCACCAAGTTTAACACAAATACACTTATGTACTGAACTCCATAGCAAGGTTTCAAAAGTCTCTAGTACATGTTAGTGATATTATTAAAAAAAAAAAAAAAAAAAAAAACTTATAGGTACAGTCAGGGTGACTCAACAACTTTGGGGGCTTAAGCGAAAATTTTAAGTCGGGCATTTTTTATATTTAAATATTAACTGAATTTTTTTATTTAAAATCTATTTAAAATAATATGAATCTCTATAATACAAATGAATTGATATGATATACATCAATTTATTAATTGGTGTGATAACTTATAATAATTGATAAAGTAAAAATTTGTATAAAAAAAGTAAAGGAGTAGTAGTAGGTGTGAATGAGGCAGGTGTGAGTGTGTGATAGAATCAGGATGTGCAATGATGTGGCTTGTGGGTAGACTGTGCAGTGCTGTGGGCTATGCAAAACCAGCGTGTTGTCCTATCAATCAAGCAAATTAAAAAACATAATTTAAAATATTTAATTGAATAAAAACAAAATCTTCAATCTTAAATATCAGAAAAAAGAGAGGGAGAGGGCCAGAAGGATTACCTTTGCTATGCCCACACCGCCCCTCTTCAATCTTGAATCTACTCTAATGGCAGTGAAGAAAGGATGATTTAAAGCTATTGTAAAGAATGACTAAGCGTATATAAAAAGATCAAGAATCAAAATGAAGAAAAGAAAGGTAAGAATATAGATGGATAGGCAGAAAGATAGAGAGATGAGAGATTTTTTCTTTTGTTTTAGAAATTTATAATCTCTATTTTAGCATATTTCAAGACAATTATGTTGTATTATTAATGAATTTGTCTAGTATTAATTTGATTTTAGCATATTTCAAGAATGAGTTAATGAATTTGTCTCCTAAAATTTAATTTTGTTAGCTGAAGTTTGACTATTGTTGTTATCTCCCTTTTTAATCTTTTGCATTTTAGGATACAATGGTGCCTTTTTGGTGCTTTTTATTGACCAATAAAAGTATTTATTTATTTTTTTGTAATTATTGCATGGCATCAATTGCATCGATTGTTCAGCCGGCCCTAAGTACAGTATAATAATCATGAATGGAATTGTTTGTGTTTTGGTTATGAGTAATGCTATAGACACAAATTATTTTACAAACTTTTTTACAAACTAATTATGTGGTGAGTGATTATTAGTAAGTGAAAAGATGATATTAGTAATGGACCTAATGAGAAACAGTAAGAATTTGTCACATCAATAATTTGTAAAAATGTTGTAAAATAGTTTGTGTTGTAACAGTACTTATAACTTAAAAGTGACAATATTTTTTTTAGATGGGTAGTTAATAGGAGAAATAGGGTTCAAACTACATACACTAGGCACCACAAAGAATATAATTATTGATAGATACTACCATTGATTAATTACTTCAAAGTCATTATAGAAAAGACTATCTTTGATCTATTAATTAAAATATGGTTGACCGAAAATATTGTGTTCAAATAAGATTCTAAGTACATTCAAACATCAATAATGCTAGTATAGCAAATAATATTATATGTCCATTTTCTTCTTAAAAAAAATATCAAAACAAAAAAAAGATTATAAATCCATTCAAACTTTCAAATATGAATAATATCAATTAAATTTAAACTTACATTCTTGTTTGCTCAAATGGGAAAAGTTCGACTCCTACCTGCACCCAATTTTTTTTTTTTTTTTAAATAGTCTTGGTTTAATAGTAAAGAATAATTATCATAGGGTGGATGTTACAAATTTTAAATTCTATCTCTAAAAAAAAAAAAAAAAAAAAAAAAAAACTTAAAAACATCTATTGCAATCAAATACAAAAAGAAAAAAGAAATAGTTATAAGGAATTTAACTACTTTGAATTCTTTATATAAATGAAAGGGTAATTGTTTGTTCGCAATTTGGCATATATAACAAACAGCATGTGTATTAAAAGGGTCGCTGGGATTCTATCAAAAACAATATAGAGTAATAATATTGACATAACATTTTTTTACTATTATTGAAGTGGTAAGTTGTTAGTGATTTTTCTCTTAAAAAAATGGTTATTGATTTTCATATGGGCTATATATCATTAATAACTTGTCATTTGCAATAGTTGTGAAAAAATTTGTGAAGAAAGTTACGTATGGAGATTTATTGAACAATATAATGCCAATAATCTTGTTTCTATTTATGATACTTTAAACTATTTGTGTTGTGGTTACTGCAACTTATGTTACCTATATTTTATCAAAGTTGCATTGATATGTGTTAGGTACATATTTTATGTAATTGGCTAATCCTTTGACAAAATGCACTTTACTTGTAATTGGGTAGATCTAGGATGGGTTTAAGACTTCAAGAAACACGTTGTTCAAGTCAAATGTTAAAACCATGAAGATCTAACCAAGAAACAAGTGAAGAAGAGCTGTTCATTAAAGCTCGACATCAATCTCGACAGAAAGACTTCTATCAAGATTTAAAGTTGAAGCTCGACATAAGCTATTTCTGTCAAGACTTACGGAATTTGAATTTCCAGATCTGATTTTTGGCCCAAGCTGATGTGTATGTGTTGGGTTTCTTTTCTCACAACCCAAGACATATATAAGGCTTAGTTTAAAGGCTATCATACATGGAGAATGCATGCAGATAGTGACCTAGTTCATTATTCTCTCTGAAAAAGTTACTGCGTCTTTACGCCAAGGGTTTTGTGACCAAGGAGCTTCTTGATCTTCACTGTTAATGAACTGAAGAACTTTGCAGCTAACAACCTTTTTAAGTTGCTGGAGTTAGTCACGTACTGGAATCCGTGCATCATTGGTTAGTCACGTACTGGATTCGTGCATTGAACGAAAATATTGCAGCTACAATACAAGTCCAATTGGGTAGTAAGGGTTCAACTATAAGTTGGTATTTCGGAATAGGCCAAAGGGTTTGGTAAGATTCATTATACTATTAATTGCTTGTGATTGATAATAGTAAATTCTTAGGAGTGGTGACCTTAAAATCACCCAATGGGGTTTTGCTTCAGTGGTTTTTCCCATTTGTAAACAAATCTCCCTTATCAAATTTATTTTCTGTTGCATTTAGTATAATCGGTGATTTGTTTGTACTACTACGCTATTGTATGTAAGTGAACCTAATTAATTAACTTGGGTAACTAATTAATTTGCAAGGGGTTAATTCATTTTAACCCAACAAGTGGTATCAGAGCAGACACACTCTGATTAGGTTTAATCTTTACTGTGTGATCCATTAACTCCTGTTTGTCATGGATAGAGGACAGTCTCTTATTATACCTCCTTTATTTGATGACACTAATTATGCATATTGGAAAGTGCGCATAAAAACTTTCTTGTAGTCTTTAGATGATAAGGACTGGCAAGCTGTGGAAATTAGCTAGGTGATGCTAAAGAAAGCACCAGCTGATTGGGATGAGGCCAAGATCAAACTTCAATAGCAGAGCATTGAATGCCCTATTTAGTGTGGTGACCAATAAGGAGTTCAAAAAATATCCTCAACTGAAATTGTAAAGGAAGTATGGACCATCCTCTAGACAACCTAAGAAGGGACTAAGGCTGTCAGGGATTCACAGCTCCAAAGACTCACGACTAGCTTTGAAGAGATAAAGATGGAGGAGGATGAGACGTTCGATGAGTTCTATGCCAAGCTGAAGGACATAGTGAACTCAACATTCAATCTTGGTGATCATATTCCCGAGCCCAAGATTATGAGAAAGGTGCTCAGATGTAAAAACCCAAGGAAAAATGCTAGCCACATCTGCGCTATACTTCAAAAAGACTAGTTACAATTGAGGCTTATTGTAGTTGTTAATAAAGTTCAGATCTACCCAGTAAATACCCGATATGGGACTCATCACACACCCACACATATCACACTATCAATCAAATTACGACATCACATCAGATTTCTCCCTAAGAGATTTTATGCCAAGATAACAGCGATTGAAGAATCAAAGGACATTAACACCATTCCTTTGATGAGACTGATTGGCAACTTGCAAACCTATGAATTAGGTTTGACTAGACTTGGGAAAGGAACCAAAAGTAAGAATATGACATTGAAGGCCAAAAGTAATGAGACTAATGAGTCTTCAGATGATGAAGATTCCAAGATGAAGTCCTACATTACTAGGTAGTTCAAGAAGTTCATGAAGAATGCTAATGTGAAAGGTTTTGACAAGGACCGTAAGTAATCTAGTTATTCTCAATTCAAAAGTTAAGACATAAGGAAAAAGGATACTAAGAATGGTGGTTAGTACACTATTCCCTTCGGACCAAAGTGCTTCAGATGTCAAGGTTTTGGACACATGCAACAAGAATGTCCAACGTATCTCAAGTTGATTGGGAAAAGTAAGGCTCTTGCTGCTACCTTGAGTGATACCAAGCCTGAGACTGAATCAGATGACAGTGATGATGAGAAAATCTTGAGTGCTTTCATTGCCACAATGGATCCTACTGAAGGGACTGTAGAAGTAGTGGATAAAGAAGAGAACTTGGTGGAATCCAAGTTTGAGAAGATGGATGAACAGGATGACATCCATACAGCCTATGCAAAATTGTACAAGGTTTCTGAAAAGCATGAGAAACTGTATAGGCTGGCCATCAAGAAGCTAAGCAATGTGGAGTTAAATCGAGAGGAGCTACAAAGGTTGATGAAGCCAATCAAACCATTGGAGCACTGAGGTTCAAGAACAACTTCTTGGCTGAAAGAACTAAGAAGTTTGAAGCAAATTTGTTCCATGTTTGAGCTCAGTTAGAGAGGACTTCTAGTGCAAAGCTAGATGAAATGCTGAACCTCTAGAAATCAGCTTCTAACAGAACCAGCTTGGGGTATGAACTCTCTAACTCTTCTCCTATTGCCTCTTCTAGTAAAATAGTTTTTTGTCTCACCTGCTAATGATAATGATATTGAAAATAATGAAACTAAAACTGAGATAGCTAGTGAGAACAATCTAGACAAAGGCAAATTTATTCTAGGAGCACCCCCTAAGCTAGAGAATAAAGAGACTAGAAACTGTAAAGTTGTGATTTACAACTATGTTTTATATTGGCTTTATTCCATGACAAAAAGTGTTGTAATTGCTTTAATTTTGTTCCTTGTATTTTGTGAGAATTTATTGTATTAGGTTTAGTATTAAGTTGGTGAAGACTCAAGCTTAATTGAAGATTAAGTGGATTTCACGAGAAGCTAACCCGCGAAGTAGCCACGTGAGAAGCACATAACTAGAAGCTGAAGAATCATGTCGGGCTATCGTTTTCGCGAGTGTCTTGCGAGTAAGGCCTTCTCGCGAAATACCCGTGAAACATTCTGCTTAGAGGATTTTTAAGTGTGACTTTCTTACCCTTCACTTATACTATATATACCCTCATTACCCATAAAAATTGTAAGAGGACCATTCAGAGAGAAAAACCTTAGATAGGTTTTCTACAACACACACACTCATCTTTTAGAAATCATTCTAACCTTTTCTCCTTTCCTCTCCCATTGTCATACCTTGAGAGGAGATTTGTAACTAAACACAAACCACACCTATTCAGAGTGTAGAGAGTGTTTTGGACCTTGGAAAGCTTTGGGGATTTACCAAAAGAAGTAGGTGAGGCTTGGTAGATACAATCAGGCGTATTGCAAGATTTAGAAAGCTAGACGAGACATGGTTTCGAGAAGCCTTATTGGAGTGGGAACTTGGAGGGCTTAGGTGCATTGGGTAGATTAGGCTTGGAGGGTCTCTTGCTATTCGTGTATCCCAACTTATTGTCTAATGGATCGATTTACCACTTGGAAGGCGGGGGAGGTTTTACGCCGAGTACTTCGGTT
This sequence comes from Quercus suber, assembly GCF_002906115.3. NCBI lineage: Eukaryota > Viridiplantae > Streptophyta > Magnoliopsida > Fagales > Fagaceae > Quercus > Quercus suber. The sequence continues at coordinate 996,077 of NW_027069569.1, forward strand.
TCTTCTTCGATAACACATCGACGTGTTATCTTATGTTTGCATTCTTCTTCCATACTATTTTAGCTTTCATTTTAATGTTGTGTGTTAATGAATATGGATTAAAGTAGTTTTATTGTTTATCCGTCGCATTTACTCTATTTCGCACTTAGTTTAAGTTAGAGTAAAATCAACCGAGCCATAATATTTTAATTTGAGGGTCTAAACAGCTCTTGTGTTTTAACACATTTTCAAGCTTTCAGAAACCCTAAGAGCAATAAGGCTAAAAATAAGAAGTCTCAACCAAAGAAGCCACATTTCTATCATCACTGCAAAGCTTCGAGACACACTTGTCCAAATTACTATAAGTGGTTAGCCACTCAACAGAGCAATAGTGTGTTATCATCTGGTGGTCAAGGTCAGATTCCACCATCTTTGGGTCCTCTTGGAGATCTTCTTAAGGCCCTCATATTCCTTTTAACTTGAACGACTTCAATTCTTTCCCCCTCACCTCTGGAACAAAGGTTCAACTCTAGGAAATGATCTTTCTCCAAAACCAAAGTTTGGAAAGAAAAAGGCTCAAAGTGATTCAGTCACTTTTTTTTTTTTTTCTCTCTCTCTCCCTTTATGTTTTTGCATTACTTTTTTGTTTTGCTTTCTTGTTTTTGAGTCAGTCTAGTTTTATGCTTTGTATGTTTACATGTTTTTGTTTGTTTGTTTTCAGTGTGTGTTTATGTATATTGGTACTTGTGTACCCTGGATGGACATTGAAACAAAGTTTTCTAAACTTTGTATCTCTTGTAGCTTAGATGTGCATCTCAATGTATAACTAAGCAAGTGAGTTTTGTGGCTCGTGTTTGTGATGAGTACAATTAAGATTATCTCTTATATCTCATTCTCATATCACCTTTTTTTTACAGGAAGGACTAGAAAATCCTAAGAGAAAAGCATAAATAACCATCTCACCACTAAAACTTGCCAATCATAAATAACATCTGTGTGCTTAGGCATAGCAAAATTGGGATGTTTTAGCTTACATAAATGGGTATTTATTCTCTCCCTTATATGCCCATGGATACTATGCTTAAAAGAAAAATATGCAAAGAATATAAAAGCAAAAAGAATCAAAATACTTTTAATATGTTTGTAAGCATGTTTCTAAGAGATGTGAGAGTTATAAGATGTACATCGAAGGTGATAGTCCCCATCAAATAGTTATGATTGTGTGTGAGTGTATTTGATTTTCTCATATCTCAAATTTTCATAATATGAGACAATTATGTACTTTTGCTATGTTTCACACACAACACGTAAATTCTTTGCTACTTTTAATACATGTACAGGTACAATGTGATTTGGCCATCATAGGAGATACATGTGTTAATATATGCTCGCTAAACTGTCTTAACATGTTGATTGGATCTTTGGTTGAGTTGCTTGCTTGTTGCATTTTATCTCCTTGTGTTTTTTTTTTCCTCCTTGAAAAACTCATTTTCTTCAAGCTCGACAGCTTCTTAACAGATTCTCGACAAATTCCATTTCTATCGAACTTTCTTTCTTCAGCCTCGATAGAAACCTCAATAGCTCTTCGATCCATCAAGGAATTTTCCTGTGCTCTCTGCCTTCTTAATAGAATCTCGACAGATCCTCGATCCATCAAGATTTCTAGGCTCAACACTTGCTCGACAGCTTCTTTGATCTATCGAGCCAAATTTCCTTGATCTCTGTTTGCTCGATAGATTCTCGATAGATCCTCGATCCATCGAGACCATCCCTTAGTCGTCGACAGATCCTCGATAGATTCACTTCTGTCAAATTTTAAAGCTCGACAAATTCTCGATAGAAATCTCAATCCATCAAGCTGCGTTTTCTATTTAAGGTTGGGGCATGATTTCAAATTTCATTTTCTCTTCTCTCTCTCTCTCTCTCTCTCTCTCTCTCGCGACCTAAACCCCTTTCCCTCACTCAAATCTTCACTCAAATCAAGATTTCAACCTAGTTCAAGCCTCATTCTTGCGGTATGACCTCTAAATCCTCTCTTTCTCATGCATTTCATGCTTTTAGACCTAGGTTTTGGGATTTTCAAAAACTTTTGGGTTTTTGAGATTTTTTGTGAAATATATGGATTAGGTTTTGTGAATCTGATATTATAAGACCATGCATTGCATCCTCATTGGATTATAACAATGTTTCATGCATATTTAGATGTGTGTGATTGATTATTGTTGTTAAGTACTATTAGGTTTGGATTGGGTTTTTCCCATGATGCTTTTAATTTATGCATGTCACATGTTCATGCATTTTACATGCATATGTCCTTTCTTTTCTTTCCTAATCTAAGCATGTGTTGTGTTTCCTTTTATTCTCTCTCTCTCTCTCTCTCTCTCTCTCTCTCTCAGATAGACTGCATTATGGCACCCAAACAACACAAATCTACTCCGGCTCGGAACCCTCTTAAAGGTTCCAGGTCATCATCTTCCGTTCCTTCTCACATTCAGTTCCATGATGAGAAATCCAAATCGGATTTCTTTGAGAACTTTCAAGACCGTGGTGTTCATTCAAAATGCTAGGTCATCTTGTTGAATTTCTCCGATACTGCTCTACCCGAAGTCATTCGGACTCGGGGATGGGAGCCCCTCTATGGGAAACTCGAGAGGTGTTCAGTCGTGTTCATTTAAGAGTTTTACTCCTACATGCACGCCATCAATACCTCTGTGCCTCAGTTTGCTACGACATTCGGAGGCACACGTATCGTAGTTACCCTGAACCTTATTGCCAAGGTGCTACATGTACCTCGGGTAGCGCATCCTAACTACCTTAGTTATAAGCGTCTCAGGACAGTGTCTAGAGACGAGCTTATCTCTCACTTTTGTGAGAAACCTTCACTTTGGGGTGGTCTTTTACACACCCTTTGCTCGAGCTTTGCAAAAGGTTCAAGATTTTTGAACATGGTGATGACCTTCACTCTCACTCCACGGTCTCATTATAACTCCATCACTAAGCCGCGTGTTCATTTTCTTCTTTCTTTGATGGAGGATCTTTCCATTAACATTCCCTCTCACTTCATCACATCTATCATAAAATGTCTATCAGGATACCGTTACTCGTGATAAGCTCATTTTTTTCTTCGACTATCACGCGGATCCTTCAGCACTTCTTCATTCCTATTCCTCTTTCTCCTCTTTTCACCATCGTGGGTGCCATCAGCACTAGTTCTGTCCGGCGGAGTGAGGCCCAGCTTCGACTGAAGCAGCCACGAGTGGAGACGACCGATCCTGTAGCTTTTGCTGTTCCACCCTCTTCCTCAGCTCCTTCTACCTCAGCTCCTTCCTCCTCCACAGCTGGTGTGACCCTCGAGACCATCATAGAGTAGCTTTAGCAGATGCAGGCTAACTTTGGTGGTCGTCTTGACTATCTCACTGATGAGACGTGTTAAATGAACACCCGAGTAGGCCACATTGCTCACCGGCAGGCTTGCATGGCTAGTCTTACTCCTTCTCCTTCTCTGAAGGCCTCTCCTGATGATGAGGATGATGAGGATGATGCTAACTCTTCCGATGATGACGAGATGATGACCTCTCAATGACTTGCCCTTTGTCATTTGTGACAAAAAGAAGAAGTAGTTTTGGTTTTGAGAGTAGTCTTGTTCTTAGAAGGAGAGTTAGTATAGGATATTTTTTTTGATAGGGGCAGTGTATATAGTTTTGAGGGATGTAATGGGTAATTAATTAATTTACATGAGCCTCTTGTATACCGGTCTTGTAAGCATTCATTTAAATACACTGTACTTTATTTTCATATATATGATGATAATGTATGTTTTCTTCACCTACCTCTACATGTGTTGTTTCTTTTCTCTCTTTATACACATGTTTTTTTATGTATGCAATCTTCATTTCTATTTCACACATGATGCCTTGATGAGTTTTGTTTAAGTATTTCAGAAAGACAAGTTGTGAAATTCTACCGTAACAATGAACTCTCTTCTTGCAAAGTTTTTCAAGAGTTTTTGTTAGGGTTACATTTGTTTTATAATCCAACAAGTGGTTATGAGTTTAGTAATTTAATACTTCTCTCATGATTATTTGTTTTGTTGTGGTTTTGTCACAGATTGCTAAAGGGGGAGATTATTAGGGACATATTTTATGTAATTGGCTAACCTTTTGATAAAATGCACTTTACTTGTAATTGGATAGATCGAGGATGGGTTTAAGACTTCAAGAAACATGTTGTTCAAGTCAAGTGTTAAAGCCATGAAGATTTGACTAAAAAACAAGTGAAGAAGAGCTATTCATTAAAGCTCGACAACAATCTTGACAGAAAGACTTCTATCGAGATTTAAAGTCAAAGCTCGACACAGGCTGTTTCTATCGAGACTTATGAAATTAGAATTTTCAAATCTGATTTTCAGCCCAAGCTAATGTGTACATGTTGAGTTTCTTTTCTCATAACCCTAGACATATATAAGGCTTATTTTAAAGGCTGTCATACATGGAGAATCCATACAGATAGTGACCTAGTTCATTATTCTCTCTGAAGAAGCTACTGCGTCTTTATGCTAAGGGTTTTGTGACCAAAGAACTTTCTAATCTTCATTGCTGATGAACTAAAGAATTTTGCAGCCAAAAACCTCTTCAAGTTGCTGGAGTTAGTCATATACTAGGATCCGTGCATTATTGGTTAGTCATGTAGTAGGATTCGTGCATTGAATAGAAAGATTGCTGCTGCAATATAAGTCTAATTGGATATTGGGGTAAGGGTTCAACTGTAAGTTGATATTTCGGGATAAACCAAAGGGTTTGCTAAGATTCCTTATACTTGTAACCGCTTGTAATTGATAATAGTGGATTCTTAGGAGTGGTGACCTTAAAATCACCCGGTGGGATTTTGCCTTAGTGGTTTCCTTATTCGTAAACAAATCACCCGTATCAAATTTATTTTCCACTGCATTTAGTATAATCGGTGATTTGTTTATACTTCCACACTATTGCATATAATTGAACATAATTAATTAACTTGGGTAATTAATTAATTTGCAAGGGGTCAATTCATTTTAACCCAACAATATGATTAGCCAATGGGAGAGGCTGACCTCTGAAGATGGATTCTGTGAGTTAGACATATGACATTCTCTTGAAAAGTTGTCAAGCGATGTGATTTCAAGAACAGCATTTGGACGTAGCTATAAAGAAGGAAGAAGAATATTTCAACTCCAAAAAGGGCAAGCATAACTCGTTGTAAAAGTAGGACAATCTGTATACTTTCCAAGACTAAGATAGCAATTAAACATTCAAATTTGAAATTTAGTCAAGTTTAATTTCTTACCCAACCAAAAAAAGAAGAAGTCAAATTTGATTTTTATTGAGATAGGATTAACCAATTACAATTTAGTTTATATGGTATATAGGTTGAAATTCTATTGTATCTATTAAAAATATATATGCTATTTTTTTTATTTATAGGAATGTGTTATTTTTTAATATAACAAGCTTTCAACAAATTTCAACTTTTGCTTCACCCACCTTCTAAATAAAAATTCTCATGCATCTAAAGATGGTTTAAAAAATCAGTGTGGTCAAAAAATTGATTTTGGTCCTAGCAACTAGTTTAACTCGGTTTTGACCAATTTTAGGTGATTTTACCGGATAGGATTGGTTTTGGTTCCTAGTTGAACTAGTCAGTCCTGTTCAGATTTTAAAACCATGTCTCCAATGAAAAATAAAATTCCAAATTTTATTGTTTATTCAGAAAGGAAATTGGTTATAACCTACTAATTGAACATCTCATCAAACACAAAAATTAACAAAGATCATCACATTGTAATTAATACAATTTTCGTTTCTGTGTTTTCAATCTTCACAATTTACTAATAGCTAATATTTATGCATGCAGGTTTTTACCAACTAAGACACACAGGAGGATGAAGGAAATTGAAAAAGAAGTATGAGACTTACTAATGGGAATCATTAACAAAAGGGAGAAGGCGGGCAAAGGTAGAAATGATGACTTATTAGGCATACTTATGGAATTGAATTCTAGAGAGATTAAGGAATTTGGTAACAAGAAGAGTGCTGAAATGAGTATTAAGGATGTAATTTAGGAATGTAAGGTTTTCTACTTTGCTGGGGAAGAGACAACCTCGATTTTACTTGTTTGGAGTCTTTGGACAATGGTTTTGTTGGGTAAGTATCCAAATTGGCAAGCTTGTGCAAGAGAAGAGGTTTTGCAAGTCTTTGGTAAGAACAAACCTGACTTTGATGGGTTAAATCATCTTAAAATTGTAAGTATTCCCTAAAGATTCTATTTTTCTTTATTTTCCTATAAATTTTATATGTAATGTCTTTTGAAGTTGAAATATTCACATCCATGAAAATTCATGTCAATATTAGTTAATTGATCGAGTAAAAGCCATTTTCTATCGAGCTCGTAATAGTTAGCATACTCAGTTTTTGTCTACTTGGTAGTATAGACTATAGGCCACTAATTTGACTGCAAACCTCAAATTTGATTAGGTTTGTAGATCAAGTAATAAATCTTTTTTCAAATTTTATTTATCATAAATGAGCTTCAAAATCCCTCATATACTCTTCAAGAGGAAAATTTAATGAACTTATTTTATTTTATTTTACTAAATTCTTTAAGAAATGCACTTTGGTAATAGTTGGTTATCCATGGCATAGGTAACCATGATATTGAATGAGGCTCTGAGGTTGTACCCAACAGGAGCTTTGCTACTTCGAATAGTTCACAAGGAAACCAAGCTGGGAAATTTGATAATACTAGTTGGAGTGGAGATTGCTATACCAACAATCCTAGTCCACCATGATTATGAATTGTGGGGTGAGATGCAAAACAGTTTAACCCCAAGAGATTTTCAGAAGGCATTTCAAAGGCAACAAAGGGCCAAGCATCATTCTTCCCATTTGGTTGGGGTCCTAGGATATGCATTGGTCAAAACTTTGCTCTAATAAAGACCAAGATGGCTTTGTCACTCATTTTGCAGAACTTCTCATTTGAGACCTCGTCCTTTGCTCATGCTCCTTACTCAATCAAAATGGTTCAACCTCAATTTGGCGCTCACAATATATTACATAAGATATGGTACGAAAAAGTTGTTCCAGTTGAACAAGATTTATCATGATTGTGCCTTATGGCTTATTTGAGGTTCTATTTACTATTTAGTGATTAAAAACTCATTTTCTAAAGAATAAGAAACAAGATATTATATTTCCACTCTATTTTATTATGTTTGTGTTTGTACATCCATTATGACATTAATTGAAGGAAACAATGTTGAATAGTGTAAAAAAAAAAAAAACAAATTAAATTAGAAAAATACATCATTATTATTGGTAAATTTTCATTTTTAAAGAATAAGGTTAATATTTTTAATCCTACCCAAATTAAAAACCCTTTTACCAATTATAAGATCCTATTTTAACAACCTTATTGCAAAGGCCAGAGTATATAATGCTAGTAGAAAATTAATGAATTTCCCTTTTAAGTGTTCTGAAATTGAAAGATTACACATAGGGAGATCAAAATGCCATTGATCTCTTTGGACCCAGCCAAAAAACTAAGGAAAAATGGGGGAGAAAATAAATTCTCCGGATTGAAGCAATTTATTCAAGAAATGCCAACCAAATTTTCTAAGCACCCTTCTGCAAATCAACCACCTTCTTCCAAGAGTCTCGGCTCGATATCTCGTCCCACCATCTCCCCACATTTTCTCTCGAAGTGAACAAATTGCCCTTATCAGTGCCACTGACCAAGTACTGAGTGTTGGGCAAGTGTGAAAGATCAGCCAAAGAAAATTCATCCCCAGCCAAGAACCTAGCCTCCCCGAGCCTCTTTTCGTAGATGTCAAGCACTTTCGACAGCTTCTCTTCGTTCTGCCTGATCACTACTTTGTCTTGCTTGATATTCATTCGAGGCGCGAATGCGAGCTGAAAAACCAAAGTTGAGCTTGGTGGATTGAAGCTCTGCCCTTCTGCTTCTATCCACTGATCTATGGATGCTTTTGCCAGTGGGTTTGTTCCGTATAGTCCTTTGTTCCCTTTGTCCGCGTACTTGTCACAAATGTAGCGGCATATCGCTCGAGACTCTGTATTACCCACACACAAATTCAAATTTATAATATGGAGTTGCAAACAGAGAGAAACCAGAAAAGAGAATGAATGAAAATGATGAAATTGCGGGTATAAATTTACCAAAGATGGAGATACTCTCATCTTCAAATGCTGGTACTTGGCCAAAGGGCTGTAACATTATCAGGACCATGTATAAGAGAGATTCAGAATTATAAATAGCTAATTAGTCGAAAAGAGAGAGAGAATTGTGTGTGTGTGTGTGTGTGTATATAATTGTATAAGTACCTGGAGCTTGAGGAACTCAGGCTTCTTGTGCTCGCCCTTGGACATGTTAATGGAGATGAGCTCGAACTCGACATTTTTCTCATAGAGACAAGCTAGGACCCTGGACACAGCTGTGGACATGGGTGGTCCGTACACTTTAACAGGAGTCGCCATTGGAATGGGAAGTTTGGTAGCTTTGGGGGTTTGGGGTTTCGCTTGCTTTCTTTGTCTCTTTTAACACACTCTCTTTGTGTGCGTTTGATATGTGAATTCTTGTTTCGTTTTCGACCATTCAAAAAGGTCGGATCATCTCATACTTTATCCTTTACTTGAGAGTTGAGACAGAGGTTGTTGATGTGGGACCAGAATGCCGCAGCAGAGAGTAATTGTATTGAAGGAATAATTTAAAGACCAGACCTGTAAAGTAGGCCTCGGCTTAATAAAGACGACCTCACGGGAATTCAACTTTCCTTAATTGCTTAGGCCCATGGGTATAGCCCAATTATTCAAGCCTGATTCTCATGGTCTTGGCTCTGCCATGGGCTAGCCATTCTCATCGGTCCAACTCAACTATGGGCGTTGATCCCATGCAGCGCCTAAATGATAAGGAAGTTTTTGTTCTGGGCCATCTGAGGTCTTTTTTATAATGAATTTTTACAACAAATGATAATCTTCAAAATCCCTCATATACTCTTCAAGAGGAAAATTTAATGAACTTATTTTATTTTATTTTACTAAATTCTTTAAGAAATGCACTTTGGTAATAGTTGGTTATCCATGGCATAGGTAACCATGATATTGAATGAGGCTCTGAGGTTGTACCCAACAGGAGCTTTGCTACTTCGAATAGTTCACAAGGAAACCAAGCTGGGAAATTTGATAATACTAGTTGGAGTGGAGATTGCTATACCAACAATCCTAGTCCACCATGATTATGAATTGTGGGGTGAGATGCAAAACAGTTTAATGCCGAGAGATTTTCAGAAGGCATTTCAAAGGCAACAAAGGGCCAAGCATCATTCTTCCCATTTGGTTGGGGTCCTAGGATATGCATTGGTCAAAACTTTGCTCTAATAAAGACCAAGATGGCTTTGTCACTCATTTTGCAGAACTTCTCATTTGAGACCTCGTCCGTTGCTCATGCTCCTTACTCAATCAAAATGGTTCAACCTCAATTTGGCGCTCACAATATATTACATAAGATATGGTACGAAAAAGTTGTTCCAGCTGAACAAGATTTATCATGATTGTGCCTTATGGCTTATTTGAGGTTCTATTTACTATTTAGTGATTAAAAACTCATTTTCTAAAGAATAAGAAACAAGATATTATATTTCCACTCTATTTTATTATGTTTGTGTTTGTACATCCATTATGACATTAATTGAAGGAAACAATGTTGAATAGTGTAAAAAAAAAAAAAACAAATTAAATTAGAAAAATACATCATTATTATTGGTAAATTTTCATTTTTAAAGTATAGGGTTAATATTTTTAATCCTACCCAAATTAAAAACCCTTTTACCAATTATAAGATCCTATTTTAACAACCTTATTGCAAAGGCTAGAGTATATAATGCTAGTAGAAAATTAATGAATTTCCCTTTTAAGTGTTCTGAAATTGAAAGATTACACATAGGGAGATGAAAATGCCATTGATCTCTTTGGACTCAGCCAAAAAACTAAGGAAAAATGGGGGAGAAAATAAATTCTCCGGATTGAAGCAATTTATTCAAGAAATGCCAACCAAATTTTCTAAGCACCCTTCTGCAAATCAACCACCTTCTTCCAAGAGTCTCGGCTCGATATCTCGTCCCACCATCTCCCCACATTTTCTCTCGAAGTGAACAAATTGCCCTTATCAGTGCCACTGACCAAGTACTGAGTGTTGGGCAAGTGTGAAAGATCAGCCAAAGAAAATTCATCCCCAGCCAAGAACCTAGCCTCCCCGAGCCTCTTTTCGTAGATGTCAAGCACTTTCGACAGCTTCTCTTCGTTCTGCCTGATCACTACTTTGTCTTGCTTGATATTCATTCGAGGCGCGAATGCGAGCTGAAAAACCAAAGTTGAGCTTGGTGGATTGAAGCTCTGCCCTTCTGCTTCTATCCACTGATCTATGGATGCTTTTGCCAGTGGGTTTGTTCCGTATAGTCCTTTGTTCCCTTTGTCCGCGTACTTGTCACAAATGTAGCGGCATATCGCTCGAGACTCTGTATTACCCACACACAAATTCAAATTTATAATATGGAGTTGCAAACAGAGAGAAACCAGAAAAGAGAATGAATGAAAATGATGAAATTGCGGGTATAAATTTACCAAAGATGGAGATACTCTCATCTTCAAATGCTGGTACTTGGCCAAAGGGCTGTAACATTATCAGGACCATGTATAAGAGAGATTCAGAATTATAAATAGCTAATTAGTCGAAAAGAGAGAGAGAATTGTGTGTGTGTGTGTGTGTGTATATAATTGTATAAGTACCTGGAGCTTGAGGAACTCAGGCTTCTTGTGCTCGCCCTTGGACATGTTAATGGAGATGAGCTCGAACTCGACATTTTTCTCATAGAGACAAGCTAGGACCCTGGACACAGCTGTGGACATGGGTGGTCCGTACACTTTAACAGGAGTCGCCATTGGAATGGGAAGTTTGGTAGCTTTGGGGGTTTGGGGTTTCGCTTGCTTTCTTTGTCTCTTTTAACACACTCTCTTTGTGTGCGTTTGATATGTGAATTCTTGTTTCGTTTTCGACCATTCAAAAAGGTCGGATCATCTCATACTTTATCCTTTACTTGAGAGTTGAGACAGAGGTTGTTGATGTGGGACCAGAATGCCGCAGCAGAGAGTAATTGTATTGAAGGAATAATTTAAAGACCAGACCTGTAAAGTAGGCCTCGGCTTAATAAAGACGATCTCACGGGAATTCAACTTTCCTTAATTGCTTAGGCCCATGGGTATAGCCCAATTATTCAAGCCTGATTCTCATGGTCTTGGCTCTGCCATGGGCTAGCCATTCTCATCGGTCCAACTCAACTATGGGCGTTGATCCCATGCAGCGCCTAAATGATAAGGAAGTTTTTGTTCTGGGCCATCTGAGGTCTTTTTTATAATGAATTTTTACAACAAATGATAATTTTTTTTTTTTAATAGAAAGATTTAACTTATGATTTTTGTATTATAAGTAAGTTGTTATTAGTCATAATTTAAATTTACACATTTAAATTACTTTTCTGTCCATCCATAATAACCAATAATAACTTACTGCTTAAGATTTATTAGGAAAATATTAGAAAAATATTACGAAATAGCATTACTCATTTTTCACTGATACTTTGAGGTCAAATTCGTCATTCCACAGATTCCTTTATAAGGCGTGGTGTGTGTCACCTGAATCACTTTCCATTTCATTCCCAACTTCCATAGCTCTTTTTCCCGCTCTTTCTCCTTCCTTCTCTCTCTCTTTCACCTCGAAGAGAAAGAAAAATGGCAGGCTCTATGACCATTTGGTTCTTTGTGGTGCTTTCGATCTCTATTTTGTTATCTTGGACCAACCCAAGAGGCGAAACCATCAAACCCTTCTCTCTCACTCCTCTCTATTCTTCTACACAGTCGGCTTCTTCTTCTTCCAATGAGGACATCTCCGGCTTGAGGTACGATTTCTACCATGAAACTTGTCCACAGGCAGAGTCCATTGTAAGGACTCACATGGCTCGCTTATACTCCGACCATGACAATGTCTCCGCAGCTCTCCTGCGTCTTTTCTTCCATGACTGCTTCATTGAGGTACTACATACAAGTTTGCCCCTTTTTCTTGATTCTTCTCTGTTTATTACTTAATGGGTCTTCGTTATTTTGATTCGTCTGGCTCTATACTTGTTGTTAACATTATGGGTTTGTCTTTTTCTCATCTGAGTATGGATTTGTTATTGATTTTTCTCTTCTAAACGTTGATTTCTTATGTGGGTGTATATTTGTTATCAATTTGTGATTGTTCTTTTTGTTTACTTCGGGGCTTGTTTCTCTACCTACGATGCTGGTTTGGCAATATGGTTCTTGATTTTGAACGATTCTTGGTCATATATGGACTACTTGTTCTTGTTTTGATGTGGGTGTGTTATCTAGAATAGAAGGGAAAAAATTGAGTCTTTCTTTCCTATTTTGTGGTTTTTCTGTTTCCTGTTGTGGGTGTTTTAATTTGCTTTTATGTTGCTTGGTATATAGCCCACAAAGTGACTTTTGATTCCGAATTATTTGAGCTTTGTGAAGTTTTGTATTGATATTCTTGTGAGTAGTGTGGTTCTTATTGTGCATTTTAAGTTTTGTATTTAAAGATTTATCAAGACAGCAAATTGTATGTTCTGATATTTGGGAGTATCGACATGTTATTCCAATTTAATCTTCTTGTTGTGATTTCTTGCCATTTATTCCAAGGTATTAATTTTTTGGTCATAATGTTGTGTGGGATTTTCTTGATCAGGGCTGTGATGCTTCTGTCCTCTTGGATGACAGCAATGGTGACAAAAACCATTCCATAGAGAGGCAGGCCATACCCAATCAGACCTTGAGGGGTTTTGATAAAATTGATTCCATCAAGGAGGAGCTTGAAAAGGCTTGTCCAGGGGTAGTTTCATGTGCTGATATTGTTTCTATTGCCACTAGAGATGGCATTATGCTGGTCTGTTCTTGATCCTGAATCTTAATATGTTCTTTCTCTTTTAGTTTTGTTAATCTTTGGGGTCCTTTAACTAAGGGTTTTGGCAACAGTTTAAGGCTTAAGTTTCGATTATTGTTTGTAGGTAATGATGCTTAAATGAAACATGGGGAAATTGTAAGAAACAGACTTTAGAAGTGTTGGTATCTCTTTACATTTTTAAATGTTGAAGAGCCTATCAACAAGATTTTAAAGTACATATGATTTTAAAGTATAGGAAAGTTTAGAAAATGAATTGAGATTATGATTGTAGTGAATTTTTCTGTTTTGGTTTCAACAAATTGTTAAAGTCACCTTTACTTAACCAACTAGTTGTATGGGGCAATATTTTGTAGTGGTTTTTCTGGTCTAAAGTTTCAAAATTTTCAAAAAAATTGAAATACTATTCTTGTTCCAAATTCAGTAAAACTGACAATAAAGAACAGTTCTCAATTAGTAACACTTTTTATTGGATTTCTTTGATGTAAACTTCTAGTCTTCTATGCTTGACTTCACAGGCTGGTGGCCCTTTCTATCCAGTGTTAACAGGCCGGAGGGACAGCATTCATTCATATTTCAATGAAGCACTGGCTGCGATTCCACGACCCGATGATAACATAACACAGACACTTCACCTTTTTGACCTTAGAGGTTTTGATGAAAGAGAGACTGTCAGCCTTCTAGGTAGTTACTAGATCTCTTCCTTTTCTCATTTGTCCCTCTTGTTTTATGGAGGTGAAAAAGGTTTTAAAAGATTTTGGTTTGTATCGGTTTCTTGATCATCTGAAGGCGCACACAACATTGGGAAGATTGGCTGTGAATTCATACAGAAACGTCTCTTTAACTTCAAGGGGACAGGGCAGCCAGACCCAACTATAGCTCCTGATTTCCTAACTGAGATGAGAATGAGATGCCAAGACAGTAATAGGACCACCACTCGGCCTTCTTCATCCATGGCATCATTGGAAATGAGTGAGTCAGCAGTGGGGATGTCATATTTGCAGGCGTTGTCATCTTCGATATCATCTGGGGCAGGTTTTGATACTCACTACTATCAGAGCTTGTTAAGTGGGAGAGGACTCCTTTTTGCCGATCAGCAATTAATGGCTAATGAGAAGACTGCGAGACTGGTAAGAGCTTATGCTTCAGACGATGGATCAACCTTTCGAATGGACTTTGCACGGGCAATGATGAAGATGTCAGGCCTTAATGTTCTGACTGGATCTCAAGGTCAGGTCCGGCGGAACTGCTCCTTGCCTTTGGTCAGTTCCTAAGCGACAGTCTACCATAATGAATTCTTTAAGACTTTGTTCTTTAATATTAGTTTCTCTTAAGTTCTGTGTTTGATGGTAGATGCAGTGACTTCCACATTTCTTGCCTGTTCTAATTTGAGTGTGTATATAAAGGCAATGGCATAGAGAAGACATTAGTCACAATGATGAACTCTTTTTTTTTTTTTTTTGAGAATATAGTCACAGTGATGAACCTGACGGTAAAAACTGCACGTAAATATGTTTTGAAGATCTTAAGAAATATAAAATTCTAATGTTTTGAATGTTACCAAAAGTTTATGAATATATCATATATGTAGAGCTCATAATGTATGCTGCAACATCCAAATTAATTTTAATTGGGTGTTTGTGTTTCTAATGAGTTTTGGCTGATTATTTTTCATCTGAAGGAGATGTCAGTTGATTCTTTGAGTGTGTACTTAAGAACTAGAAATGTCTACAAATCTGTGTCATGAAACAGAGGAACAGAGTGATTCTTTTAACGATCACCATGTAGAATTCAATGGTGACTCATGAACATGTTTTAGGGTCATCAGCTGTCTTTTTTGGAACGCCACTGGACAGCAATTATACAAGCTAGTGAAACCAATAATTACTTGTCAGTTGATTCTATTTGAGTTTGAACTTCAGAACTAGGAAAGCCTACAATCTGTGCCATGATAAGCCAAAGCAACGAGTCTCACATGAAGTCAACAACCTAAACCTAAACCAAAACAAAAAATAACATCCACCTAAACTGTTTTTATCATTATATTCCATACACTTAAAGAAAAGAGGCCTCTAGTTCGAATAGGTTTTTTTTTTTTTTTGGTGGAATTTAATAGTAAGCATCTCTTTCATTACACATACAAACCACGACCATCATCTTTCCTCAGTTTGCGGTGCTATTTCTTGTTATATATCTGTAATTTCACCACTACAAGTGTGCTCACTCTTTGCTTTGAGTTAGCGGAATTGTTGTAAAAGACCAGCCAGAGGAGGATTTATTACGTCTTTTGTCAAAATACTGGAGCCACATGTAACTCAGATCTTTTAGTTGGTTACAGTGTGCTTGATGGGAGCTACCATATTTGAAAATTAGTACACTGATGCATGAGAAAATGTAATATAATTATTTTATAATATTACAGTGTAAAATTTGTATTTGTAGACCGATCACCATTGAGAAAGATAAAGAAGAATCTTGGGCCTTCAAGCATCCAAAATACACCGAGTTCTTGCTGTTTAGCAGTGGAATATTCCCATGATATTGCCGCTTGAGTCCAAGATATTCCCATGTTTAGCTGTCATTTTTTTTTTTTCATTCCTTTCTTGAGTCCAAGATATCGGAAATGACCTTTAAGAGATAGGGGGCTCAATTTTCTATTCCTGTGGGTTGCTCGTATTCTAATTAATTTAAAATAAACAAAAGTAGATTAAAATAAACTGAATGGATTGAAGTGAATTGAATTGGACTAAACTAGACCAAAGTTGATTGAATGGACCTAAGTGAACTAAAATGTTACACTGATGTGACTCAAAAATAGTGTAAATATTATCATTAAAAAATAATTAGAAATTTGTTTATTATTTTATTGATATGAAACTAACCAATCATGTCACTTTGTAAATTTTTTAGTTAGTAAAATATAAATATTCTTTTTACTATTAAAATTTAAGTGAAAACATTCATAAGATGCATTATTTAAAATATCTTATTGTTTGATTAATATTAATTTAGAAAATGCTTAAATGATTTCATGTACAAATAGATTTTGACAAAACAATAAAATTAACTCATTTGGTTATTTACTAATTGATTTTACAATTGAAATGGATCAAATGAACCCAAGTAGACAGAAATAGACCGAACGAACCAAAGTAAATAAAAATATACTAGGTTGATATGACTCAATAGGTTTGTAAAAAAAATAAATATTACGTTTTAACTTGTCTATTACATATTACATAGACAAAAATTTGAGAATGCAACAAACTTGTAATGTATCTTATTTATGGTTTAATAAGGAGGTAGAGTTTATCTTTGAGTCACCATAAATCATTTCCCAGATCCAACAATTCTTATGGTGAACCATTGCCAATTCCTTCACAAGCAGAAGAGGAATTGGCGCTAGGTGCCAGTCCTCAATCTAGAAGTTGGCCTCACAATATATGACCTGCATAATCAGCTAGCATAGGATTTCCAAGTTGAAGGAAGCCTGTTTGATACTAGAGGTGGCAAGTTTTGGACATTCACGTCAACAGGCAGCAGGCGGTATTCAATATCGAGCTCCTTGAAAATATTGATCATCTCTTCAAGCAATGCCTCTCTCCTAAGAAATCTCTCCTTTATGTCCTGATAGTTCAATCTGTGTCCAAGCCACACTGACATCATCAGTTTGTTCATGTCTATCACGTCCCTCATTATCACCATTGGACCTGGCTGCCAGTGCTCTTTCTTGCCTTCAATATACCTGCAATTTCAGTAGCCACAAGGCCCTCAACATCAGAGAATTACTTAAGAAAGGATTTTTATTTTTTTGTGGCAAAACATATGGAATAACGTAAACAAGTGAATAGCCGATCATATGTGCTTAGTCCATGCTCATGGCAAGAGCAACGTGAAGCACTAATGAAAGTGTAGTGATTGGTGGTACCGCTAATTCTGTGCGTGATTCTAAATGTGTAATAGAGTCTATATCATTAGTATTTCTAGGAATTAGGTTGCACTAGGGAAAATGAAAATTTATAAGGAAAGAAAAGATGCGGGACCATACATACCCTGTTATTCTTTCTTTCATGCTGGTTATCTTTTCCCTTGGGGTGGAGATGTTAATACAGAAATCAATTGCATCTCCCATGTCTGGACTACGTTGATAGTTACCAATGGGCTTTGTAGCTAGAATACTGTTAGGGTATATGATCTTTTGGTTATCATATCTCAGAAAAACTGTAGTTAGTATGTTCATCTCATCGACTACCATCTGAAACCCAAGGAAACATAAGTTAGAACACAAATGAAAGATATATGCTTATATGAGAGTGCATAATAAACATCTTATTAAGCCTCCTTTCTTACCATGACTCCGTCGACTTCACAACGATCACCAACATCAAATGGGTGAATTACAAATAAGAAGATGATTGCTTCAAACACTGTTCTGCAGGTATTCCCAAACATAAACACAACCAAAACTAGTTGTGAACTTAAAAAGACGAGGAAGTGGGTAATTGGAACTTTGAGTATAATAAGCCATATTATCAATGTGATGATAGCTACAATCATGTTCAACATATTATGGAGTTCGTCCACGGCTGTTTTTGTATCAGTGAGAGACAATGCAAGTGCCCTTCTCTCTCTAAAGGCTTTCAGCTAAAACAAAAGGTGAAGTTTACTTTAGCTCAATGTTTCATATATAGTAAATAAATGAGAACACAATTCAAATTTTTTTCCCACTAGGAGATGTCCATCAAATAAATGAGAACAAAAATTGCATAGTATCTTTTACATTGAGCACCATAGCCAGAGGCCAAGAAACATATAGAAAGTAGTCATACCATCCAGTCCATATGGAAGGACTTGCTGATTCCCTTATTCTCAGCTGCTACTCCAAACAGATGCATCGTCTTCAAAGCTTCTTCTTTACTCATAAAGCGCATCACATCCTCGAGGTAAATGCATCTATATATAGAGGTTTGCATTTTATAAAAATCAAGATGGTATGACACATGAATATTTAAAAAACAAAATATAAGACAAGAATTACTTCAAGGAATGCTAGTAACAACATTTTTCACTATCTTTCTCCCAACCTGTTAAAGTGTCAAATTGTGATTGATGTTTCATCACTTTTAGATGGGTCCATCATTGTTATCATTTTTATTATACGCCAATCACAACAAAGCACACATAGTGGAAAATGTTGTGAAAATATTTGGAAGTGTACATAGGTCGAGTTGGGTTGAGAGGTTTTCTTAACCCAAACCACCACGGTGGATTTAAAAAAATCCAACTCAATCCAACCTATTACAGGAGTCCAACCCAACCCAAACTACCTAGATTAGGTTACAGTTTTTTTAGTTACTATTATTATTATTATTATTATTATTAAATTGAGCATTATAACAACACCATTACAAATAAAAGCAAATATATAATTAAATAATTCTGAGCATAATACCATACTAACACAGATAATATGAGGAGAACTTAGAGTTTGGATTTTATTTAGGGCTTAGAATTGGGGTGAGAGTGGCAGGAGAGGGAGAGAGAGAAACATGAGATAAGAAGTTGATTGAAATGAGAACTTAGGGTTTAGGCTTTATTTAAGAAGATGAGCAAAAAAGTAAATAATAAAATTGTATAATATATTTTTAAATATATATTTTTGATTTAAATATATATCAAATATAGGTGGGTTGAGTCGGGTTATATGGATTTGAAAATTCTATGACCCAAATTCAAGTGACTTATTGTAAAAATAAATTCACAACCAACCTAACTCAATCCACCAACTCCTAAAAACTAACTCAAGCAAATGGGTTGGTTGGATTGGGTCAATTTTATAAGTGGGTTGCATACCCTAAAAATTTGCCTCCCTAGATTTTTTAATAGATAAAAGAAAGAAAGGAAAAGCACTACTATTTTACACCCTATTTTTTCATCTGATGTAAGAAAAGAAAAGGTGAAAGAATGTAAGAACTTACTCCGACCCTGGCTTTGCCACGTTCTGAAATATCCTGTCGGCTGCCTCTTTTGCCTGGCACTCACTTCTGATCTGCAACAAAGCTTCATCCTGGATTTTTGAATTCAGTAATTGCTCATCCAGAGTGGATAAATCCCCATGCTGGACAATATTAACCATCCTCTTCATGTTCCAAGCTGATATATTCTTCTGATTCAGCTTATGCAGGTGATCAACAGAGATCTCCTCATCTTCCCTTTTATACATTGTCCTCGAAAATCTAGAATTCTTCCCAATCATTGGAATTTTTCGTTCTCTACCAATTCCTATCACCTTCCTACTCCTAGGAGGCAGAGTTGTTCCAAGCTCACCAGGCAAAGTAACCCCAACTTTCTCAAGCTCTTGAAGCTCAGCCAGAACTTCCTCTTCTGTATCATGCCTTTTAAACAGTGGCGAACTAGAGAGCATTTTGATGACATACTGATTAAACAAAGCCTCCTGGATTCGTTCAAAGAATGTGTTTACATGGAAGGTTGAAGCCAAGACCTTAACAAGCAGAGTTTTCATGAGCCATATTAGGGTACCCACAAGAAAACAAACAAAAACCCTATTTACGTAAGGCAAAATCTTGCTCTCTGTCTCCTTTTTAAACTTGTCATGGAAAATACTGTGCCACACAAGCAAAACCAAACCCAACCAGAGGCAATTCTGAACGGACTTTCTCAGCCCATAAACAAAATACAATACCCGTTTTCGCAAAAGAAAATTGCGTTCTATAAAGAACACAGCCACTCGAATACCCCAACCCGACGCTAAACGTCCACAGATTAATGCTAAAACCATTATTTCCCACTTCCATAATGGAAGATCCCACACTATGCACCTTTTTATAACTGGGAACCAAAGGCTACAAGCTAAGGCTACAATAATTAAAACAAGACTCAGAGATTGAAGCATTGTCAGTTTGCTGAATTTCATTCTCTTATATTCTTCCGGGATGTCATCAATATCATCATCTTCCTCATAATCTTGAACTTTCTCAGGGATTCTTCCAGAGTTTACTGAACTTTGACATGGTTCCTCTGGCGGGTCTATCAGCCTAGACTTGGTCATGCTCATCACTGACTTCCATGAACGTACCCTAAATGAAACATTTGAACTGCACTTTACAACCTCTGCTCTACCTGAATTCATGTACCCTAAGTGGTTTTCTTGGTCCCAAAACTCTTTATTTCTTCGTCGTAGAGACTCACTTCTTCCCTGAAAGTTGTTGCTGCATGGACTTCCGTTAATATCATCAAGCTTGATTGCTACTTCATCTTCTCTTTGGCTTCGAGCCATCTGATAGTAGTTTCTTTATCGTTCTTTGTGGGAGTGGTGGTGCTTTTATTGCTTAGCAGAAGAATAAATTGGTTTTGAGGGCTTTCTGAATGGTTCCATAAAAAGAATTCGACCAACTTATAAGCACGACAACAGTACTCCAGGAATATCGAGTAAAGGACTATTTTAGATGTGCTTCTAAGCAAATGGCAAGTCCACTAATTCCTCATCATCAATGCCGAAGAATATCGAGTTTAGGTGGCCAGCGTGAATTAATTGCGTGGACGGAAGTAACTTGCCTGAAGTGCTCTTCAAGGTTTCTCAGTCTATAATATACGTGTTGAAAAAACTACTCATTTTTCCATCTTCAACTTTCCACTAAACTAATTAAGTATCATTTTTTTTTTTTTTTTTTTGTTGTTGTTGTTGTTGTTGATGTACCTTGCCCAACTATCTTCAACTTTCCACTAATCTAAGTATCATTTCATTTTTTAGTTGATGTACCTTGTCCAACCCCCAAACGGAAGACAGAGGTAGGTTGAACGCCTACAAGAATAAGAGATCTAATTAGAGAGCATTCATATTGGTGGTATATTGGTGATGCTAAATGTTAGGAAATTCAAGGAGTAATAATGTAAGAACAAAATGATCTAATAGACAAATAGAAAATTTGATTGACTTAGAGGCACAATTAAATACTATCCTTAGACAATATTTTCCCCCACACAAGAGTTGTTAAAGAGTTACTATAAATTTATTCTCATTATACAACCAAATTTATTAGATTCTATAAATAGTAATTTTTTTGGAGAAGAGACCCATTGGATTTCTTGTGTTTCTAAGAAGATTTGAGAGAGGGGAAGTTCGTTTAAGTAGTAACCAAATGAGTACAAACTACTATTTATACCCAAAAGATTATGACCTTTCAATAGCTACGCACATTTTGGTTCAATAGACACCTTTAATATATATCCAACTCAAACGGCTATGACCTTTTAATATGCACCGTTTGGTTCAATAGGCACTTTTAATATGTATTCAATCCAAAGGATTGACATTTCAATAGACACATTTTTGTTCAATTGGCATCTTTTGGTATCTCTATATATTAAGAGGATATAGAAAATTAGTTATAACTTTAAAAAATCTCAAAAATACCCCTAATCTAATTAGATAATAATTATTCTTAAAAAATAAAATTGGTTAAAACTGTAATTTAACAAAATTCAAAAAACATAAAAAACTACTAGAGCAATTTTTTTCTAAAAATTAGCACACACTCTTTCTCCTATTTAAATATATTTTATGCACGTTTCATACATTTCTTTTCCTAAAAATTAGCACACTCTAAACCTAGTAATTTACTTGTAGGGTCTAATTTCTTTACGTAAACCCAAAGACAATTAATTTGTAGAGTATGGGTCGAAGAACTAGAGTTGACAAGGGATTCACAGCAAAGGATTATCACTCTTTTTATTATTTATTAATCAGTTTCCCATACATTCCATGCCTCGTTTCAAACGCTCTCCCTCTATTATATAGCCACTCTCACTCTCATCTCTACCATCCACGTGCTCCCCATCCATGAACTTGCTCAAGTACCTGTCACGTCAGACAGCTTCTTTTCATCTCTGTGTGAGTGGCGGTAGGTCATGAAGCACTGTTCAGAGGTCTTCTCCACATAAATGCGGCCAGAAAAGCTGTTGCAGTGCATTGAATACGGTGGCAGCAGCCTTTCCTTCAGATATTTCCTCATCCATATCGTTCCTGAGTATGTTTTGAGCTTATCTTGATCAGGTGGAGTCCTCGGACAATCAATCAGGCTTTTCCAATACTCAGTTAGTCTCCTATATCATATCAAAGTAAAATATCTTCCTCGGACAGGTGATGTCCTCCTCGGACTGGAGATATCATCCTCGGACAGCGTTGATTCTCTACAGGAGGATTCCGATTCACTCTGGGCCCTGCACTCTCTATATCTTTATCTTCGGATGTGAAACAGTCCTCTCCTGGGTATTCGGCCCATTAACTTGGGCCTGACCCCCTTATCCCCCACAATAGCCCCTCAAAATTTTATTTTATTTTATTTTATTTTTTTTTTACGCAAACGGGAAGAAAAAATAAGATTTTGATTTGGTACGCGGGAATGGGTGGATAAAAATGAAAATAAACTAAAATAAAAGAAACCAACAGAAGTAGAAAGTCCTAAATGCCCCTGTTTACACGCGTGAGATTGTGGAGATGCGCGCCTCATTATTTCCGCTGCAAATCTTTCCTTCCCAAAGCAGTGCGTCAACTACTTCAGGCGGCTGTGTCCCTTGCATCCAACGGTGGATTATTGATCAAACGGGTAGGGTTTGCCCTCGTAATTCGAGCGAGATGAATGATACCGCTCCATTTGTCCCATATATAAACCTCCGTAGGCAGTTACTTTTCTTACTTTACACACTTTCATAACACTCAAAGCATTCTCAGAGCCTCCAGAGAGTTCCCCTCTTCAAAAGTACTTTACGCCCACTCGGATCTCTGCATTTTCTGCCTTCAAGATCCCACCCACATTACATTTCGAGTCAAGGAATCCGCTTTACCCGTGCTAGTGTAAGTCTCGGTGTCTCCTGAACCTTTTTTTCCTTCTCGGCTACCATTTCCATCCATTAACACCATCTTCCTCACTGTTTCCTTCAGTCTTTTAGGAATGGGTAAATTCCAATATCTCGTCGATAGTCCGGCGTTGATTGAGGAGTTCAAGAGAACCCACAATATCCCACAGGGGGTAAATCTAAGGTATTGCCCCCCGGAGGGGCTGTTGTTAGCCCGACAAGAAGGAGAGGTCATAATCCCTATGATCGCCTTCATTGAAGGGGGAATGACCCTTCCCATGGGTCCCGTGACCCTAAACTATCTTCGTAACCATAGGCTCTCTCCCGATGAAAAGCTGTTGCAGTGCATTGAATACGGTGGCAGCAGCCTTTCCTTCAGATATTTCCTCATCCTTATCGTTCCTGAGTATGTTTTGAGCTTATCTTGATCAGGTGGAGTCCTCGGACAATCAATCAGGCTTTTCCCCTACTCAGTTAGTCTCCTATATCATATCAAAGTAAAATATCTTCCTCGGACAGGTGATGTCCTCCTCGGACTGGAGATATCATCCTCGGACAGCGTTGATTCTCTACAGGAGGATTCCGATTCACTCTGGGCCCTGCACTCTCCGTATCTTTATCTTCGGATGTGAAACAGTCCTCTCCTGGGTATTCGGCCCATTAACTTGGGCCTGACCCCCTTATCCCCCACATTACTCATTTTCAAATCCTAATTTTTAGTTTCTTAAAAATCCCTTTCTATGTAACCCTACTAACTATAGATAAATTCAAATTGAAAAATTACATTAAACTCAAAATAAAAAAAGATTCTCACCACACGTGCAAAGCACATGTGATATTTATATATACAATCTATCTTGTATATATTTATATATACAACACTAAAAAATTTAGTTTTTATTATCTTAAAAAGATAATTTATCTATTTTAACACTTCACTTTTCAATTCACCCAACATCAAAGTTCCTACTTTTTTACCACTTCATTTAAATATTATTTCTTTATTCTTCCTCTATGTCTCTTTCTCTCTCTTCTTTGAAGCAAGAATAACCAACCACAACCACAACCACCATGCATAACCCACTGCTAGAACAACCAACCACAACAACCCATGGCCATAAACTCACCGTCCCAATAAAATTCCATATCAAATGCACCAAAAACCATCACAACTCTAATTTAAAGTAAAAAAAAAAACACAAAAACACAAAAAAAACAAAAAAAACAAAAAACAAAAAACAAAAAGACAAACCAACCACCACAAAACCGCCACAACCCACGCACCACCATCATCGCCGCCACAACTGAAACCCACCACAACTTGAAACCCAAAACCACCAAAATCAAAGATCAGATCTCTCTCTCTCTCTCTCTCTCTCTCTCTCTCTCTCTCTCTCTCTCCTAAAGCTACCACCCCTCACAACTCACCACCAACCACCAAAATCACAACCAAGCACCACCACAAGCCTTCATAAAACCCAAATCAAATTAAAAAAAAAAACACATAAACCATAATCAAGGCAACTAACCACCACCCATTGCCATAAACACCCATAACCCACTGTAAATCTGATTAAAAAAAGAAACCCATCATAAACAGCCATAACTTATCATCGTCACCGTCATCCTAGCAAAACCCAAACCCAAAGTAATCTATGGAGCTTTGATCTAACCCAAACAAAAGCCTAAATCACCTTACTGATTTAGTTAAGAGAAGAGGGCTAGGGTGAGTGCAAAAAGAGAGAAAGATAGAAAGAGGGAAAAAAATAATAATAATAAGAGAGGATAATTTTTTAATGATAAAAGGTCACTCACCATGAAAAAAAAAATAGTTTTTTTCCCTTTTGGAGCTATAATAAACTTGAAAGGATGGCAGTATACTGTTTACAGATTGCAAAAAAAATTTAGATATACCACCACCAATGTAGCATGCCTTTTAATATTTGGTGTGTGTGTGTGTGTGTGTGAGTGTGTGTGTGTGTTTTTTTTTTTTTTGAGAATGTAATATTTGGTGTGTTAAAATATCATTTTAGCAATTTTAGCACCTCCAATGTGAATGTTCTTAGTAACTCAAAAAGTTACTTTATCTATTTTAACACCTCATTTTACAATATACCAAATATCAAAGGTTCAATTTTTTTACTACTTCATTTAAATATTCTTTCATTATTTTTTTTTTCTTTCTTTATTCATACTCTATGTCTCTTTCTCTATCTTCTTCTCCATATCTTTCTCTTCTCTAAAGCAAAAAAAATCACAAACCACATTTTCTCAATGCAGTAAACCCACATCTACTGCCACCACCACCACCACCAGTTAAAAAAAAAAAATCATGCCCATTGCCAGCCTTCACCACCACCAGTAAAAAAATAAAAAATAAAAAAATAAAATAAAATAAGAACCCACAAAAGAGAGAAAGAGAGAAGTCTGATTTCAACCCACAAACAAGAACCCAACAACCTACAACCTACTGTCGCAATTGCAAGTACGAATGGCAAAAATTGCCTGACTTACGGGTACTCGACCCAACTTGACCTTGATGGGGTTGGTTTTACCCAACTCGCAAAGCAAACCAGGTAGGTTTGGGTTTTAAAAACCCAACCTGTAGCGGGTTCGGGTCAAGTACCAGTATTATGCATACTCGCCCCGAACTTGAACTGTATAAATATATAATATTAGAAAATTTAAAAAACCCTAAGTATAAATATTGCTCTAATTTTCCCATTTCTCTATTTCAGTTCCTTAACCCTAATCACTCTGTCAGGTGCCTCCCTCTCCCTTACTTTCACTCTCACTTGCTGTCACCGCCTCCCTTTCCCTCACTCTCAGCCGCCCTCACTCTCAGCTGCCCTCACTCTCACTTTCCAATAGAATCTCAATTGAAGAATGACCCTAATCACCATTTTTGTGATGTATTCATTTGGCGAGGACTGATATAATAGAGAGCTTGTTGTGAGCTTCGTGGGGGTGTTGGATGATTACGATTTGGGTCTTTGTTGGAATGGGCTAAGCCGGCGTTGTTTCGCAAAGACACACTATGTTGGGTCTACTGCACTTTGAGCAGATGGGTTGTCGTAGTTATGGTGGTTCTTGTTTGGCCTTGATTGGAAAAATGAGGGATTTTTTTTTGGGTTTCCAGGTGTTTTGTGGTTCTGATTTTTGGAGTGTTTTACATTTTATTTATTTATTATTTCATCTTGAACTATATTTGGGTTTGTGTAATATATTGATATTGATTTTTTTTCCCTTTTTTTATAGATTAAGCCCCATGTTTGTGTTTGTGTTTCTGATTTTGAAAGGAAAATCATAAATCAGGAAAACATAAAACTGAATTTTTTTTATTTATTTATTTTTTTAAAGATTGGGTCATGGATTGGGCCACCAATTAGGGGCTTTAGACTAGGCCCTAAAGTGGCGAGGCGGGCCTACAAGGACCCGACGGTGCGGGTTTGTGGGTTAAAAAAAAATCTCATTCAATTAACGAGGCGAGTTCGGGTTTCGGGGGGCGGGTGGCAGGTCAGGTTTGAGCATAAAGAAACTTGCCCCAAACTTGACCCGTTGCCATTCCTAATCGCAAGCCACAACCTACTACCTGATTTCATCCCAAAATCCAATCTCAACAATCTTAATCCAAAGCCACGGATCATTGAACCCACCCTAATAATCCACCACGACTAGCAACAACAAAACAACCCACCACCAATACCAAGTAACTTAGAAGTCACAAAACCTATGAACCTAGAAATCACACAAGAGTGAAGTTTGAAGAGAGAGGCTCAGCCACAAAGAGAGAGAGAGAGAGAGAGGGGGAGTTTTGAAAAAAGAGAAAATGCATAATAATGAAAGAAGAGAGAGAAACCGAATAAAAAATCATTTTTTATAACTTTATTTGCTACAGTAAATTGTTAGAAATGAAAATTTTCTATAGCAAGGCTATTTTATGTATTTCCTGATTTTTATTTTCTAAAATTTTTATTTAGACTATAATTTATGGAAAAATGTTTTCGCTATATGCTGAGGTGATAGAGTGAATTGTTGCTGTCACGTACATAGAATAGAACTTCTAGGAGCACTATGAAAGGGTGATGTTAATCTAGGACACGTACATAGAATAGAACTTCTAGAAGCACTATGAAGGGGGGATGTTAATCTAGTATTCTAGGCACATTGAACATCATCTCAATTAGTGTTTTGGGTTTTGATTGCTTGCTTTCTTTATCTCTCAATCACACAAACACTCTATTTGTGTGAGTTTGATATGCATATCCTATGACTCGTTTTCGACCATACAAAAAAAGTGGGTTTTATTAACTCTCTGTCACTTTCCCACATTATCTCTCCTTTTCTTGAGACAGAGAGTAGTTGATGTGGGGCAAAACGTGGCAGCATAAAGTATTTGTATTGAAAGAATAATTTGAAGGGCAGACCTTTAAAGAAGGGAAAATGGTACAATTTTATGCTATAATTCATTACGTGGTGAGTTGTGATTGGTGAAAGTGTATCCTTACATAACCCACAGACACTCTTTCACTAGTCAAAACTTGCCATGTGGCGAGCTGTAGCATAAAATTGTGTCATTTTTAGTGATCCTAGCACAACTCTTAAAGTAGGACTCAGTTTAACAAAAATGATCCAATTGGGCCAAACCTTTGCTTGATTGGTTAGGCTTATTGCTTCAAACCCAAATCCAACCCAACCCAATTATTATGGGTAAACCCTAACCCACCCAGCTATCCAATTATCAAAATTACCAAAATGCCACTAAAGTAAAAATGACCAAAGTATTCTAAAATCTTAAAAAATAACCAAAATACCCCCAAAAACCCAAAAAATGAACAAAGTACCCTCGAAACCTAGAAAATGACTCAAATACCCTTGAAAACTAAAAAATAACCAAAATACCCCCGAAATCCAGAAAATGACCAAAATACCCTCAGACACAAAAAAAAAAAGACCAAAATACACACGAATCCCAAAAAATGAACAAAATACCCTTAAAGCCCAAAAAATGATCAAAACAACCCTGAAGCCTAGAAAATTACCAAAATACTCCTGAAACCCAGAAAATGACCAGAATACCCCAAAAACCCAAAAAATGACCAAAATAACACCGAACCCCTAAAAATGACCAAAATACCCCGGAAACCCGTTCAACTAATTGCTTCTAATCCAAATCCAACCAAACCCAATTATTATAGGTAAACCCCAACCCACCAAGTTACCCAATTACCAAAATTACCAAAATGCCACTAAAGTAAAAATTATTAAAATATTCTAAAATCTTCAAAAATGACTAAAATACTCCTAAAACTCAAAAAATGACGAAAATACCCCAGAAGCTAGAAAATAACCAAAATATCCTCAAAACCAAAAAAAGACCAAAATACCCCCGAACCCAAAAAATGACCGAAATACACATGAAGCCCAAAAAAAGACGAAAATACCATCGAAACCCAAAAAATGACCAAAATAAATCTTAAACCCAAAAATGACCAAAATACCCCCGAACCCAAAAAATGACCAAAATACCACCGATATCCATTTAATTAATTGCTTCTAACCCAAATCCAACCCAACCAAATTATTATGAGTAAATTCCAAACCACCCAGTTACCCAATTATCAAAATTACCGAAATGCCACTAAAATAAAATGACCAAAGTATTCTAAAATCTTCAAAAATGACCAAAATACTCCCCAAAACTGAAAAATTGACCAAAAATACTCTCGAAACCCAGTAAATGACCAAAATACCCACGAAACCCAAAATATTACTAAAATACCATTGAAGCAAAAAAATGACCAAAATACCCTCGAAAACTAAAAAATGACCAAAATATCCCCGAAACCTAGAAAATAAACAAAATACCCCTAAAACCAATAAAAATGACAAAATACCCTTGAAACCAAAAAATGACCAAAATACCCTCGAAACCTAAAAAAAGTCCAAAATACCCATCAAAACCCAAAAAATGACCAAAATACTCCCGAACCCAAAAAAACGACCAAAATACACCCGAAGCCCAAAAACTGAACAAAATACCTCTGAAACCAAAAAAAGACCAAAATACCCCCGAAACCCAAAAAATGACCAGAATACCCCTGAAACCCAAAAAATGACCAAAATACCCCCAAACCAAAAAAATAACAAAATCCCCCGAAACCTGTTTAACTAATTGCTTCTAATCCAAATCGAACAGAACCCAATTATTATGGGAAAATCTCAACCCACCAAGTTACCCAATTGTCAAAATTATTAAAATGCCACTAAAGTAAAAATTATTAAAATATTCCAAAAACTTCAAAAATGACCAAAACACCCCTAAAACCCAAAAAATGACCAAATACTCTCGAAACCCAAAAAATAACCAAAATAACCTCGAAACCCAAAAAATGACCAAAATACCCCTGAACCCAAAAAGCGACCAAAATACCCCTGAAGCCCAAAAAATGAAGAAAATACACCCGAAGCCGAAAAAATGAACAAAATACACTCGAAACCTAGAAAATGACCAAAATACCCCTAAACCCAAAATATTACCAAAACACATCAGAAACCCAAAAAAATAACTAAAATACCCCCGAAACCCATAGAATAACAAAAATACTCCCGAACCCCTAAAAATGACCAAAATACCTCCGAACCAAAAAAAATTACCGAAATACCATAAAAACCTATTTAAACAATTGTTTCAAACCCAAATCCAACACAACCCAATTATTATGGATAAACTGCAACCCACACAGTTACCCAATTATCAAAATTACCAAAATGCCACTAAAGTAAAATGACCAAAGTATTCTAAAATCTTCAAAAACGACCAAATACCCCCAAACCTCAAAAAATGACCAAAATACCCTCGAAACCCCAAAAAGACCAAAATACCTCTGAAGCCAAAAAAATGACTAAAATACCCCCGAAACTCAGAAAATAACCAACATACCCATGAAACCAAAAAAAATGACCAAAATACCCCTGAAGCGAAAAAATGACCAAAATACCCTCGAAACCTTAAAAAATGACAAAAATACCCCCTAAAACCCAATAAAATGACCAAAATACCCACGAACCTAAAAAAATTACCAAAATACACCCGAAACAAAAAAAATGACCAAAATACTCCTGAAGTCCAAAAACTGGCCAAAATACCGCAGAAGACCAAAATATTACCAGAATACCCCCGAAACCCAAAAAATGACCAGAATACCCCTAAAACCCAAAAAATGACGAAATTACTCTCAAAACCCATTTAACTAATTGTTTCTAACCAGAATCAAACCCAACCCAAATATAATGGATGAACTCCAACCCACCCAGTTACCCAATTACCGAAATTACCAAAATGGCACTAAAGTAAAAATTATTAAAATATTCTAAAATCTTCAAAAATGATGAAAATACCCCTAAAACCCAAAAAAAAATGACCAAAATACCCCCGAAATCCAAAAAATGACCAAATTAACCTCGAAACCCAAAAAATGACCAAAATACCCTCGAACCCAAAGAAAAAGACCAAAATACACTCGAATCCTAAAAAATGACCAAAATACCCCTGAAGCCCAAAAAACGATCAAAATAACCCTGCAGCCCAAAAAATTGCCAGAATACCCTCGAAACCCCAAAAATGACCAAAATACCCCTGAAACCCAAAAAAATGACCAAAATACCACCGAACCCATAAAAATGACCAAAATGCCCCCGAACCAAAAAATGACCAAAATACCCCCGAATCCCATTCAACTAATTGCTTCTAATCCAAATCCAACAAAACCCAATTATTATGGGTAAACCCCAACCCACCAAGTTTCCCAATTATTAAAATTACCAAAAATCTTCAAAAATGACCAAAATAACCCAAAAAATGACCACAATACCCCAGAAGCCAAAAAATGACCAAAATACACTTGAAGCCCAAAAAAAGACGAAAATACCATCGAAACCAAAAAAATGACCAAAATATCATCGAAACCCAAAAAATGACCAAAATATCCCCGAACCCAAAAAATACCCAAAATACATCTGAAACCCAAAAATGACCAAAATACCCTCGAAATCCAGATAATGACCAAAATAGACTCGAAATCCAAAAAATGACCAAAAAATTAACTAAAATACCTCTGAAGCCCAAAAAATGAAGAAAATACACCTAAAGCGGAAAAAATGACCAACATACCAACGAAACCCAAAAAATGAACAAAATACCCCAGAAACCCAAAAAATGACCAAAATATCCCTGTAACCCAAAAAATGACCAAAATAACCTCGAAAACTAGAAAATGACCAAAATAACACCGAAACCCAAAAAATGACCAAAATACCCTCGAACCCAAAAAAATGACCAAAATACACTTGAAACCCAAAAAATGACCAAAATACCCCTGAAGCCCTAAAAATTACCAAAATACCCCCCGAAACTCAAAAAATTACCAGAATACCCTTGAAACCCAAAAAATGACCAAAATACCCTAAAAACCAGTTTAACTAATTGCTTCTAATCCAAATTCAACCAAACCCAATTATTATGGGTAAACCTCAATTATTAAAATATTCTAAAATCTTCAAAAATGACCAAAATACCCTCAAAACCCAAAAAAATGAACAAAATACCCCAGAAGCCAAAAAATGACCAAGATACCCTTGAAACCCAGAAAATGGCCAAAATACCCCCGAACCCAAAAAATGACCAAACTACACCCGAAGCCCAAAAAATGACCAAAATACAACTGAAGCCCAAAAAAATATGAAAGTACCATCGAA
The DNA here is from genome assembly GCF_002906115.3 of Quercus suber. Classification (NCBI taxonomy): domain Eukaryota; kingdom Viridiplantae; phylum Streptophyta; class Magnoliopsida; order Fagales; family Fagaceae; genus Quercus; species Quercus suber. The sequence continues at coordinate 1,027,727 of NW_027069569.1, forward strand.
ACCCAAAAAATGACCAAAATACCCCGGAAACCTAGAAAATGACCAAAATAACACCGAACCCAAAAAATGACCAAACTACACCCGAAGCCCAAAAAATGACCAAAATACAACTGAAGCCCAAAAAAATTTGAAAGTACCATCGAAACCCAAAAAATGACCAAAATACCCCCGAAACCTAGAAAATGACCAAAATAACACCGAACCCAAAAAATGACCAAAATACATAAAAAAAAACCCAAAAAATGACCAAAATACCCCCGAAACCCATAAAATGACCAAAATACCCCCAAACACCTAAAAATGACCAACACACCGCGAACCTAGAAAATGACCAATATAACCCTGAAACAAAAGAAAATGACCAAAATACACCCGAAGCCCAAAAAATGACCAAAATACCCCCGAAACCCGAAAAATGACCAAAATACCCTCGGACCCAAAATGCGACCAAAATACCCCTAAAGCCCAAAAAATGATGAAAATACACCTAAAGCCAAAAAAATGACCAAAATACCATTGAAACCTAAAAAATGAACAAAATACCCCAAAAACCCAGAAAATGACCAAAATACTCCCGAACCCAAAAAAATTACCAAAATACATCTGAAACCCAAAAAATGACTAAAATACCCTCGAAACCCAAAAAATGACCAAAATACTCCCGAACCAAAAAAATTGACCAAATTACACCTGAAGCACAAAAATGAAAAAAAATACCCCTAAAGCCAAAAAAATGGCCAAAATGCCCCAGAAGCCCAAAAAATTTCCAGAATACCACCGAAACCCAAAAAATGTCCTAAATACCCCCGAAACCCATAAAATAACCAAAATACTCCTGAACCCCTAAAAATGACCAAAATACCCTCGAACCAAAAGAAAATGACCAAAATACCCTCGAAACCCGTTTAATTAATTGTTTCTAATCCAAATCCACCCCAACCCAATTATTATGGGTAAACCTCAGCCCACCCTTGAAATCCCCAAAACCCAAAAAAATGACCAATATACCTCCGAAACCAAAAAAATGACCAAAGTACACCAGAAGCCCAAAAAATGACCAAAATACGCCTAAAGTCCATAAAATGGCCAAAATACCGTAGAAGCCCAAAAAATTACCAAAATACCCCCAAAACCCAAAAAAAGGACCAGAATACCCTTAAAACTGAAAAAATGACCAAAGTGCCATCGAATCCCTAAAAATGACCAAAATACCCCCGAGCCCAAAAAATGACGAAATTACCCCCAAAACCCGTTTAACTAATTGTTTCTAACCAGAATCAAACCCAACCCAATTATAATGGATAAACTCCAACCTACCCAATTACCCAATTATCGAAATTACCAAAATGCCACTAAAATAAAATGACCAAAGTATTCTAAATCTTGAAAAAATGACTAGAATACCCCTGAAACCCAAAAAATGGCAACAATACATTCCAAACCAAAAAAATGACCAAAATACCCCCGAAACCCGTTTAACTAATTGCTTCAGACCTAAATCCAACCCAACCCTATTATTATGGGTAAACCCCAACCCACTAAGTTACCCAATTATCAAAATTACCAAAATACCATTAAAGTAAAAATTACCAAAGTATTCTAAAGTCTTCAAAAATGACCAAAATACCCTCAAAACCCAAAAAATGACCAAAATTCCCTTGAAGCAAAAAAAAAGGACCAAAATACCCTTGAAACCCAAAAAATGACCAAATTACACTCGATGCCCAAAAAATGACCAAAATACACCTGAAGCCCAAAAAAAAGATGAAAATACCATTGAAACCTAAAAAATGACCAAAATACTCCTGAAACCTAGAAAATGACCAAAATACCCCTGAACCCAAAAAATGACCAAAATACAACCGAAACCCAAAAATGACAAAAATACCCCCGAACCCAAAAAATGACCAAAATACCTCCAATACCCATTGAATTAATTGTTTCTAACCCAAACCAAACCCAACCCAATTATTATGGGTAAACTCCAACCCACCCAGTTACGCAATTATCAGTAGTATTGAAATGCCACTAAAGTAAAATGACCAAAGTATTCTAAAATCTTCAAAAATAACAAAAATACCCTCCAAAACCGAAAAATTGACTAAAATACCCTCAAAACCCAGAGAATGACCAAAATACCCCCGAAACCAAAAAAATTACCAAAATACCCCTGAAGCCAAAAAATTACTAAAATACCATTGAAACCTAAAAAATAACCAAAATATCCTCAAAACCCAGAAAATGAACAAAATACCCCCGAAAAAAAAAATGACCAAAATACCCCTGAAGCCAAAAAATGACCAAAATACCATCGAAACCTAAAAAATATCCAAAATGTCCCCAAAACCCAAAAAATGACCAAAATAACCCCGAACCTAAAAAACTGAACAAAATACACCCGAAGCACAAAAAATGAACAAAATACCCCTGAAGCCAAAAAAGTGACCAAACTACCCCAAAAGGCCAAAAAATTTTCAGAATACCCCCGAAACCCAAAAAATGACCAAAATACCCCCGAATCGCTAAAAATGACCGAAATACCCCCGAACAAAAAAAATGACCAAAATACCCTCGAAACCAGTTTAATTAATTGGTTCTAATCCAAATCCAACCCAACCCAATTATTATGGGTAAACCCTAAAATATCTAGTTACCCAATTATCAAAATTACCAAAATGCCACTAAAGTAAAAATGACCAAAGTATTCTAAAATCTTCAAAAATGGCCAAAATACCTTGAAAACACAAAAAATGACCAAAATAACCCTGAACCCAAAAATCTAACCAAAATACACCCGAAGCACAAAAAATGAACAAAATAATCCTGAACCAAAAAAAAAAAAAAATGACCAAAATACCCCAGAAGCCCAAAAAATTTCCAGAATGCCCTCGAAACCTAAAAAATGACCAAAATACCCCCAAAACCCATAAAATAACCAAAATACTCCTGAAACCCTAAAAATGACCAAAATACTCTCGAACTAAAAAAATGACCAAAATACCCTCGAAACCCGTTTAATTAATTGTTTATAACCCAAATCCATCCCAACCCAATTATTATGGGTAAACTTCAACCCACCTAGTTACCCAATTATCAAAATTACCAAAATGCCACTAAAATAAAATGATCAAAGTATTCTAAAATCTTCAAAAATGACCAAAATATCTCCAAAACCCAAAAAATGACCAATATACCCTCGAAACCCAAAAAATAACCAAAATACCCCTAAAGACAAAAAATGACCAAAATACCCCCGAAACCCAAAAAATGACCATTATACCCTCGAAACAAAAAAAAAAAGACCAAAATACCTTCCACACCTAAAAAATGACCAAAATACCTCCAGAAACCCAATAAAATGACCAAAATACCCACGAATCCAAAAAAATGACGAAAATACACCCGAAGCCCAAAAAATGACCAAAATACTCCTGAAGTCCAAAAAATGACTACTAAAATAAAATGACCAAAGTATTCTAAATCTTCAAAAATGACCAAAATACCCCTGAAACCCAAAAAATGACAACAATACATTCCAAATCCAAAAAATGACCAAAATACCCCCGAACCCAAAAAATGACCAAAAATACCCCCGAAACTCGTTTAAGTAATTGCTTCAAACCCAAATCCAACCCAACTCTATTATTATGGGTAAACCCCAACCCACTAAGTTACCCAATTATCAAAATTACCAAAATTCTATTAAAGTATTCGTCCATATCATGTCCATGGTCTCTATGGAAGCAACAATACTTATTCCTATTGCACTTATTAGGATCTCCTTTCATCTTCTCCAGCCACTTCAAGGAAGGATCGTCCTTGATTTGCATAAGGACTTGCTCGAGCGGCATGTTCAACGGTGTATACTGTTGATTCCGTGCTGAAAGACCTGCCTTCTTATTGTCTCGGTCTTTCCTATCTTCTATTCATCCCTTCTTCTGACGAGGACCTTGCTCGGGGTGGCGCTGAGTGTTTGCTTCCATTCTTTTCCTTTTCTTGGCATGATTGCGTCTTCTGCATTCATGAAGTTTTGGGCTGAGTGGATGAGTTTAGCCATAGTCTGAGGCTCTTGTTCGTAAAGGTTATGGATAAACAGGTCAGAATTGATCCTATTGTGGAAGGTCGCTAGCAATAACTTATCGTCCATCTCATCCACTGCCAAGGCTTCTCTATTGAAAGGAGTAATGAAGGACCGCAAGCTCTCATTTTCTCCTTGTTCTGTGGTTAACAGGCTAGATGAGGAACGCTTGTGTCTTTGTCCTCCAATGAAATTATTAACAAATAACTTGCTCAACTCTTCAAAAGAACTTACCGAATTTATGGGTATTTTACTGAACCACACCCGCGTGGGCCCTTTAAGGGTGGTGGAAAAAGCTCTACACATTATTTCATCTGGAACCCCCTTAAAGGTGCATGGTAGTCTTGAAGGTTGCAATGTGATCAAAAGGGTCACGCGTCCCATCATATGAATCTAAAGAAGGTATCTTGAACTTTGGTGGCAAGGGATGACCATTGATGGAAGCCGTAAGTGGAGAATCAGTTCTATGAACTAGTTCTTTTACGGGGTTTGTCCTTCTCATGTTCTCCCTCATCTCATCCATGACTTTCCTCATTTGATCCATCTCCCTCTCCAAGTGTGGCACCCTTCTTGATGTAGTGCCTTTTGATTGGCTCTCCGGCTCTGCATTTCTTCCATCTCCCTGGCTCTGTCTATGTTCTTCTCCATAGGCCTCATGCCGTTGCCTTCTGAGATTAATCTCCATTCTCAATTCCTAGTTTTGGCAAGTTAGCTCTGCCATGGCAGCGACCATTGACTGCACGTGTTAGACAGAAGATAGTTGCACGGCAGGCGCCGATTGATGGCCACAATGGGGGTTACTGGAAGCATCTCTACTCTCTTGAGGGCCTGGACTAGTAGCCCTTAATCTTGTTCGAACCATTTCAGCCCTTTGTCGGAGAAAGAAATCGCAAAACTCCACAAATGAAGTTCAAACATGACAAATAATTCTTTACCACAAATGGTGCCAACTGATAAATCTTGAAAAATTAGTAGGTTGAAAATTTCGGGCGTTGGTGATCTTGAGGCTGAGTCCTGAAAAAACAAATGTAGAATTAGAGGAGACCGGTGGAAGCCGGCCTAGAATCCTCCGATGGTAAAGTCAGTGGTTATTACAAGCCAAAAGGGGGTATTTCTAGAGTTCTTTGTTTTTTGTAAAAAATGTTTCTCATACCTTACTTCTTTATTTGGGAATGCTTATATAGTATTCGTGGAATGGTTACTTATTTAACAAGCGTTCCTGTTATTGAGGAATTTAGAAGATTATAAGATAATTTCCATAACTGTCATAGAAGTTACCTCATTGGGACTTGTGCTCTATAACGGTTAATGGAGGGTTTGGTTTGTAACGACGCAACCCATCCTTTACGTTTGGAGGAACTTAAGTCATCAAAAGCCCAGGGCCTAGTAATCCTTGTCCGTCCATTACTAAGGACGAACGAGGTTTGCTTTAGGGACGAGTATAGGAGGGACGAGTATAAGAGGGATGAGCGTAAGAGCCCCTCATCCCATTCTTTGAATTTTGTCATGGACAGCATATATGGATGAGATAGAACTTAGCGCGTTCTCTTTACACCATCATGTATAATTTTTATTTAAATAAATTATTCCATATAAAGTAGAGTTGCAAGAAAAAGTAAAAAAATTAAGAGAGAGAATAACCAATTTTTCAAGAGAGAATGTGAGAGAGAATAATAAGAAATTTATAGAAAATAATATGAGAAGAAAAAAAGTAGAAAGTAAAAAATATAGTAATAAATACCAAATTATTCAAATCATGTTATATAATAAAATAACATTATATTTTTATATACTATCTTTATAAAGAAGTGGATCCAATTGGACTGAATGGACCTAAGTGGACCGACTTGGACCAAAGTGGACTGAAATGCTACACTGATGTGATTCAAAATAAGCATAACAACAATAAATACTACGCTTTACTTTTAAATATTATATAGATTTGTAAAACTTATATGCAGTAAAATTTGTACTAATTACAGTATCGTGATAAAAAAAAAAATAAGGATTTTTTTTTTTTATTGTGTTGTTGATGTGAAACTAACCAATCATGTTACTACGTAAATGTTTTAGTTAGTGTCTATTTAGGAACAGCTTATTTAGTTGAAACTGAAAACTTTTTACTAAAAATACTGTAAATAAAGCTAAAAGGCAGTAGAAATAGTACAGCAGGGTCCATGAATAGTACCAAAAAGTGCAATGGAACCTATGAATAATAGCAAAAATAAGCTAAATAGTTTTAAAAAAAAAAAAGTTGGCTTTTTAAGCAATCCCAAATGCACACTTAGTAAACAATATCATTTAAATGTTTTTTTTTTTTTACTATTAAAAATTTAAATGAAAACATTCATAGGATGTATTATTTTAAAAAAATCATATTGTTTGATTAATATTAATTTAAAAAAAAATGCTTAAATGACTTCATGTACTAATAGATTTGGACAAAATAATTAAACTAACCCATTTAGTTATTTACTAATAGATCTTACAATTGAAATAGATCAAATGGACTGAAATGCTACATTGATGTGCCTTAATAAAAGCATAGCAACTATAAATGTTATGCTTTAGTTTTTAGATATTAAATAGATAAATGTGACAATGCAACAAACTTGTAATGAATCTCATTTTTGTTATATCAGGGAGGTAGTTTTTCTTGAGTCACCATAAATCATTTCCAGATCCAACAATTCTTATGGGAAACCCTTGCCAATTCCTTCATAAGCCAAAAAGGAATTGGCGCTAGGTGCCAATCCTCATTCTAAAAGTTGGCCTCACTGTATATGTATTAACATGTATAGTGTTATAGGCTTTAGGCCTAACTAGATTATTTGTATAGCACACATTCTTGTACTGCACTCATATGCCTTCTATATAAAGGCACTTATGTATATTCTTTCACTGAGAAATACAATACAATTATTCAGTATTTCTAACATGGTATCAAAGCCACTGCTCTGACATTTTCTCAGCAGTCTTGTCTTTATTGGTGCTACTCCATTCTCATCACTTTGCCGTCACAGTAGCCGTCGTAGCCTTTTGCCATAGAACCTTCGATGTCTTCTAGTCGTCTTCCTTAGGTTTCGGACCTATAGCCATCGTCGTCGAGGAGTTCTGCACCACACAGACCACTGCACTCATGATCTTCACAGTGCATCTTGCTCTGATAAATTTTTTGCAGGTACCACAGTGATCCTCTTGCCTTGATCTACTAAATCGTGGAAGTCTTGCAGTCATTGGAGGCCGCACGTGCCGCCTAAAGAAGCTATGCTTTAGTCACACGCCTCACGCGCAACCTTTTACTCCTGCTGACGTTATCACTACCACGTCAGCTAGGGCTAACATCATCATCCAGTGCTCTGCTGATGTCACCAGCCATGTAAGTTGATGTCGTTGTTGACCGACTGTTGACTTTGACTATTGACATTTCTCTAGGGTTGACTTTTGCAGTCCAGGTGCTCCTTACCCAGTTTTTCGCGTAAATTTCATTTTTGTAATCCGTTTTTGCATATTTTGCTTCTAAATGAAGAATAAGGACAGATCTTCTTCTTGTTGCAATAATTGTAGCTGACAATCCAGCAAACATTTTTGCAAACGTTTTAGCCATAATATTGAGACTTGCTATCTTCGCAACAAATCAGTTGTTTCAATTTCTGTTGCTACTGTTGCTAACAGTGAGAGTGTCCAGCCAATAGCTCCCATCTCTGCACAGTCTAAATCTTCAAGACGCATTTTCACCATGTTCACAGATGACCTTAAAAACATCATCATCAATATCATTCGTATAATTGGTAATGCATCTTATTCCTCTTCTCGCTCAGCTTTATCTAGTATGTCTCCTTCCTCTTGGCTTATGGATTTCGCTTGTTGCAATCGCATGACACCTCACTCGTCCTTATTTTCAGAACTCAAACCTGAACCACACCCTTTTAATATTTGCACAATAAATGGTTTCACAATGTTTGGTCATAATATAAGTTCTGTTTCGACCTCCAACCTCTCGATTCCTGGGGTCTTTAATGTTCCTGACCTTTCTTACAATTTATTTTTTGTGGGACAGGAGCTTAGGACCAGTCCTAGAGTTGGGCGTATGTTTCTCGTGGACAACCTTCGTCTTTCACTTGTTGCGTTCAGTGTCTAGAAAAAATATTGATTGTGTTTCATGTCAATTAGGAAAACAACTAGCTTTGCCTTTTAATACTAGTGAATTAATATCCACTGAAATCTTTGACCTTATTCATTCTGATGTTTAGGGGCCTTCCTCTGTCTCTAGTATTAGTGGATCTCGATATTTTGTTGTCTTTATTGATGATTACTCTTGCTATAGTTAGATTTTTAATATGAAACATCGTTTTAAATTATTGCAAGTATATTTTAATTTTGCAAAAATAGTTGAAACTCAATTTTTCAAACACATCAAAAATTTTCAATCTGATAATGCTCTTGAATACACTCAATAAGCTTTCCAAGCTATTTTGCATTCTTATGGTACTGTTCATCAACTAAATTATCTAGGTACCTCTCAGCAAAATGGTAGAGTTAAACGAAAACTTCGTCATATTCTTGACACTATTTGTGCTCTCCTTCTCTCTGCCAAAGTTCCTGCTCCTTTTTTGGGCGAAGCTGCTCTTCATGCTCTTCATGCTATTAATTGCATTCCAAGTCTTGTTATTCAAAATCAAACTCCATATGAGCGCCTTTTTGGGTCACCTCCAGACTATCACCACCTTCGCTCCTTTGGTTTTGCTTGTTTTGTTCTTCTTCAGCCACATGAGCATAACAAACTTGAGCTTTGGTCAAGGTTTTGTTGTTTTCTTGGCTATGGCGAAACTTAAAAGAGGTATTAGTGTTATGATCCTGTCTCTCATCGTTTTCATATCTCTTGCACTGTTGTCTTTTGGAAACATTGCCTCTTTGTTGAGCTCTCTCACTTCCGTGCCTCCCTATCTTCCTCCTCTGTCTTAGATCTTTTTCCAAATAAGGCATATATTCCTTCTGTAGTTGCTTCTAATCCTCCTATAGTTGCTCCTGATTCTCCTGTAGACTTCTCTATCTAACCATTAAATATCATTTATCCCTTTCCTAGTTCACCCTTTAATGAACAGGTGGAAAATGAACAGGTCGAAGACAATCTACCCAACCCCAACCCTGAGCTTGGGTCCCCTGCTCCTGCTCCGCCTAAAGATCTTGCACAAGACATTCCATCTTATCACTCAACTCGGGTAAGATCCATTCCCACACATTTACTTGACTATCATTGTTACACTACCCTTACTACACTAAATAAGCCTCACACCTATCGTGAGGTTTCCACTGACCTTTTATGGCAAATTACAATGAAAGAGGAACTTGATGCATTATCTAAAAATCATACTTGAAATTTGGTGACACTCCCCCTGGGAAATCTGTGGTTGGTTGTAAGTGGATCTACAAGATTAAGACTTGCTCTGATGGGTCCATTAAGCGTTATAAAACTCATCTTGTTGCAAAAAGTTTTACACAGGAGTATTGGATTGATTATGAAGAGACCTTTGCTCTAATTGCTTGTATCTCATCTGTTCGTGTCCTCTTAGCTGTTGCTGCTACCAGTAAATGGGACCTTTTTCAGATGGATGTCAAAAATGCATTCCTTAATAGGGATTTAAGTGAAGAAGTTTATATGCAACCTCCTCCTAGTCTCTCTATTGACTCAAACAAGCTTTGTCACCTTCGACGTTCACTTTATGGCCTTAAACAAGCTCTACGAGCTTGGTTTGCCAAATTCAACTCTATCATCTCTCGCTTGGGTTACATGGCCAATCATTATGATTCTGCCTTATTTCTTCATTGCATTGATAAAGACACTATTTTACTTCTCCTGTATGTGGATGATATGATTATAACTAGTGATGAGCTCAGTGGTATTTAAGAACTCAAGGATTTTCTCAGTCAGCAGCTTAAGATGAAAGATCTTGAACATCTCAGCTACTTCTTGGGTCTTAAAATCAATTATTCTATAGATGGACTTTATATTACTCAAGCCAAGTATGCCTCTGAACTCTTGTCTCGAGTTGGACTCACTGATAACAAGACTGTTGACACTCTAGTTGAGCTTAATGCTTATCTGACTCTCTCAGGGAGGAAACTATTGTCTAATCTCTCTCTTTACAGACGCTTGGTTGGTAACCTAGTTTATCTCACTGTCACTCATCTAGACATTGCCTATGCTGTTCACCAGGTGAGCCAGTATCTGTCTGCTCTACGATCGACTCACTATGCTGCTGTTCTGCGCATTCTTTGATACCTAAATGACACTCTTTTCCATGGTCTTTTCTCCTCTGCTCTATCTCCTCTTATTTTTCGTCATTTTCTGATGTTGATTAGGCAAGAAATCTCACTGATCGCAGGTCCACCACTGGTTATTACTTTCTTCTTAGTTGTTCTCTAATTTCTTAGCAAAGTAAGAAACAAACTCATGTGGCCCGCTCCAGTACTGAAGCAGAATATCGTGCCTTTGCCAATATCACATCTGAGCTCCTTTGGCTACAATGACTTCTCAAAGACTTAGGTGTGTCTACATCCTCTGCTACTCCCATTTATTGTGACAACTAGAGTACCATTCGTATTGCTCACAATGATGTCTTCCATGAACAGATTAAACATATCGAGATCGATTGTCATTTTATCCGTTATCATCTTGTCCATGGTGCTCTCAAGCAGATTTCAGTTTTCTCTAAAGATCAACTTGCAGATATCTTCACCAAGTCACATCCTAAAGGACGCTTTCGTACTTTGGTTGACAACTTCAAGTTGGTTTTACATCCACCTTGAGTTTGAGAGGGGTTGGTAATGTGTATAGTGTTGTGGGTACTTTGGACCCAACTAGATTACTTGTATAGCATACATTCTTGTATTACACTCTTATTTGTACTGCACTCATATGCATCCTATATAAAGACACTCATGTATATTCTTTCACTAATAAATACAATATAATTATTCAGTATTTCTAACAATATGACTTACATAATTAGCTAGCATAGGCTTTCCAAGTTGAAGGAAGCCTGTTTGATACTGGAGGTGGCAAGTTTTGGACATTCACGTCAACAGGCAGCAGGCGGTATTCAATATCAAGCTCCTTGAAAATTTTGATCATCTCTTCAAGCAATGCCTCTCTCCTAAGAAATCTCTCCTGCATGTCCTGATAGTTCAATCTGTGTGCAAGCCACACTGACATCATCAACTTGTTCATGTCTATCACGTCCCTCATTATCACCACTGGACCTGGCTGCCAGTGCTCATTCTTGCCTTCAATATACCTGCAATTTCAGTAGCCACAAGGCCGTCAACATCAGAGAATTACTTAAGAAAGGATTTTTATTTTTTGGTGGCAAAACATATGGAATTACGTAAAAAAGTGAATAGTCGATCATATGTACTTAGTCCATGCTCATGGCAAGAGCAATGTGAAGCACTAATGAAAGTGTAGTGTTGGTGGTACCACTAATTCTGTGCGTGATTCTAAATGTGTAATAGAGTCTATATCATTTGTATTTCTAAGAATTAGGTTGCAGGACCATACATACCCTGTTATTCTTTCTTTCATGCTGGTGATCTTTTCCATTGGAGTGGAGATGTTAATACAGAAATCAATTGCATCTCCCATGTCTGGACTACGTTGATAGTTACCAATGGGCTTTGTAGCTAGAATACTGTTAGGGTATATGATCTTTTGGTTATCATACCTCAGAAAAACTGTAGTTAGTATGTTCATCTCGTCGACTACCATCTGAAACCCAAGGAAACATAAGTTAGAACACAAACGAAAGATATATGCTTATATGAGAGTGCATAATAAACATCTTATTAAGCCTCCTTTCTTACCATGACTCCGTCGACTTCACAACGATCACCAACATCAAATGGGTGAATTACAAATAAGAAGATGATTGCTTCAAATACTGTTCTGCAGGTATTCCCAAACATAAACACCACCAAAACTAGTTGTGAACTTAAAAAGACGAAGAATTGGGTAATTGGAACTTTGAGTATAATAAGCCATATTATCAATGTGATGATAGCTACAATAATGTTCAAGAAATTATGGAGTTTGTCCACAGCTGTTTTTGTATCAGTGAGAGACAATCCAAGTGCCCTTCTCTCTCTAAAGGCTTTAACCTAAAACAAAAGGTGAAGTTTACTTTAGCTCATTGTCTCATATATAGAAAATAAATGAGAACACAATTCAATTTTTTCCCCCACTAGGAGATGTCCATCAAATAAATGAGAACAAAAAATTGCATAGTATCTTTTACATTGAGCACCGTAACCAGAGGCCAAGAAACATATAGAAAGTAGTCATACCATCCAGTCCATATGGCAGGACTTGCTGATTCCCTTATTCTCAGCTGCTACTCCAAACAGATGCATCGTCTTCAAAGCTTCTTCTTTACTCATAAAGCGCATCACATCCTCGAGGTAAATGCATCTATATATAGAGGTTTGCATTTTAGAAAAATCAAGAAGGTATGACACATCAATATTTAAAAAACAAAAAATGAGACAAGAATTACTTCAAGAATGCTAGGAACAACATTTTTTCATAATCTTTCTCCAAACCTGTTAAAGTGTCAAATTATGATTGATGTTTCATCACTTTTACATGAATCCATCATTGTTATTCTTTTTATTATATGACAATCACAACAAAACACACGTTGTGGAAAATGTTGTGGAAATATTTAGAGGTGTGCATGGGTTAGGTTGGGTTGAAGGGTTTTCTCAACCCAAACCACCATGGTGGATTAAAAAAAATCCAACCCAGTCTAACCCATTACAAGAGTCCAACCCAACCCAAATGATGTGGATTAGGTTTGATAGTTTTTTTTAATTACTATTATTATTATTATTATTAAATTGAACATTATAACAACACCATTGCAAATAAGAGCAAATATATAATCAAATTATTCTGAGCATAATACCAAACTAACATAAATAATATGAGGAGAACTTAGAGTTTGGATTTTATTTAGGGCTTAGAACTGGAGTGAGAGTGGCGGGAGAGGGAGCGAGAGTAACATGAGATAAGAAGGTGATTGAAATGAGAACTTAGGGTTTAGGCTTTATTTAAGAAGATGAGCAAAAAGTAAATAACAAAATAATATAATATATTTTTAAATATATATATTTTTAAATTTAAGTATATATCAAATATAGGTGGGTTGAGTTAGGTTATATGAATTTGAGAATTTTATGACCCAAACCCAACTGGACTTATTGTAAAAATAAATTCACAACTCAACCTAACTCAATCTACCAACCCTTAAAAACTATCTCAATCCAATGGGTTGGTTCGATCAGGTCAGTTTTAGTGGGTTGCATACCCTAAAAATTTGCCTCCCTAGATTTTTAATAGATAAATAATTAATAAGTAAATAAATAAATAAAAGAAGGGAAAGCACTAGTATTTTACACCCTATTTTTGTTGTCTGGTGTAAGAAAAGAAACGGTGAAAGAATGTAAGAACTTACTCCGACCCTGGCTTTACCACGTTCTGAAATATCCTGTTGGCTGCCTCTTTTGCCTGGCACTCACTTCTGATCTGCAACAAAGCTTCATCCTCGATTTTTGAATTCAGTAACTGCTCATCCAGAGTGGATAAATCCCCATGCTGAACAATATTAACCATCCTCTTCATATTCCAAGCTGATATATTCTTCTGATTCAGCTTATGCAGGTGATCAATAGAGATCTCCTCATCTTCCCTTTTATACATTGTCCTCGAAAATCTAGAAATCTTCCCAATCATTGGAATTTTTCGTTCTCTACCAATTCCTATCACCTTCCTACTCCTAGGAGGCAGAGTTGTTCCAAGCTCACCAGGCAAAGTAACCCCAGCTTTCTCAAGCTCCTGAAGCTCAGCCAGAACTTCCTCTTCTGTATCATGCCTTTTAAACAATGGCGAACTAGAGAGCAATTTGATGACATACTGATTAAACAAAGCCTCCTGGATTCGTTCAAAGAATGTGTTTACATGGAAGGTTGAAGCCAAGACCTTAACAAGCAGAGTTTTCATGAGCCATATTAGGGTACCCACAAGAAAACAAACAAGAACCCTATTTACGTAAGGCAAAATCTTGCTCTCTGTCTCCTTTTTAAACCTGTCATGGAAAATACTATGCCACACCAGCAAAACCAAACCCAACCAGAGGGAATTCTGAACGGATTTCTTCAGCCCATAAACAAAATACAATACCCGTTTTCGCATAAGAATATTGCGTTCTATAAAAAACAAAACCACTCGAATACCCCAACCCGACGCTAAACGTCCACAGATTAATGCTAAAACCATTATTTCCCACTTCCATAATGGAAGACCCCACACTTTGCACCTTTTTATAGCTGGGAACCAAAGGCTACAGGCTAAGGCTACAATAACCAAAACAAGACTCACCGATTGAAGCATTGTCAGTTTGCTGAATTTCATTCTCTTATATTCTTCCGGGATGTCATCAATATCATCATCTTCCTCATAATCTTGAACTTCCTCAGGGATTCTTCCAGTGTTTACTGAACTTTGACATGGCTCCTCTGGCGGGTTTATCAGCCTAGACTTGGTCATGCTCATCACTGACTTCCATGAACGTGTCCTAAATGAAACATTTGAACTGCACTTTACAACCTCTGCTCTACCTAAATTCAAGTACCCTAAGTGGTTTTCTTGGTCCCAAAACTCTTTATTTCTTCGTCGTAGAGACTCACTTCTTCCCTGAAAGTTGTTGCTGCATGGACTTCCGTTAATATCATCAAGCTTGATTGCTACTTCATCTTCTCTTTGGTTTCGAGCCATCTGATAGTAGTTTCTTTATCGTTCTTTGTGGAAGTGGTGGTGCTTTTATTGCTTAGCAGAAGAATAAATTGGTTTCGAGGGCTTTCTGAATGGTTCCATAAAAATAATTCGACCAACTTATGCACACGGCAACAGTACTCCGGGAATATCGAGTAAAGGACTATTTTAGATGTGCTTCTAAGCAAGTAGCAAGTCCACTAATTCCTCATCATCAATGCGGAAGAATATCGAGCTTAGGTGGCCAGCGTGAATTAATTGCGTGGAGGCGGAAGAATATCGAGTTTAGGTGGCCAGCGTGAATTAATTGCGTGGAGGGAAGCAACTTGTCTGACGTGCTCTTCAAAGTTTCTCAGTCTATAATATAAGTGTTGAAAAAACCAACTCATTTTTCTATCTTCAACTTTCCACTAATCTTTTTTTTTTTTTTTTGGTAGTTGATGTACCTCGTCCAACCCCCAAACGGAAGAGAGAGGTAGGTTGAACGCCTACAAGAATAAGAGATCTAAGTAGAGAGCATTCATATTGGTGGTATATTTGTGGTGCTAAATGTTAGGAAATTCAAGGAGTAATAATGCAAGAACAAAATGATCTGGTAGACAAACAGAAAATTTGATTGAATTTGAGGCACAATTGAATATTATCCTTAGACAATATATATCCCCACACAAAAGTTGCTAAAGAGTTATTACAAATTTATTCCTATGATACAACCAAATTTATTAGATTTTATAAATAGTAATTTTTTTGGAGAAGAGACCCACTGGATTTCTTATGTTTCTAAGAA
Organism: Quercus suber; assembly: GCF_002906115.3. Classification (NCBI taxonomy): domain Eukaryota; kingdom Viridiplantae; phylum Streptophyta; class Magnoliopsida; order Fagales; family Fagaceae; genus Quercus; species Quercus suber. The sequence continues at coordinate 1,043,420 of NW_027069569.1, forward strand.
GATTTAAAAGAGAGGAAGTTTGTTAAGTAGTTACCAAATGAGTACTATTAGGACATATGTGAGAATTGTTAGAAACATATGTTATATAAATTGGCTAATTCTTTAACAAAACACATTTTTCTTGTAATTGGATAGATCTAGGATGAGTTTAGTACTCCAAGAAACAAGTGTTCAAGTTTAGTATTGAACTCATGCAAGTCTAACCAAGAAACAAGTGAAGAAGTGCTATTAATTAAAGTTCGACAGATATCTTGACAGAATCATATCTATCGAGATTTAATGTTAAAGCTCAACAGAATCTTAAAAGCAGCTATATCTGTCGAGAATTACAAAATTAGAATTTTCAGATCTGATTTCACGCATATCTATGAGTATTTGTGTAGAGTTTTTTTTCTCACAACCTTAGACATATATAAGGATTATTTTAAGGGCCGTCACATGCATGCAACTTGAAGCAAAGTGATAATACATGCATATTGTGACCGGAGACAATTTGCCCTAATTCATCTTATTCTTTGTAGAAATTATTGCGTCTTTGCGCCAAGAGTTTTGAGGAGTTTCTTGATCTTCATTGTTGGATGAATTGAAGAACTTTGCAGCTCAGAATCTTAAAAGCAGCTATATCTGTCGAGAATTACAAAATTAGAATTTTCAGATCTGATTTCACGCATATCTATGAGTATTTGTGTAGAGTTTTTTTTCTCACAACCTTAGACATATATAAGGATTATTTTAAGGGCCGTCACATGCATGCAACTTGAAGCAAAGTGATAATACATGCATATTGTGACCGGAGACAATTTGCCCTAATTCATCTTATTCTTTGTAGAAATTATTGCGTCTTTGCGCCAAGAGTTTTGAGGAGTTTCTTGATCTTCATTGTTGGATGAATTGAAGAACTTTGCAGCCAACATCTTCCTCAAGTTGATGTGTTAGTCACGTACTAAGATCCGTGCATTATTGGTTAGTCACGTACTAGGAATCGTGCATTGAAATGAGAAATTGTTGCTATATTACAAGTCCAATTGGGTATTGGGGTAAAGGTTCATCTGTAGGTTGGTATTAAGTACTAGGATTCCTTTTACTTGTAACTGCTTGTTTTGATAATAGTGAATTCTCGGGAGTAGTGACCTTAAATTCACCTGGTAGGGTTTTGCCTCGGTAGTTTTTCCCATTCGTAAACAAATTACCTGTGTCAAATTTATTTTCTGCTGCATTTAACTTAGTTGATAATTTGTTTGTGCTACCACACTTATTGCATATAATTGAATCTAATTAATTCACTTGGTTAATTAATTAATTAAGTTACCAAAGGAGTTAATACATTCTTGGCCTATCAAGTATAAACTACTATTTATATCCAAAAGATTATGACCCTTCAATAGCTAGGCACATTTTGGTTCAATAGACACCTTTAATATATATCCAACTCAAAGGGTTGTGACCTTTCAATATGCACCGTTTGGTTCAATAGGCACTTTTAATATATATTCAATCTAAAGGACTATGACATTTCAATAAACACATTTTTGTTCAATTGGCACATTTTGGTATCTCTATATATTAAGAAGATTTAGAAAGTTAGTTATGACTATAAAAATGTCAAAAATACCCCTAATCTAATTAGATAATAATTATTCTTAAAAAATAAATTGGTTAAAATTGTAATTTAACAAAATTCAAAAAAAAAAAAAAAAACTACTAGAGAATTTTTTTTCCTAAAAATTAGCACACACTCTTTCTCCTATTTTGTTAAAATTGTAATTTAACAAAATTAAAAAAAAAAAAAAAAAAACTACTAGAGAATTTTTTTTCCTAAAAATTAGCACACACTCTTTCTCCTATTTAAATATATTTTATGCACGTTTGATGCATTTTTTTTCCTAAAAACTAGCACACAATATACCCAACAGTTTACTCATTTTCAAATCCTAAATTTTAGTTTTTTAAAAATTCATTTCTATGTAACCTCACTGACAATAGATAAATTCAAATTGAAAAATTACATTGAACTCAAAATAAATAAATAAAAAGTCTCATCGCACATGCGGAGCGCATGTGATATTTATATATACAATCTATCTTGTATATTTTTATATACACAACAATAAAAAAATTTAGTTTTTATCGTCTCAAAAAGATAAATTTATCTATTTTAACACTTTACTTTTCAATTCACCCAACATCAAAGTTCCTATTTTTTTACCACTTCATTTGTATATTCTTTCTTTATTCTTCCTCTATGTCTCTTTCTCTTTCTTCTCTGAAGCAAGAACAACCAACCACAACCACAACCACCACGCATAACCCACTGCTAGCACAACCAACCGCCACAACCCATGGCCATAAACTCACTGTCCCAATAAAATTCCATATCAAATGCACCACAAACCATTGCAACTCTAATTTAAAGGAAAAAAAAAATAAAATAAAACCACCACAAAACTGTTGCAACCCACGCACCACCATCATTGTCACCACAACTAAAACCCACCACAACTTGAAACCCAAAACCACCAAAATCGAAGATCAGATCTCTCTCGTCTAAAGCTACCACCCCTCACAATTCACCACCCACTACCTCCACAAACTCACCACCAACCACCAAAATCACAACCAAGCACCACCACAAGCCTTCATAAAACCCAAATCAAATAAAAAAACACATAAACCATAATCAAGGCAATCGGCCACCACTCATTGTCATAAACACCCATAACGCACTGTAAATTTGATTAAAAAAAGAAACCCATCGTAAACAGCCACAACTTATCATTGTCACCGTCATCCTAATCCATGGAGCTTTGATCTGACCTAAACAAAAGCCTAAAACCCCTTACTAATTCAATCAAGAGAAGAGGGCTAGGGTGAGAGCAAAAAGAGAGAAAGATAGAAAGAGGAGGGAAAAAAAAAAGAATAAGAGACAGGATAATTTTTTAATGATAAAAGGTCACCCACCGTGAAAAAAAAAAGTTTTTTTTCCCCTTTGGAGCTATAATAAACTTGCAAAGATGGCAGAATACTGTTTACAGATTGCAAAAATTTTTAGGTATACCACCACCAATGTAACATGCCTTTTAATATTTGGTGTGTGTGTGTGTGTGTGTGTGTGTGTTTTTTTAATGTAATATTTGGTGTGTTAAAATAGCATTTTAGCAATTTTAACACCACCAATGTGAATGTTCTTAGCAACTCAAAAAGTTACTTTATCTATTTTTACACCTCATTTTACAATATACCAAATATCAAAGGTTCGATTTTTTTACCACTTCATTTAAATATTCTTTCTTTATTATTATTTTTTTCTTTCTTTATTCATACTCTATGTCTCTTTCTCTATCTTCTTCTCCATCTCTTTCTCTTCTCTAAAGAAAAAACAATCACAAACCACATTTTCTCAGCACAGTAAACCCGCATCCACTGCCAGCCACCACCACCACCACTAGTTAAAAAAAAAAAATCATGCCCATTGCCAGCCTTCACCACCACTAGTAAAAAATACATAAAATAAGAACCCACAAAAGAGAGAAAGAGAGAAGTATGATTTCAACCCACAAACAAGAACCTAACAACCCATAACCTATTGTCACAATCGCAAGTAGGAATGGCAAAAATTGCTCGACCTATGGGTACCCTACCTGACCTGACCTTGATGGGGCGGGTTTTACCCAAACTGCAAAGCAAATGAGATAGGTTTGGATTTTAAAAACCTAACCTGTAGCTGGTTCGGGTCGGGTGCGGGTATTATGCATACCCGCCCCAAACTCAACCCTTAAACATATATAATATTAAAAAAATTTAAAAACCCTAAGTATAAATACTGCACTAACTTTCCCATTTCTCTATTTCAGTTCCCTAACCCTAATCACTCTCTCAATTGCCTCCTTCTCCCTTACTCTCACTCTCACTTGCTGCCGTTGCCTCCCTCTTCCTCACTCTCAACTGCTCTCACACTCACTTTCCAATAGAACCTCAATTGAAGAATGACCCTAATCACCATTTTTGTGATGTATTCGTTTGGCGAGGACTAGTATAGTAGAGAGCTTGTGGTGAGCTTCATAGGGGTGTTGGATGATTACGATTTGGGTCTTTGCTAGAATGAGCTGGGCCGGCGTTGTTTCACAGAGACACATTATGTTGGGTCTACTGCACTTTGAGCAGATGGGTTGCCGTAGTTGTGGTGGTTTTGGTTCGGCTTTGATTGGAAAAATGAGGGATTTTTATTTTGGGTTTCCAGCTGTTTTGTGGTTCTGATTTTGGAGTGTTTTAGTGTTTTACATTTTATTTATTTATTATTTCATCTTGAACTGTATTTGGGTTTGTGTAACACACTAATATTGATTTTTTTTTTCTTTTTTTATAGATTGGGCCTTGTGTTTGTGTTTGTGTTTCTGATTTTGAAAGGAAAATCATAAATCTAGAAAACATAAAATTGATTTTTTTTTTTTAAATTATTGGGTCATGGATTGGGCCACCAATTAGGGGCTTTAGACTAAGCCCTGAAGTGGTGGGGGGGGGGGGGGGGGGGGGGGGG